>NC_092634.1:12278613-12878613 GCF_039555335.1 Amphiura filiformis
TATTTTATGACAATTTGAATGACTTATCCATCACTTTTAGGAAATTTGTTAATGTTTTTACACTTTTGATGGGATCACTGAGTAGGCCTTTAAAATTTGTTGAGAATTCAATGTGTCTCTCTTTGGCATCTTTGGTGAAAATAATAGTGACATCTGGAACAAAAATAAAAACAAAAAGCAACTGGATGCAAATTTTTAAGAATAGCATTTTCTTAACTTAAAGTTGAGATCAAAACAATAACTGTTTACAGTTTATTTGAGATTAAATATGAGAAGAACATAGATCAATTGAAACTAAAGATTTACAGTTGATTTGAATGAATATTCTACATCAAATATTTGGTCCTCAAGTCTTTTTGCAGCTGACACTAAAAATATCAAAATAAGAACAAAATAACCAAAATACTTATATAGTTACATAACAACAAATATTTGCTATATAACTATAAGAAAGTGTATACTTGCGTAGCTGTGTTTTTATTATGTATTCCCATTTTAGAATTACTGATGACATAATATAATCTACAATAAACAAAAAAAACCAATAATACAAGTGCATATTGGAAAGGTCACCGAGTTATTAATATATTTAAACAACTTCCTTTCTACCTACAACAAAGGATAAGGAGGATCTTAAATGTCACCTGATTCAAGAACTCTTGCAATTACGTTTAAAGATATATAAGGTGAAAGCAAGTTGTATTTTTTTTTCATATAAATTTGTTCAAAAGGCTCACAGGTTTTGTTGTGACAAGTGGCAAAATGGTATCGCGTTATTCACAAATTAGTATTATCTGGCAAGAAAGGTAATGACCCAGGGTAAGGCCTAAAATAATTGTTTGATTGGCTTAACATAAAAAAAATGTGACAAAAGGCCTTTGAACTTTTTTTTAAATTTAAATTTTTGTTAAAATTTTTTGTGCAAAAAAATAAGAAAAAAAAAAAAAGTCTAGGGTCGGGCCTATTTTTAGGGCGGTCAGGTTACGCCAATCAAACAATTTTTAGGCCTAATGAGGTACAGTGGAGGGGGCACTTGATTTCAAGGTGGATATTATGCTTGTTTGAAAAACAAAGTAAAAAAGGTAATTTTTTCGCATCAGGCAAGTATGCTATATTCTTATTGATTGGTTGGAGATAGGGTAGTGCCATGGTTCCTATATGCCAGAGCTACACATCAGCCCGGCCTCAACAATATTGTTCTTTTTTGACTGCAGGTGCATGTCTGTGCATGGTTACTTTATCAGCACCACAAATCCTTTTTACAATCTAGGCCATATATAAGAAAAGTAGGTTAAAAGGAATGGAGAAGAATGATGTAATCAAGAGTCATTTACCAAAGCACCATCTTAACATGTTGTACTCATTACCTCATCACGTGTCCTATCTCATCTCATTACTCACTACGATCCAATACATTCTCATCTATTAGTGTACAGTTCTTTAACCCCAATACATTTGTACATTCATTGAATGACCTGTGAAAATTTGGGTACAAAATCTCATACTCTGCAACTTGAGGTCAATTTTTGCACTATGATTGTTTAATTGAGGTTATTGGACTATGCCATTTGGATGAGGCCATTTTAGCTCATAGTGACTCTACATTACATGTATGCTATCTACTGTTATTGTTCTAACTGCAATAGCTGCTATGTGTCAAAAATTCTTTTCTGATTTACTTACTGCCCATTTTGATCAATCCCATAAGCCTTTGTGGGTAGACCTGTGAGGTCGTCATGCCGATGCACACATCATTACTGCACATTCACAACTGTCAAATGTGCAGTGATGATGTTCGCTAAACGATGTGCACATTCAGCATGACATCAAATGACGACATCTCAGGTCAAGTCAGGTAGCAGCCACAACTGGCCATGTTTTTCATTCAATCTTTCTCATCCATTCAGTTGTTCCATTTATGGTATTTTTCTTCCAAGTTTAATACATGGATTTCGACACGCGGCAGCAATTGCAGTTACATGTATAATCCTAAAGTAGCGATTGATTAGTTTTATTCTTTGGCATCCTAACGAACCCTGACATCCGCTCTTTCTTTACCTCTAGTGAGTACAACTCCAAATCTCTGTACATGTAACCATGCATAATTACAGCAACAATTTTAAAGACAAATTATTTTATCTAACTTGCACCACCAAATAATAAACAATTATCAACAGGCCCGTAGCAAATGGGGGCAATGCACCCCCATAAATCTGCAAAACGTCTGCTTTGTTTGTAAAAAATAGCAATAGTACCCCAAATCCTGAACTTTCTGCAAAATTTGTTAAAATATATTAGATCCAAAAATCAATTGCAGAGGGGATAAAGGTCTATTTTTCACCAGAATGAAGATTTCTCTTTTAAATATCTGCATTTGGGAAATCTGTAGGCCTACCCCCCCAAAAAAAAAAAAATCTGGCTATTGGCCTGATTTTATCATAATATCTCATATCTATATCATAAAGCATTGCTACATCTAGTGCCTGGAAAGAACAATTATTTTGTTGGATTTTGTGAAAATTTTGCAAATTTCCATAAAAACCATACTGAAAAAAAGAATTCTCGGGCATGAACATTATTTTTCAAATCTATATCATTTACAAAATGTGTGAAATATTCAGGTACACAAACAAAATTGGCCTTACGATACGAGATATAGTAATCCAGGCATTGTTTTCAATCTATACTGGTTCACGCTTTCAGCCACGTACACATTGTCAAATCACGCTAGAACCCCTCAGGTCGTGCAACAAGGTTTCCTAGTCGTCCTACATAACGTAGCACTCACCTATATACAAATCTTCCCTGAATTTAGATCAGTTTCTAAAATATTTATGATTACTTGATTAAAACTAACACATCTTCATCTTAAGGGTATATAGACCGGAAACCCACAAATCTTGTTAAATTTTGCAGGCTATTTCTCAAATAACAGTCAAAATCAAAGTGCGATTCTATTTAGGGGGGCCCTATGTCACTACTTCGAGAACTACAACCAATTTTTGAGCTGTATGTTCAAATATGTTCATAATCCATAGAATTTCTACTAAATAACTGAGATGCAATTGGTACTTTTCATAACACTCCTGTGAATTTGGCAAGAAATGTAAATAATTTGACAAACTTGCTGAAGAACCAGTTGGCACCACCTTAACCACTCCTTGTACCAACATGACAACATAGCCTTGTGGCACACAGAGGGTCAGTCAGTCAGTCAATGTAGGTTTCTATATAATGCCATTATCATGCTCCTCTTGCAGTGATGCCTGCGGTACTTCTATGTTGAAGTATACAAGTACAAGTACCAAATGGATCGGTTGTTCACAACAAGATATGGGGGTAGGTTTATCACAGAAAATCATTAAACAATGGTCCATGTTTTGAAAAAACGGAAGTCCAAAAACACTTTTTTGTGACCTTCAAACGGTTTTAAGGTTAGATTTTGATCACTTGCACTGTATTTTAGTTTGTTAGAGGTATCTTTCCAGTGTCACCCACTTTATCGATACCCATACTATTTCTACTGGGTATATCACCACATATTCACCACAATTAACCACTTCAAAAGATGGTTGACAATTGATGATGAGGTTCACTCGCATCACCCCGCATCACCCATGACACGATCCCTTGCTACTGGGTCCGTTCTCGCATCACCCCAAATTTCCTTGCATTCAGTGTCAACCGTTTGTTCAGTAGAACCATGCTGATTGTAAATGTAGCTGATATATTGCAGTCTGTTGTTCAATTAGAATTTCAACAAACCACCACATTGTAAAAAACCTGCAAATGTGATCGAGATATCTCCCTGAAAAAATCCTTCTTACAGAAACTAAAAGGGAAACTAATGGAAGAGGCTACTGGCTGTATATTTTAAATAATTTCAGCTTGAAACAAAATGATCAACATTGCTGTTTGATTCCTTTTTGCCAACTTTCTCATGAAAATAACTAATGCCCGGGACCTAATGCTACCTGAAGGATCACCTTGAACTGAATGAAGATTAACCCACCAAAGTCTGGTCCCAAATCCAAAGCACGCTGATCAAGACAGACATAATACTGCCTAAAGTCCGATTCCACATTGTAGTGCGATACAATGCTGGAATGCTTTTAAAACATTGCAGCATCACGCAATGAAATTAAAATGTACATTTTAATATCATTGCGCGATGCTGCGATGTTTTAAAAGCGTGTGGGGTCTACATCTCCAGTCTATCTCCTTTTCTGGTCATTTTGCCGACCTTGATTTTCCAGCAGCCAATCACAACCGTGCACAGCTGCGATATTGCAGCACGATGCGATTAAGTTGAACAAAAAAATCCAACTCCATCGCAGACCAAAATTTCCACCGTGTGATGAGAATTTTCACTGCCGAGCTCGTAAAAACCTGGCTCAGTTTTTATAGCATCGCATTGCACTGTGATGTGGAGTCTGAATCGGACCTAATGTGAATTTGTCCCTACTAAGTCACTAAGTGATGTTTCAGGATTGCTTAGGCTGCGAAGGTGACAGCGCTGGTGTTCTACCAGTGAACTACTCCTGATCAGCGATATAGAATAAAAACTAGATAACTAAAGGACCAATCACAGGACGAGCTAGCTGGAGGAATGGTGACCATATGCTAATTAGAAGATTGTTGTTTATGTCTGTGACGTCATTTTTTGCCAAAAATTTTTGTGCCGAAAAATGACGAACAATTTCAGTTTTTTTTCCATTACTGTTATATTGTGAAAAACCATATAGCTGTGGAGTTAGTCCACTATGTTAGGAAAATATTCAAACCGAGACCACCATGTTGATACTGGCTAAATAAGCTGTATTTTCACACGTAAGGGTGACAGTCACTGTTGCAATTTCGTCATTTTATTTTTCACAGACGAAATGAGAGATTTGACCTTTTGAGGTAATTTAGTAGATCTGTTTACCAGTTGTTTTGATTTTCGTAACAACAGTTCGCCCTTTGAAAAGTGAACTTTGACGTACGTGGTGCGAAACTTTCTTGCCACCACTTGCCAAGTTTTCTTACGGTGCTTTCCGAAATTTTTTATCGTGTGGTTAATCAGTGCATGAGTGGAAATGACACACGGCACCAGGGCATTCGTTTAACTGCCTTGCTCCTCCTGAATGACTCATCCCTCACTTCTAAGCTACTTCTGCACATTTTTAACACTTTTGCTGGGGTCACTGATCGAGCTTTTAAAGCTGCTCCAAACGGCATCTCATAGCTGGGCCTTCCTCACTGTATATTTTCTGTATGCAGAAGATAAACATTTAAATGTTTATCTTCCGCATTATTATGCATTTGTATGCAGAAGTATCCGCACACATATGTATTTGTGTTTGTATGCAAAAGTATTCGCATTTCTATGCGGAAGATAAACAATTTAATGTTTATCTTCCGCATAAATGCAGTGTTCAAAATAATTTTAATAATCAAATAGCATAATGATCCATAGCAAAATGCTCTGACATATTGGGTTATTCCAGTCAAAATCCATACACCCCCTATGGAAGACATGACCCTAATCTTCCACACAGGGGGTGTGAATTTCAAATTGGGTTACTCTATGGAAGGCATTACCCCCGACATTACCCTAATCTTCCACACAGGGATTGTGAATTTCAAATAAGGTTACCAGAATGGGTGACTCCATTTGCAATCTGCACTCCCTGTGTGGGAGAATAATATCATGTCTTCTATATGTGACCTGCTCTGACGAAACCCGCCATAAGTCGCACTCAGCCATTTTGCGATACAGCGGGTCAAAATTGGGAAAGGGATGAAAAACCTTGGAGATTTTGTTTTTCAGTTTTTATTAATTTTTGATTCCTTAATATGTTTACTTTAACCTACCATTGAAAACAAAATATTCTTTTACATCTAAAGCACCCAAATCTAGCATTTTCTGAGCCAAACCATGTCCTTAAACATGTCATTTTACAACTTTAAAGCCATTTTTCTTGCATTTGCCTTTTCTTCATGTGTCACTTCCCCCTTTCCCATTGAAAGACCATAGAATGAGGACCACATGCCCTAGAAACATAATTTTGGTATCAAATGAAAGCTGAAGACCTATACTAAATGTAAATTTTCAAAATTAGTGACTTAAGCAGTATACAGATTTTTATTGTATCGCATACAATATTGTATGTACAATATATGCGTTATTTAATCTATTGCCATTCTATTTCCAGTAATGTTTAAGTTCTAATCTAATGTTTGATGACGTAAAATCGATAATATATTTCTGCTAGATATTGTATGTAACATATTATCGATTTTTCGTCATCAAACATTCGTTAGAACTTAAACATTACTGGAAATAGAATGGCAATAGATTAAATAACTTACATATTGTACATACAATATTGTACGTACAATACTCGGAGTCTGAAGCGCGCTTTATGTCTGGTTTTGATATGGGGTGTATGAATTGTAACTGGATTAGTCCATTTATTCCTTCCAAACTCTAAATCTGTGTATACACAGCTTGGTATGTGCATATTCTTTTCTGAACAGGTTTCATCTCACTAATTCATATGAGATAAATTGAATCTACATCATTGGCAGCACCAAGGGTGCATAGGACATGTTTGTTATTCCCCTCAGTAAACACCTGAAAACACAACATATTCATTTATAGAATAAAAGTGCTCATTTTGTTGTCAAATATAGCGATTTTTACTTTCATAATAATAATTAAGATTTTAAAAGTTAATTTCAGGATATTTTCGCTCAGAATCACATTTCTGAAAATGTCTACCATATTCTCTTTATCTGATGCCCCCTCTAACTGTTTCTACTGTGAATGTGTATCGCCAACTGAAAAGCACTTCAAAGGTATATGAGTGGATATTCATACATAGTGGTAGATAAAATGAATAAAGAGTTAACTTCAACACTACACTATTTTTCGCTCACCTGGAACATTTTCACTAGATCGACTAGCATCTTCAGCAGATAGCGATGGCTGTGATGATATCTTGTTTTCTTGTCTACACCCTATGACGTCATACTGTCAATCACACAACGTAATCAGAAAGGGATATCCCGATTGTAGACAAGATATCATCACAGCATCACCATCTGCTGAAGACGCTCGATCTATTGTAAATGTTCCAGGTGAGCGAAAAATAGTGTAGTGTTTAAGTTAACTCTTTATTCACTTAAAAGATGGTTGATGGTGAAGTTAACCAACATCAACCTTCACCCATCTGTTTCTACTGGGACTGTAACTGGATTTAATACCTTCACCCATCTGTTTCTACTAGAATTGTTACCGTGTATTACCTCGCATCACCCACCATCATCCTTTAACTCTCAGCTCTGTAGAAACACTCTGTATGCATATGATTGCTCTATGCTGTATTATAATAAGTGACTATCATGTAACCCACTAAATCGTCACCATAACTGTTTCTACTGGGAACATCACAACATATTCACCAATATTGACCACCTCAAAAGATGGTTGACAGTTGATGATGAAGTTCACTTTCATCACCCAGCCCAGCATCACCCATCTGTTTCTACTGGAACTGTTACTGTGTATTACCTGGCATCAACCACCATTACCCTATAACCTTCAGTTCAGTAGAAACATGTTGAAAGTCAAGCTACGTTCAGAAGATTTGTGTACATCATGATTCCATTCATGGAATATTGAGCTATTCCTTTTGAAATCCACACACCCTCTGCAGAAGACATAATCTTATCTCCCACACAGGGGGTGTAGATTTCAAATGGAATCCCCCCATTAATGTAAACCCATTTGAAATTCACACTCCCTGTGTGGAAGATCAAGGTCATGTCTTCCATAGGGGGTGTATGGATTTCAACTGGAATAGCCTATTGCATATTTATTGCATGTATTACATGGGATTTATATTTATGGGTCTATTTATATGCAAATTTGTACGATTACGCTCACTCAGTTCGAATTTGATCATTCCCGCACATGTGCTCCTATATAAAGGATACAAATTCTTACAGAATTATATACTTTCTTAAAAGAAACCTGCTCCTTTAATGGTTACAAAGCATGAACCTAATAACATATGAAAAGTGTTTCAAATTTCTTATTCAATATTTAAGTAGATTTGAATACGAGATTCAACTGTATTATGGGCTTCATTAAAAAAATAGGGCACAATTGTCTGTTTTCAAAAGTAGTGCATCAATTTACATACATTTAAATCTTAACAACTATATTTTTCATTATTTCATTGAAAAGTAATAAAATACTATTATGTAACACATTGAAACCCACTTTTACTAGATTTGTGGTTATCATATTGCAGTAACAGTTTAATCAAACATATTCTGGATATGTAGTGAGATTTATCATGATTTGTAATTACAGTGGCCCAAAAAATGTTTGTAAGGCCAAAAAAATAAAGTTTTTTCTCAAAGTTCTCGAGTGGTTTGAAAACAAATGTGAAATGCAATTTTTTAAAAATTATTATTCCCAACTTGGTATTTTAATGGTATTTTGAGAAAAAAATCTGATTTTTGCCAAATTTTTCCGGAAAAAAAAAAAAAAAATGTCTGCATTTCTCTTTTTATTCAAATCACACGATTTTACAAATGTGGGCGCGAGCTTTGAGACAAACCTTTTTTTTTGGCCTATCATAAATGTGCAAATAGCAAAACTCTAAGCACAAGAGGTGATCACAGTCTGTCATCCTACCAAGATGTTAGTCAGTTATTGAGTGTAGGCTGCAGAGTTGGCTAATGGAATTTCAAGCAAAATATTAAATAAGCTCATTAAAATTCATAAATAACTATAGAGCACATTAGATCAACATACTCTATCATCCTACCAAGTTTGAAGTTAATAGGGTATATTGCATGTAGGCTGCAGAGTAGATTAGTGATTGTGCTTCCCTCTGGACAGCTAACAAGACAGCTAAATGGACAACCAACCAACCATCGGCACCATAACCGCCTATAAAATATACATAGCCTATACACAAATCTGATTCCACGCATTCCTACACCTCATTGGCAGCCGATGAAGGGGCCATCCCACATGAAGCGTCAAATGATGCAGGCTTTGCGGAAATTTTAAACTGTGATCTATCACCAGTGTGACAAAAGGATATTGAACGTTTACAATGCAATACAATATATAAGATTGACTTTGAAGATTGACTTTTCCACCCCATTGGGCAGTTACAACACCAGTTTGGTGCGGATGGCCCCCCAGTAATGGCGGAATGAATTCTGACCATCACTAGGCTTGTTGGATTAGTGTATAGGCTGACTGACAGAAAGTTCCAGAATGCCAAAAAAAAAAAAAAAAAAAAGAACATGTATTTTCATCATAAGCTGTCTTGTTCAGGACATGATATATACCAACAAATGATACAGTTATAGCACTCACAAATCTAAACATGCGTGCAATTACTAGTATAAAAGGCGGTAACTTCATGACCATTACATTAACTGCAGTGCTGAGGGAGGAGTAGTTGGATAGATACGGTCTCACAGATGTACAAATGATTAATCAGGAATATGTTGCAAACATGGGTTGCTGACCCTAGGTCATGCTCCCTTCCAACCCACCTGAAATTGAATAAATATATCTGTAAAATTACCTAACACACAGACATGGTCATCACCCCATTTTTAAATGAGACTTATTCATTATGTCCCCAAGTATTTTTCTTGGCTGTACTAAGGAGTTTGACGTCTGTTGAAGGTAAATAGTGCTGTGTAACTACCCTCTAATATCAGACATACTGTCTACAGTAGTATCATTAATGCTTTAGTAAATGACTAAATCAAGTGATATGGATTCTTATGCAATCATTTATAAACATAACGGAAGTCAATCTACATGTGATTGCAGACTACATTTTAGGGGAGAATTGTAATGAGTATCAAATCAATCAATCAATGGGAAAGCTAAAGACATTGGCAGATAGTTTGAACTTGGAACAATTGACCTTTTTGTTAAATCCCATAAGCCTTTGCGAGTACACCTGAGAACTTGTCATTTGACGTCACACCGACTTGCAATGCGCAGTTCGAGCCCCGCTCGTGCCAACGTGTTGTGTCCTTGGGCAAGACACTTTATCCTCATTGCCTACTGGGGGACGGGGTTGGGTTGGATTGGATGTTTATACAGTTGTTTGTTTCAATGTTGCAATATTGGCGCTGATTAAGCTGCTGCCTGCAAATTGCATTGTGTCTGTTTAGTTGTGTTTAATGTACAATTCTAGCAATTTGACCTGCGGGTCACCATTAGAGTTTGTAATAAAACCTTCCTTTTAGTAACGATGTTCGATAAATGACGTGCGAATTGGCGCAGATCGGCGTGACGTCAAATGACGAGTTCTCAGGTGTACTCACAAAGGCTTATGGGATTTGCCGAAAAGGTCAATTTGGTAAGCACACCTTCACCTAAAAATGGCTTCCAATCAGGACATACCCCATGGTCCGTGGGTAAAAGCCACCGCCCCAAAACCATGCCAACAGCATTAGGTTAATGTCAAACTTACAGCAAATAATTTGAGTATATGTAGAATTTGGTTACAAAATGTAAGTTGGTTGTTTTAGCAAAATTCAAAGTTGGTTTTATTCTTATCTTCCAAAATACCTGTAATTCTTAAATTCCCCTTTTCTTTCTTTTTTCCATCCTCTTGTGTTTCTTTTCCCCTTACATTTTACTTCACCACATTCCTCCCATATTTGACAAGGTGCATGCACCTATCATCACTATAAGCAGACTACAAGGTGCGGACAATCTCCGCAGCGAGGTTATCACTCCACTCTAAGCAGACTATATCATGAGGACAATCTCCGCAGTAAGGTTGTCACAATATTTATGCTTAGGTTTAGCTGTATCACGTTTTGACACATCACTCATGTCTTCAAGATCCGATTAGGAGCCTAGCTGGTGAGATAAAGCTGTTCTAGTCTGATACATAACACCCTTATAGGAAGTTCAACATCAACATTTCCTTCCAGTCTGTCTATTAAAGGCACACCTGTTCTTGTAAAACTTTTAACATCAGAGGTGGTCCACAGGGGGTGTGGGGTGGGGGATGTAAATGAAACAGTCAGGAATCTTGCCCACCCCTAATGCCCCCAGTAAAAAAAACCAAAAATTACAACAATTTCCAATTTTTGTTGCAATTTTGCACAAAATTGATTGACTCACCCTCCTTGAATTTCACTTTGCCCCCCTACAAATATCTGGTGTCGCCATTGCATAACGCCTCATAATAGATGATTCAAAATAATACCAATGAACTCAATAGATAAATATAACATGCATCTTGTCATTCACAATGTCAAACTTAACGTTATGGACCATCTGAGAGGATGGACATGAATTGGTAGCCATGCTCATTTACGGAGCTGTGGAAAATCAAACATGAGCCATATTGGTGAGAGACAAGTGGTTTGACCAATAGGCCTACACCACCCTTTCCTCCCTTAATTCCATGCAAATTTCATTTTATTTTCAGTATATAATTATTCTATTTCTCAATTGGGTGAATCTATTTAAGCATTCTGGCAGTGGCGTAGATTTCTTTTTGACATTGGGGGGGATGAAGTTGGAAAAAAATCTTGAAGTATAGTCAATCCAGCACCCTTTGGCGACAGAATTAGTTTATGATATAAATGGGCGCGAAGCGCGCGAAAATTTTTGCTCTTTTGAAGCTTAACTGATGAAATATGGTGTAAAAGTAGATTAAATGCGGCAAAGCGCCAAAATTACACTTTTGGGGCTAAAATGGGCAAATATGAGGTTAATTTGGTCAGAAACCCATTATCAGGCGTCAACATTGGGGGGGGGATGATTGTATGGACCATCCCCCCCTGGCAAAATATTGTGGGGGGATAAATCCCCCCATCCCCCTGGGATCTACGCCTATTCATTCTGGTGAAATTCAAATGGGATTACCTGAATAGGTAACTCCATTTGAAATCTACACTTCCTGTGTGGGAGATTAAGGTCAAGCCTTCCACAGAGGGTGTATGTATTTCAAATACAATAGCCCATTCCAAGACCCCTATTTTATGGTGAGCCCCATGGCCCCAATACCCTGACACCTGCTTGTGCTTGCTTGCATTGTGAGACTGGAAGACCAACTTCCTTCAAAATTTGGTTTTCGTCATTAGTTCTTTTATCAAATTAATAAATTATTTTACTTCTTTGTCAACATCTATGTATCCCTCTGGGTTTTCCGTATATGATCAGTATCTGCTCACTTTTTGTAACTCAAACAAAAGATGCGATACAAAACCAAAACGGCTTGTCAATCAAATCTGATAAACGGGCATTTATAAACTTTCCGGATTAGACATTGTCACACATAACGCACAACTAGAATTGAGCCAATGTCTATGACCCGGTCCACATGAGTGTGTTTTTTCCCATCAATTATGATTGTGTCATAATCGCATTACGAAAGTTCATAGCATAATCATGGCGTAATTGCCGATGAAATTTACCAGTGTGTATGCATTTTGTCGGTGTATCATGTTTATTCAATGAACTTCATAAATGCTGTAGTGTGTGTACAACTAGAATTGATTACAACAGGATTATGAGGTTCTGACCGTGTGAACGCTCTCATCATTCATTAATTATAAACATGGTATAATCAGGATATCACTATACTATGACGAAATAATACTAGTGTGGACTGGGTCTATCTTAGGGGATAGCTGTATAATACACTCAGATGTCCAGGACCTCATGACAGTAGGAGTGACGTTAATTCATGGAAGAACTTCCTTGCTTGTGGGCATTTTGATAGTCACTGCATAAAGACATTAGTAAAGTATCTAGCATTCAGAGATTTGAATTACAGTGTTATGTCCACCACATAACTTGGCTGTGAGTAAACATAACCTGCTTCATATTCTGTCTTGGGTTCAGATGGGTTTGGACTTCATGCTCTGCATGCTAGCTATAGGCTTCAACATAAAAATTCCTAAGTTTTGAGATATTTCAAGAGCTATCACAAGAACCACTGAACCAATACTATAGGCTTGTTTGTATGCGTTTTAATGCATTTCTCATGTTGATTCCAAATATGATTATGAAATTTTTGAATTTTTATAACAAAATTGAAACTTGTCACCTGTAGTCAACACACGCATGGAGAGAGTAAAGATGCAATGTAAATGTAAGTGAAATAATCCCTACAGTCTGTATGCCTTTCCAGAGTCAGGAATTTGGATATTGTTTTTTATTGTATCTCTAAATGTAATGATGAGAAGTATATAAAAGTATACATTTTCAGAAAGGAAATGATGCAATGAATCCAATGGGCATAACATATTCCTGCAAAAATGAACAGTTTATGAGAAAATCTCAAAATTTGATTTCACTTTACCGACTCTAGGAAGGTATACGGACTATAGATAAACCATACTTACCATTTGTGCTACACAGAAGCAGTGTTTGAAATTATGGAATGGTACATTGTTGTAGTGTCTGAAGACTTCAAATAGAAAATTCTGTAAAACCGATAGCTGCAAGATAAAACATGAAAAGGAATTGTGATTAAATATTGCTTGGCAAATTTGGTAGTTTTATACCGATTAGTTCATTGCTGTTAGTCCATCATCAATGTCAATTTTCTGAGGGGTGGGGTGGGAACAGAAACTCTCTTGAAATTTGTGGGGGATTTTTCTCACTAAAATTAAAAACATTTTATATTGGTGGATCACTGCAGGTTTTTTTTTACAAATTCTAAATAGCATTGCTGAAAAATATTTAACACACCACAATAAAGTTATTGATAACTTTATTAATTGAATAATTGAAGTATTGTATGAGAAGCAAGACACATAAACCACTCTACATAAATTTATTGAAACTGTCATTTCTGTTGTTACTAATTCCAGATTTCAAAAATGCAGGTACAGGAATGGATCTTGAGGACATTAAATGGAGTCTCCGGAACTAAAAGCATACGAGTGCCAGCACCACCACTCTAGGATTATTAGACTCTATCCATAGGAAGGCCCTGCAAATCATAGGCGTGAACAAAGAGGAAGCAAGCACAACGCTGAACATCACATCTCTCCATCAAAGATGTCAAGTGACTGCTACAACAGTCCTCTACAAAATGGCCAGCTTGTGCCTACCAGATCTGAAGGCACTGCCACCAAAGCTATTTGTAGTCAGAAGAGCTACCCACTCCAGTTTGTCCATGTCTTAGCTTCTGGATGTTACCCCTCGACCCCATCAGGGGGGCTGGACTAGCGCTTGGCGCATTGCAAAATAATATGAACATATAACATAATAAAGTATGTTATTGTATAATTCAAAAACACAAACACCAGCATACGTGATGTGATCAAGCAAAATCAGTCGGAAATCAGATATATTGATTTTCAGATATGGCCAAACACAAACAATAATTTCTTTTGTTGCATATTGTTTTGGATACACTTCAACTGTTCATATCTTTGGAACTAAATATTCAATTTCAATTGGGTTTTCTGCAAAATGTAGCTTTGCAAATGCTTTATACAATCATGTAAAAACCAAATATTTAATATGCCGACTTCAGACTGATTTTGCTTGATAACACACATATAAATAACTCAGAAGTAAATATTATTGAACACATCCTTCATGTTGATCCCTACATGACCTTTAATCTTCAAATCCTAAATCTTCATAAAAGCATGGCTTTTCAAATCGGTTTTGTTTTCACAAATCTTGCTGCATCGACGGTACTTTACTATTCAAAATTGAGAAATATATTCAAATAAGAACAAACACTTTTGGACCCTAGTTCTTTAACCTATAAAGAATATTAAATGTTTTTAATGGAATGGAATTATGTATAGTTGCAGAGGAGGCATGGGTTTTTGAATTCCTGGTTATTTTACTGGCAGCTGTGTGTTGATAACCTGATTGCAATGGGAATATCTAGGAGTGCAATTGATTGTTGATGGCATGTAAAGTAACAGTTATGCATCATAAAGTAGTTTATATAAATAAACAATGTGTCTATATATATTAAACATGCCAGAATATTGGAATGCGTTTATTACACAATCTGTAAGCTTCTCATTCCTTTAACCGGTAAGGGACCATATATTGTACTTGTGCTTGTGTTTTTCTTGTTGTGACAAATGCTTCCTTTCCCATTCTCTGCTGTAATTTGAGGCACTACACTGTGATTTCGATCACTCAAAAGTTACCACTGATTAGATCATTGATAAACTACCTAGTTAGCTCTGATTAGACATTGATGAGCTACTTGAGTTAACGCTGATAAAATCATTGATAAACTACCTCAGTTACCTTTTGAGTTTACACTGATTATATCATTGATAAACTACCTGGGTTAACTACCTGAGTTAACACTTATTAGATCATTGATAAACTACCTGAGTTACCTCTGATCAGATCATTGATACCTCTGATTAGATCATTGATAAACTACCTGAGTTACCTCTGATCAGATCATTGATACCTCTGATTAGATCATTGATAAACTACCTGAGTTAACACTTATTAGATCATTGCCAAACTACCTGAGTTACCTCTGATTTGATTATTGATCAACTACGTGAGTTATCTCTGATCAGGTCATTGATAAATTACCTGAGCTACCACTGATCAGATCATTGATAAACAACCTGAGTTATCTCTGATTAGATCATTGATAAACTACCTGAGTTAACACTTATTAGATCATTGTCAAACTACCTGAGTTACCTCTGATTTGATTATTGATCAACTACATAAGTTACCTCTGATCAGGTCATTGATAAATTACCTGAGCTACCTCTGAGTAGATCATTGATAATCTACTTGAATTAACACTTATTAGATAATTGATAAACTACCTGAGCTACATCTTATCAAATCATTGATAAACTACCTGAGTTACCTCTGATTAGATCAATGATAAACTACCTGAGTTACCTCTGATTATATCATTGATAAACTACCTGAGTTACCTCTGATTAGATCATTGATAATCTACCTGAATAAGGTTTGAAAAAGTGAATTTATGAATCTTTTTAAGACTTCAATTGCTCAAGTGGGTCATTTTGGACAGGAGTGCTTGGGTTAGCCAAGCAAGGCCAGCTAAGGGCTCTCAAGAGCAGCCATGCAAACCCAAATCTATATATTTGGACTCATGCAGTTTAAGCATATTCTCATAGGGCTTTTGGGACTTGGGACCCTAGTGAGGGTGTTGTAAGCTTTTTGTAAAGGGGTTGCCTAGATATAGAGCTTTTTTTTGGCTCTTGTATTGATTGTATTGGCTAGCTCTTTGTCAGTATTTGGCATCATTGGCTTTTCTCTGTCACACCAGAAAGGTTGGAGTGTCCCATTATCTGTCTATGACCAATTAACACTTATTAGATCATTGATAAACTACCTGAGCTACATCTTATCAAATCATTGATAAACTACCTGAGTTACCTCTGATTAGATCAATGATAAACTACCTGAGTTACCTCTGATTAGATCATTGATAAACTACCTGCATTACCTCTGATTAGATCAGGGAATCAGATGAACTGCCAGAGTTACCCCTGATTAAATCATTTATTGACTACTTTAGTTGCCTCTGATTAGGTCAGCAATAAACTAACCAAGATATCTCTATTAGATCATTGACAATCTACCTGAGTTACCTCTGATTAGATCATTGATAAACTACCTGAGCTGCCTCTGATTATATCATTGATAAACTACCTGAGTTACCTCTGATTAGATCATTGATAAACTACCTGAGCTACATCTAAAGCATAAAATTGATGAGCACCAATTTGACAATGTTAAAGGTGTTTCGACATCCCATTACCTTGTTAGCCTTCTTCACCATTTGCATCAAGGCGCAAAAGGAAGTCACAATGTTGGAACGGTGGTCCTAACGAATTTTTCCAAAGCGTTTGACTTGGTCGACCATACCATCCTTGTTGATAAGATAATCCGCTTGGGAGTCTGTGGGTCCATCGTTCCATGGATTTGTGATTTCCTTCATGATAGGCAGCAATGTGTTCGCTTTTAATGACACCCTTTCAGACTATGTTCCACTTCATGGGGGAGTACCTCAGGGCACGAAACTCGGTCCCATTGGTTTTCAGATTCTCATAAACGATGCTGCTCAAAATTCCAATTCTAGTTGTTGGAAATACATGGATGACCTGACATTTGCAGAGAATGTAAATGGATCGCAACCCTCCAGCTTTTTACAATCTGATCTTGATCAGTTTACTGAGTGGTCCAAGGGTAATTTGCTCAAATTAAATCCTCCAAATGTCAGGCCCTCCAAGTATGCTTCAGTAAAATAAGCCCCAGGCTGGCGACTTGAGAATCGGCGCAGAACCACTGTCATACATCACAGAAGCTAAGGTCCTTGGTATTTATCTTCAGGACAACCTCAAGTGGGACACCCAGGTTAATAACATGCTTAAAAAAGCCAATAAGAGGTTGTTTATGCTAAGGTCCCTCAAGAGGTTTGGCTTTGATATTGAAGAGCTGAGTGTCGTTTACAGTGGTTATGTTAGACCGATTCTCGAGTACGCCAGTGTTGTGTGGCATTCTAGTATTTCAATTAAACAATCCAAAGACCTTGAGTCTATTCCAAAAAGAGCCTGTAGAACAATCCTGGGAGGAGATTACAATTCATATCATGCTGCGCTGCTCAGCTGTAAACTTGACTCCCTGTCTGATAGGAGGGTGCAACACTGTCATAGGTTTGCTGAAGGGCTGCCTAATAATGAACGAACACAGTCGTTAATCCCTCCTACCAGACTTCAGAGCCATGGTCGCAATTTGCGTAATTCCCACAACTTTTCCAAATTCCGTGCCAGGACCAAGCGCTTTCGGCTGAGTCCTATCCCATATTTTGTTGATCTTTTAAATCAGTAATCTCCTCTTAGGATTGTTCTTCAGTGCCATGAATGCTGTTTTTATGGTCTGGTGCAGCTGCTATAATATTTGTTTCTTTATGTCAATATTTATTATAATTGTTTTGAAAGTTAGTATATTTTGATGTTTTCCAAAACATGTGCAATATTTGGTAAAAATTAATATTTTGTGTGCAATTTGTTTTTGATGCCTTTTAAAATTATTCTTTTAGTGTTCAACCTTTTTAATGTTTTAATATGTATAATTGCTTTGTAATTTTACATGTAATTTGGCCATGATATGTGAATAATAAAATACCGATAAAACTAAAATCTGATTAGATCATTAATAAACTACCTGAGCTACATCTGATTAGATCATTGATGAACTACCTGAGCTACATCTGATTAGATCATTGATAAACTACCTGAGCTACATCTGATTAGATCATTGATGAACTACCTGAGCTACATTTGAATAGATCATTGATAAACTACCCCAGTTACCTCTGATTAGATCATTGATAAACTACCTGAGTTACCTCTGATTAGACCATCGATGAACTACCCAAGCTACCTCTGATTAGATCATTGATAAACTACCTGAGCTACATCTGATTAGATCATTGATGAACTACCTGAGCTACATCTGAACAGATCATTGATAAACTACCCGAGTTACCTCTGATTAGATCATTGATAAACTATCTGAGTTACCTCTGATTAGACCATTGATGAACTACCCGAGCTACCTCTGATTAGATCATCAACAGACTACATAGTTACTTCTGATTAGATCATTGATGGAACTACTTGATGTACTTCCAGATATCAAGTAAATAACAACTTCTTTTAAGAAGTTGTTAAAACATACTAATCAAATACCAGGGAGATGATAAAATCACACATCACACAAAAGAACATTGAACACAATTTAGTACATGATAACATTGGACCACCCTCTTTCAGGGTAAGTCACATACCTTTTATCCATCTACCAAAAGGGCCTGATTTTCAAGCTGTATAGTAAGAACTAAAGATAGAGCATGCCCTCAAAATGTAAAACAAAGTAGTAATGCCTTGACTCTGACAATCTTTGTTAATATGTTCAGGAGTACATCAATTGCTTGATAGCACATGAAGTAGATACCTGCAATAGTAAGACTGTTTGCATCACATGTGCATCACATAGTAGCTTGTATAAACAAACATGTATTGATATATTGAACGTCACATTCATGTGGAATGTTGTTGAAACCCTGTGACCTTTTCCTTATTCGACACTGTCTTCTATCAGATTCAAGAGTCTGACTTCAAAACCTGTATTTGCTATAAACCAAAATAATCACTCACTGCCAGTGGCATAGTTCAATAACCTACATTCAGCAATCATAATGCAAATGTTGTGGAGTGTGAGTTTTTGTACCCAACCCCTTGCTAAGAATGTACAACATATTGGGGTTTAAAAACTGTGTCCTGAATGAAATCATACCTATGAAGGCCGAAACTTACTTAAATACAACGTGAAGAGATGAGAGACATTATCATTGATGGTCTACCTGAGATACCTCTGATTAGATCATTGATAAACTATCTGAGTTACCTCTGAATAAATCATTGATAAACTACCTGATTACCTCTGATTAGATCATCGATAAACTACCTCATTACCTCTGATTACATCTTTGATAAACTACTTGAGTTACCTCTGATTAGATCATTGATAAACTACCCGAGCTACCTCTGATTAGATCATTGATAAACTACCCGAGCTACCTCTAATTAGATCATTGATAAACTACCTGATTACATCATTGATAAACTACTTGAGTTACCTCTGATTAGATCATTGATAAACTACCAGAGATACCTCTGATTAGATCGTTGATTTACTATCTGAGTTACCTCTGATTAGATCATTGATAAACTACCTGAGTTATTGCTGATTATATCATTGATAAACTACCTGAGCTACCTCTGATTAGATCATTGATAAACTACCTGAGTTACCTCTGATTAGATCATTAATAAACTACCCAAGTTACCTCTATTTATATCATAGATAAACTCCTGAAGTAGATACCTGCAATAGTAAGACTGTTTGTACCACACGCGCATTACATAGTAGCTTGTATAAACAAACATGTATTGATATATTGAATGTCACATTCATGTGGAATGTTGTTGAAACTCTGTGACCTTTTCCTTATTCGACACTGCAGATTCAAGAGTCTGACTTCAAAACCTGTATTTGCTATGAACCAAAATAATCACTCATTGCCTATGGCATAGTTCAATAACCTACATTCAGCAATCATAATGCAAATGTTGACCTCCAGTTATGGGTATGAGTTTTTGTACCCAACCCCTTCAAAGGTCATGCTAAGAATGTACAATATATTGGGGTTAGAGAACTGTGTCCTGAATGAAATCATACCTATGAAGGCCGAAACTTACTTAAATACAACGTGAAGAGATGAGAGACATTATCATTTGTGACCCGGCAGCACAAATGAGCCGTAAATTCCCTAAATTGTATTCTGAGTTACGGTGTAAAATGTGTACGAAGGTCGTATTCATCGGTAACTTAAGCTGGCCCGACATCTGTATTATTTTGATAGTCAAAAACTAATCAATAATCCTATTGTTGAAGTGGATAATAAGCTTCTACCTTAGATGGCTATAGAACTTTTAATAGCTCTGGTCTTTGTTTGCTTTTGCTAAATCCTGTTCAAGTGGTGGGTTACCAGGCATTGTATTTTATGCATAACCAACAATTAACAATGAGAGAACTTTCTTAAACCTCGTTGACTTGGGGATGATTTGAAATGACCGCCAATTATGACTGTTTGATATTTATTGCCAGCAATGTGGAAAAAGAGACACATGTAAAAACGTAAAAAGCTATAATTTTGTTGAAGGAGCAAAGTTTAACAAACCATAACCCCGCTTCTGGATATCGTTTGAAGTCAAATGATATACCATTTTAAAGTTTATGTTTATTTTTAAACACGAAATAAAACAAAATTGACCGGGGAGGAATTTACGGCTCATTCGCCGTGAATGGTCACATTTATGGTCTACCTGAGTTATCTCTGATTAGATCATTGATAAACTACCTGCGATACCTCTGATTAGATCATTGATTTACTATCTGAGTTACCTCTGATTATATCATTGATAAACTACATGATTGCCGCTGATTAGATCATTGATAAACTACCTGATTACTCTGATTAGATCATTGATAAACTACCTGAGCTACCTCTGATTAGATCATTGATAAACTACTTGAGCTACCTCTGATTAGATCATTGATAAACTACCTGAGCTACCTCTGATTAGATCATTAATAAACTACCCAAGTTCACTCTATTTATATCATTGATAAACTACCTGAGCTACCTCTGATTAGATCATTGATAAACTACCTGAGCTACCTCTGATTAGATCATTGATAAACTACCTGAGCTACCTCTGATTAGATCATTGATAAACTACCTGAGCTACCTCTGATTACATCATTGATAAACTACCTGAGCTACCTCTGATTAGATCATTGATAAACTACCTGAGCTACCTCTGATTAGATCATTGATAAACTACCTGAGCTACCTCTGATTAGATCATTGATAAACTACCTGAGCTACCTCTGATTAGATCATTGATATACTACCTGAGTTCACTGTATTTATATCATTGATAAACTCCTGAAGTAAATACCTACAACAGTAAGACTGTTTGCATCACATGTGCATTACATAGTAGCTTGTATAAACAAACATGTATTGATGTATTGAACGTCACATTCATGTGGAATGTTGTTGAAACCCTGTGACCTTTTCCTTATTCGACACTGCCTTCTATCAGATTCAAGAGTCTGACTTCAAAACTTGTATTTGCTATAAACCAAAATAACCACTCATTGCCAGTGGCATAGTTCAATAACCTACATTCAGTATTTGGTATTTTGAGAAAAAAAGTCTGATTTTCGCAGAATTTTTCTGGAAAAAACTAAAAAAAATTAAAAACATTTCCGCATGTCTTTTTTTTTTTCAAATCGAATGATTTTACAAATGCGTGCACTAGCAAGACTAAAAAGTTTCCACAGGCTTCGTTGGGATTTGTAACTTCCTTCGATTACGCGTCTAGCGCTTTACCGCTCGGCCACGATGGCAGTTGAGTGGAGGAGTGTAATGATAAATGATAAATCTCATAATGCCAT
Source organism: Amphiura filiformis (assembly GCF_039555335.1). Classification (NCBI taxonomy): domain Eukaryota; kingdom Metazoa; phylum Echinodermata; class Ophiuroidea; order Amphilepidida; family Amphiuridae; genus Amphiura; species Amphiura filiformis. The sequence continues at coordinate 12,300,692 of NC_092634.1, forward strand.
CTTTAGCCTTTTGTTTACTAAAAAAAGACGCGTTTTTTAAAGATAGATTAGCCGTTTTATGGATAAAGAGCACGAACGTTTGGGAAAGGTTTTAAACAAATAATAAAGACACTGATGTGATGATGAAATTGCGTAAGTCTGGAAATATCTGAGTCGCAATGTTTTGTTTTGGTTTTAGGAATTTGACCTTAAAATTTACGACTTCATGACATTATCATTCAAAATCAACAAAAGATATTTCAACAGTATATGGCCTCATTCTTTCGCTAGAATGTTTTATACATGTATGTGAAATAGCTTCAACAATGGTTCGCTGGATAATGGTAAAAACAGCCTTGACCTAAAAAAGGGCGAGAGGTACCATATTTACGGATTCAGGCTAAATTTAAATTTGATATAAAACGTTTGTTTTCTGATTGATTACAAAAATTAATTTTTGTCATATAAAGAAATTGTGTCTGGCGTGAATTACACTACAGTTTTTATTCTTAGGGCTCTTTGACTTCTTCAAATGATTTTTTTAAATGATAGAGTTTATCCCCTGGCCCTCTATAATTATGCACAAAAGATCGAGTCCCCTTAATGTTGTTGGAATCAAAAACATGTGTGTTCACTGATAAGGCAAGTATTAAACACTAATCTGGAATGAAAGAGCGTCTTAGAGGAACTGGTTTGCTATGATATGTTTTGATCCTCACTGACATGATTGAAGCAACCAATGCAAGTGTGTCATCAAGCTAAGCTATGAGTCTTAAATGGGTTTATGGTGTGTCATTGGTCACCAAGATCACAGACTTTCTAACTAGGGGGTACTCAAGAAAACTAGGGATACTCAAGAAATGTTTTTGGTAGGCAAGTGCTGCCCAGATTTTGGAAAATGAAGGCTCCAGACCATAGTTTAAAACCTAAAATGGAGTCTTTGGAGCCAAAATGGGGCTTCATTCAGTCCCCTTTCTGGTGACAATTTTTTTTTTCTGGTGAAACATTTCTCACATTTTCTCAAGTAAGTACTTGTACCTCAAATTTGAAGCTAATTTTGGGGAATTTGGGGGAAAATTTAGCCAAAAGTATCTTGAAACTTCATATAGACTTCCAATATAGGGTCTTCCAAACAGAAAATAGAGGATCTCTAGAGCGGAAAAAGCGCTTGAAAAAAAAAGAGAGTCTTGAGAGCGGCACTTACACGTAGTGCACAGTATACCGAATTCTAACAAGTGCAATACAATGACTCAAATCATCTGAGCTACATTATATATCTGTGGGTTTTTTTATTTACAAAATAATACAGATTCACTTCCATACTTTGCACAAAGGCCACTTCAGTCCAAAAAATATCACACTATACCACCAATTCAACTCTTCCTATCCTTTGTACAGGAGCCAAGTGTTGTTAATTGGTGATGAATCCACAGTCCAGTAGCGTATACCCGAACGCAAGGTTACGCGTATGCATTATGCATGAGTGCTTAAAATTTGTCATGCCTGGAACTTATGTGTAAACAGTACATGCACTCTCTTATGTTGGAGGTAGCAACCAGCTATAAACATTACCATTTTATTAAGCTTTATTGCTGATATCAATAGAACTTCTTGTAAGGTTGAGTGGCAATGACAAACGGACATTCCAAATGAAAAAATCATGTGAATTAGACATCTTTAGCGTGTTTTTGTTGTTGAAAGGGATTCAATCATGTTTCACCATTGTTCATCACCGATTAACAACTCATGTCCGCAGATGACACGGACGCATCATTGTTAATTGGTGATGAACAACGGTGAAACATGATTGAATCCCTAATTCAATAATGTGCTAGTACAGAAACAGGTGGTCAAATGATTGACCTTTACAAGTAAATTCTAAATAAGGACATGCAATAGTAGCTCCATTACTGTTAATATCATCATCTAATCAAAGTCCATCATCTTGGTCATCAATTGCCTTACATTCAATTCAACTGTTTACACAATGGAGTAACCTACTTATATTAACATCTGTTTGGTACACAATGACTGACTTAATTTCACACTACCACCTGAAAGATGCATTTCAAATCCTACACTGACATTTGGGATAAATATGATGAATCGTCATGGTTACGGGTAGATGCATTTCAAATCATACATGACATTTGGGATAAATATGATGAATCGTCATGGTTACGGGTATTTGTAGGGTGTTTGCATGTGTGGTAAAGGTGGATAAAACAAAGGTAAATGACATAGCAGAATTGGAATGCAAATTCAAAATCTGATTGGAAAAGATATATGCACCAAGAGGTGGAAGCAAATTAATTGTTAGAAGTAGTCTTCTGTTCTTAATCATCTTCAAGGTCTATTTCATTCTTTTTCCAACCACTTTCAAATGGTGATTATTTATTTATTTATTTATTTATTTATTTATAACATTCGGCCGAAGCCAGGCTAAGCCCAATAGTGCTCAGAGGCGACTAAATTCAAGGGATGCCATCCGGATATGACGGGACAGGGATATGGGAAGAGGTCCGATTTTAGATGCAGGAGGAAAACCTGAGCACCGGAGAAAAACCTGCGAGGGCGAGCATGGATCGGCAACCAAACTCACATGTGGCACCACGGAAATGAACACCGCCACAGCGGTGAGAAGCGACTGAGAAGACCACTACACTAACTCGCCCTGTTAATTATAATACTGTTATTGACTTTCAAAGACGTTTTATGTTTTGTTGAAGTCTGTTAATTTGCTTCAAGATTCTAATTACAGTCACTTTTGATGATTGTCTGATTTGGACTTTTATATTATAAGGTAGTGGTCTTGGACTTTGATTCTTAATTGTGAAGTAACTTGAGGTCACGGGTTAGAGTCCCATATTATCAAGGTGTTGTGCACTTAGGCAAGGCTCTTCACCCCTATTGCCTCTCCCCTGTCAGGTGTACAAACATATGCCGGCTTTGTTCAATGCCCAAAAGGTAACAGACTCCCTGTGGAGAGGATGTAACGATCTGCCAACAACAACATTAAATGAAGGAGTCTGGCCCAATCACTTTAAAAGACAGATGGGCGCTTCGCCCTGTGAATACAGGTTCGTCCACTTTTACATTTCAACAGATAAAAAATCAAAACAACTCATACAAATGCAATAACACCACAGTTGTCCTTTTCTGCCCACACATAATTCACAATGCAACACTCATTTATCAATATCAAATTTCCAAGGCCTTAAAGTAACTTACAAAGCATTGGGTCCCTTTAAAGTTTAAAGAATCCTGTCAGCAAAATTACAAAATACACCCACTGTAGACATAGTGACACTTTGAGTTTGTATGGGGCAATTACAATTGAAATCCATATACCCCCATGCATTAGCGCCAATCCGGCTTGAAATGTGGGGGAGACATCTATGCCCCAGTGGAAGACATATATATCCTTAATCTCCCATGTTGGGGTTGTAGATTTCAAATGGAGTCACCCATTCTGATAACCCCATTTGATATTCACATTCCCTGGGTGGAAGATTAAAAATCATGTCTTCCATCTGGGGTGTATGGATTTCAATTGGCACAGCCCAATTTTCGACAGCAGGCAATTAATTTATGATGACAATATAAAATGACTATGCCACCTGTTTCTAATATGTGATCTATATTCATTCTAAGGGATTTATTTCCCAAGATTAAATTATAACTTTTTGTACCATTTCATCATGGCATGAATCAATACATAAGCCTTCTTCAATAATATTAATAGTTGAATAAACGGAGCACACTTTGATAGCGCTAATAAAAACCTCCTCATGTTTAAAGATGGAGAAATTAAACAAATATCTTCAAACCCTAACTGGGTATCAACTTATTTGTAACATTGAATTAAATCTTGGGTTTAAACTATCAAAATTGTATCACAGCACAAAATTAAACCAACAAAAATTATGCAGTACATGTTGTTATGTGCAAATCTTAATTTACATTTTAATTGTATTTAACTACACCATGAGTGAATATTTGTCCTCATTATTATCATTATTATTTGAGTGTATTATCTTATAACACAATTGAGCACAGTTTGCATATAACAGTGCAATGGCTCTAACTGCATTGAACTACCGATAATGCAACACCAGTTTCAAACTGATTTATTTAAGTTGTTTGTATGAGCAAAATAATCAAAAAGTCAAATATTCCTATTATACTTAAACCTTAATGTGCTTACATACTCTTCCTACTACCTGAGCTCCCTCTGATAAGATCATTGTTAAACTACCTGAACTACCCCTGATAAGATCATTGATAAACTACCTGAGCTACCCCTGATTAGATCATTGATAAACTACCTGAGCTACCTCTGATTAGATCATTGATAAACTACCTGAGCTACCTCTGATTAGATCATTGATAAACTATTTTGCTACCTCTGATACATCATTAATAAACTACCTGAACTACCTCTGATTGGATCATTGATAAACTACCTCTGATTAGATCATTGATAAACTACCTGAGCTACCTCTGATTAGATCATTGACAAACTACCTGAGCTACCTCTGATTAGATCATTCATGAACTACCCGAGTTACCTCTGATTGGATCATTGATAAACTACCTGAGCTACCTCTGATCAGATCATTGATAAACCACTTTGCTACCTATGATTAGATCATTGATAAACCACTTCGCTACCTCTGATTAGATCATTGATAAACTACCTGAGCTACCTCTGATTAGATCATTGATAAACTACCTGAGCTGCCTCTGATTAGATCATTGATAAACTACCTGAGCTACCTCTGATCAGATCATTGATAAACTACCTGAGCTACCTCTGATTAGATCATTGATAAACTACCTGAGCTGCCTCTGATTAGATCATTGATAAACTACCTGAGCTACCTCTGATCAGATCATTGATAAACCACTTCACTACCTCTGATTAGATCATTGATAAACTACCTGAGCTACCTCTGATTAGATCATTGATAAACTACCTGACCTACTCTGATTAGATCATCGATAAACCACTTCGCTACTTCTGATTAGATCATTGATAAACTACCTGAGTTACCTCTGAACAGCAGTTTCAAACTGATTTATTTAAGTTATTTGTACGAGCAAAAGCAAAATAATCAAAAAGTCAAATTTTGCTATTATACTTTAATATGCTTAATGTGCTTACATACTCTTCCTACTACCTGAGCTACCTCTGATTAGATCATTGATAAACTACCTGAGCTACCTCTGATAAGATCATTGATAAACTACCTGAGCTACCTCTGATTAGATCATTGATAAACTACCTGAGCTACCTCTGATTAGATCATTGATAAACTACCTGAGCTACCTCTGATTAGATCATTGATAAACTACCTGAGCTACCTCTGATTAGATCATTGATAAACTACCTGAGCTACCTCTGATTAGATCATTGATAAACTACCTGAGCTACCTCTGATTAGATCATTGATAAACTACCTGAGCTACCTCTGATTAGATCATTGATAAACTACCTCTGATTAGATCATTGATAAACTACCTGAACTACCTCTGAATAGATCAGATAAATTACATAAGGTACATCTGATAAGATCACTGATAAACTACCTTAGTTACCTCTGATTAGATCATTGATAAACTACTTGAGCTACTTCCGATTAGATCATTGATAAACTACCTGAGCTACCTCTGATTATATCATTCATAAACTACCTGAGTTACCTCTGATTAGATCATTGATAAACTACCTCTGATTAGATCATTGATACACTACCTGATTTCTGTCTGATTAGGCTGATTAGATTATTAATGAAGTATCTGAGTCAACCCTGACTAGATCATTGTTAAACTATTCTAGTTAACTGTGATCAGATCATCGATAAACTATTTCGCTACCTCTGATTAGATCATTGATAAACTACCTGAGCTACCTCTGATTAGATCATTCATAAACTACCTGAGTTACCTCTGATTAAATCATTGATAAACTACCTCTGATTAGATCATTGTAAACTACCTGAACTACCTCTGAATAGATCAGATAAATTAAATGAGGTAGATCTGATAAGATCACTGATAAACTACCTGAGTTAACTGTAATTAGATCATTGATAAACTACTTCGCTACCTCTGATTAGATCATTGATAAACTACCTGAGCTACCTCTGAATAGATCATTGATAAACTACCTCTGATTAGATCATTGATAAACTACCTGAGCTATCCCTGATTAGATCATTGATAAACTACCTGAGCTATCCCTAATTAGATCATTGATAAACTACCTGATTACTTCTGATTAGATCATTGATAAACTACCTGAATTACCTCTGATTAGATCATTGATAAACTACCAGAGTTCCTTCTGATTTGATCATTGGTAAAATTCCCTAGATTGCGATTAATTCCTACTTTTTCTTTTTCAGGTATGTTCAAATGAAGACCTTTTGAATAAGCCAAGTTTCAATGACCTTGTACTTAAAGCTAACAACCATCTACAATATGATATGGGATTTCCTAAAACTTGAATTCAGTTCAGCTTGAAATACATCAAAGGTTGTTTTTACAGAATACCTTCTTGAATAAGACACCTGTAACAGTCCCACATCCACTTAACCCTCGTCAGGTCCACAGCTTGTATTAAATTGGAATGAGCAGCAGCCTTGTGTGCAAGTCTCTAGTTACTAAATAGTGACTGTCAAGATCTTAGATGCTAAGTTAGAGTTTGGTGAAAGTTGACCTTAACTATAACACACCCTTTAACTTGATTACCGGCTGAACAGTCAACATTGCAGCGGCCTATAACACAAAGTCAACATCATTGATGTAGAAGCATGCATTTAACGCACTGACTAGCATTATACAACCCTACAGCTTGTGACAAATTGCACGTAAAATGTCCACATTTGAGTAGCTTGTTCACTCTGGCTCATAATGGTGTAACATGTGAGTGGATAAATGGTCGGTTGGTGCATACAACGCAAATAAGATGTCTTTAAAGGCCCATTCAGTGATTTGCTCATCCGGACGATCGTAAAAATCATCAAAATTCAGATTTTGGTACCTTTGTAATTGGCATAGATGTGCTAACATAGCCTGCTAGTGGTTCGGTCGAAAGCCGTGTATTTTAGACAAAATAAAGCATTTACATGAATCTGGACTTTTGATACTGACAGTACAAAAGTCCGACTCGAGATCGAAAAGAAGCTCACTCTCCACCGTACCAACCGCGCGTTGCGTATTGTTTCTACTACTTATTACATCAGTAGCTACTATTTTAAACAAAATACACAATTTTAACTGTTTTTCATATTTGAATTGACCGTTAGTTTGCCTCGGTGACCTTTAATTGCTTATTTTGTTTTCTACTACAAAAATTAAGCGTCTGTTTTAAATCAATTTAGACTCTACTTCCCCGTGTTAGAAACACTGGACTAGGAAGTTTTTCCAGTCGATTAATTGGCGCACTGTACGAAAAAATCTCGATTTTCTCGAGTCGATCTGAGTTGAAGTAGAAAACCTTACTAAAACTTCTGTTTTTTTGACTAATTTGTCGATGTATTCAGGGGAAAAGTGGTTTAATGAAATTCTGTAGACTTATTCTTTATTTCTAAGCAACTCTGACAAATTTCCATTTTTTTTAATGTTCCTGTGAAATCACTGAAAGGGCCTTTAAGCAAGGATTATTGCTGGTTATTAGTGTTTGGAGTACGTTTACATAAGGGTTACTGCAATATCCTAGTACTCAACTATGAGCTTCACTAAAAGATGTGCTATAGGCTACAATCAGAGAAACGCTGCTCATAATTAACAGTCCTGTACATAGATAATATAAAGTCGATAATATATGTGATGCAATTAAGCAAAATGAGTTGGATGTCAGGAATATTGATGTGGAGATTATAGCCAATAATAGTATTCAACTTCCTTTGTATTTTATTGTTCTGTGCAACACTAAAAATGCCATATCTCTGCAACCGTTACTCAAATTGTGATGGGGTTTTCAGCAAAATAAAGCTTGGATAATTGCTTATGTAATAGAAAATTTTGATTTTAATTGACATCAGACTCATTTTGCTTGATCGCATCACATATTATCAAGTACAGCTTATGGAGGCAGCCTTTAGCAGACCACCCATTGTCAGATGTCTGGATGATTTTCAGCTACACACACAATATTGAATTAGAGAATTTTGAAAATAAATCATGACTTTTTGATAAACAGCTTACTGCAAAAATTCTGAGTTTCACATGTAATGCTCAAAACAATATTTTTTCAGATTGAAAAAGTTATCAAGAGGATTTTCTGTAAAAAAAGTTTTAAATTAGCAAATAATACAATTTTCTAAGTAGAAAAATGGCCAGAGTTACTATCTTGCCATTGAAAACTACAGGAAGACCACCCACAGAGCTTCAAGACACATACCAGACATCCTGGCGCCAACTGTAAATGGCTGCGCTTATACGATATAAGTCCATTTTATATTATCAACTTTATATTATCTATGTACAGGACTGATTAATGCTATTTTGGTCTGAACGTAGGGGATGAAGTTCACTTTTCGTTTTGTTTGTTTTTTATTTTTGGGAAGGAAAAGGTCAATATTTTGAAAGTTTTGCAGCCCCCAAAAGCAAAAAGTTGCTCCAAATGAAGTCCACTTTTCAGGGTAAAAGCAGGTTAAATATTAGAACTATTGTAGATTTGTATGGCGCTTTCAACTCCACTGTTTATGCCACGTTGTATGTCTCTTGCTGTACTCGTACGATGAATCCAAATTAATTTCTTTGCAGACGTAGTTAAAAACCAAACGGTATCTCTTCAGAGCCACACCAGGCTGAGTCAGCCGAGGAAGGGCTAGAACGTGGTCAAAACTTTACATGATCCTCCGCTAGCTTGACTTCCTCGCATCCAAGCCTGGTCCCCATTGCCTAAGTTTGTGTTACCCATTCGACACCACGTGGAGGTTTGGGTTGAGTTGACCGTGAACAAATACTATGCCAGCTCTGCGGGCCTTGCTAGTATATGCATGTGCAACCATGACTGCTTCAAAACAGCCCGACAAAGTCATGCAGGTAACTCCGAGGTCGTGCATTGAATTGGTTTGAATGAGGAATACTACGGGAATCAGCGCCTTTTGTTAGAAGTTACGCATGAGTAAAGTGGATAACCTATAGAGGCCTTGCATGTGACGTATCATCCCGTAAACATGGCGGACTACTCAAATGCATTCAACAAAAGCATGATTGCAATCTACCGTGACAGTTCGTCTCACACATAACCCTGCACTACGATCAAATAGGTTGATGACAACATTTGATTGAATGGACTGCACTCCGCCATAACTACGGTGAAGGACACCGGCTCAAATCCTTTGTTTGGAGCCAATCGACAATTTCATGCAGGGCCTCTATATTGGGTCTGTTATTTTTCTATTCATTGATTCTGAATGAAATGAATGGACCATGTTTCTACTCCCATGCAGTATGGCATCCTTATCAATGACATAGGCCTAACTAAAGATCAACAAAATGACAGTTTTAAGTGATTTTGATGATATTTAACAATCTGAAAAAATAATAAATTCTCTTCAAATGCTTTAATTTGTTTCTTTAGGATGATAGAAAACTTAATTCAAATCTCCGATATCAAATTTCTAGGTTACATCCACATGTGCATATATAAGTAATTACACTCACAACACTCATTGACACTCATGCGATACTGTTTGAAAACAAACCTCTTATTCAAACCCAGGCTAATATAAATGGATTATTTATGAGGTTGCAGTTGGGATTCAGATTGTGCACAAACAGATAAACAGGTTGATTGAACGTATGTTTATATTACTTAATTAACTTACATCAGGGATGCACAACTCATTTTCCCTTTGGGACTGATTCAGCTTAATGCTCTGCATAAAAATTCCCAAGTTTTTGCAAAATATCAAGAGCGATCTCAAGAACCACCAAACCAAAACTAGGCTTGTTTGTACTCATTTTAGTGCATTTTTCATGCTGATTCCAAATATGGTCATCAAAATGTACAATTCTGAATTTTTTAAATTTGGAAATTGTGATTTGCAGTCGACACCCACATGAAGAGGGTTAAAACACCAGCGAGCTGCACTTTTCACAAACATACCCTCATAAATATCAACAAACATAAGCTGTTATTTTTTAAATTAGCATTGCATACAAGATTGTAAGAAATAAGGTTATGTTTACTTGCGTAATAAAACAAAATCATGGTGCAAATATTTGTTGTAAATACATATTCAGCAGGTCATATGAGCACAGGAAATTGAAAAGGAAACTGTGTAGGCAATGACGAGTAATATCAATATTTGAGATTGTGTCAATGCTGAATCACACATCAGTTGCTCACCTATCAGAAGGAGAATGTTACATGTGTGGGCTTAATTGAAACAAGGGAACAGGTGTATTGCTTCACTACGCAAATTGAAGCTGTGTTCACATTGTCGGACGTACGCCCGGCGGAACTTGGTTGGCACAAGTTGCTAGGAGTAGTGATAGGTGCTGCCAGGAGTAGTGGCAGTGTGAACGATGGTGAGCATAAGTTCTGACAATTTACTCCTGACAAAAGTCAGGAGTAGTGAGGTGGGCGTAACTCTTGTCAGGCATATGTTACAAAAAATTAAATTTGAAAAAGGTCACAGAAATGCCAGAAGTGGTAGCTGATGTTAAAGCCGACCAGAAGTGAATGCTTGGTGGAACTAGTCGGCGTAGTGCTAGAGTAGGCTAGGTATGGACACGTGGTAGGAGTAGGGAAAATGACTGTTGAAATTTTATCAATGTTACATAAGTTTACGTTGGGTGTAACTCAAATGTGAACACGACTTTTGAGAAGAGAAATCCTTAAAACTTTATCAGTATTCATTGTTGACATATTTAAAGGAAAAGTTTATGAAATTTTTGACATGGTTGAAATTTTGGATTTGTCGTAATGGATATTACTTTGAATGATTACAGTTGCATTGTGCAAAGTTGTATCTCAGCATATGCATAAGAACCAGGGCTGTCAACTTTTTGGAATTGCCTGGCGTGAGACAGAGGGTGCCGGATTTGCCGACTTCAATGTTCATTCTGACCCATGATAATTTGAGCCACGGCGCTCGAGAATGTGAAAAGGGGGGGGGGGGTAGGAACAACAATTTATTCATGGCGATGCGTGAGATTTTACTCAATATTCAGTTTTTTGCGTGAGATTTAATTTTAGGCGTGAGATTATACTACCTTGGCGTGAGACCGTGAGAAAGTGACCCAATGCGTGAGACTCACGGCCAATGCGTGAGAGTTGACAGCCCTGATAAGAACTCTTGATATACTGCAGTAAACTGATGTGATACCTGTTTATTCAGCTGTACATAAACTGAAACATGCTCTTGAAAATGTACTCAACAGTTACAGGGGCGGATCCAGGAAAGTCAGGCGCCACTCTGCAAAAACACAAGGTCAGGCACTGCTCTGCAAAAATTAGAGTGGGCGCGCACCGGTTGCGCCCCCCTCTAAATCCGCCCCTGAGTTAAACAAAAATTTCTTGTGTTTTGAATTTGTAAGACTAAACATTCAAAGTCTATGACTTTAACAGGTGTTCTGGGAGAAATATTATATAAAAAGAAGTGAACTCCAACTTCTAGAAAGATGTTACCAAACTGTTTGAACTACTACTACTAAGCTTACCTCTATATTTAACCTGGTAGTGAATTCCACTATAAAACAGGTTTTACTACTACTTATTAAGCTTACCTCTATATTTAACCTGGTAGTGAATTCCAAGTCTATGAACATTTGTTGTAAGAGAAGTAGCATTTCTGCATCTTCCCATTGCCAATTGTCAAAAGTTGGTAACCTGAGAAATTCCCTGACATCATCTGTTAATTGTACTGACCTGGAGGTGGGAAAAAACATAGAAAATATGGTTAAAAAATTTGACAATATTGAATAAAAACCTAAAAAATTTCCTGACATTGACTGTGTGCAAAAATACAAATATGATCACAATTGTGAACAAATTGTCAATAATTCACAACAAGGTAGAACCAAAGATTACAGACTCTGTCATGTTTGCATGTTGCTCATGGAGGGTCAGTACCTCTGGATTATTTTGATATGCACTTGGCAAACTTCAATTTGAAGTTTCTTGTTGCTTATGGGGTCGCATTTAAGGAGTTTGCGCGTCCAGGGACTTCTTATCTTTTTATTTTGCCCAATTTGGACTCCTTAAATCTCAAGTTGAAAGTGACCAAAGGGTCCGATAAAAACTGTATGGACTCCTTAATTTCATGATGCACGGAGGCATAAATCATCAAATAAAAATAAAAAATAAAAAGATCAGTAAATATTTTGAATCATCATAGGCCAACAACACTAATTATTTCACTGGAATATTTGACAAGTTCTGAAGTTTAGAATTTCGGACAGATGGACTCCTTAAATTCTCATCGGACCCCTTAAATGTTGGTTTTGCAGGCACCAAAGGGTCCAGAAAAATAAATTGGACCCCTTGATTTTTGTGCTCATGCTACCCTTGCCCATCAGCAACAAACTAAAAATGGCAGATTTTCACGCCCCCTGCACAGCTCATGCTTTGGACGCATCAACACAACATCTCAGCGCTCATGCATTATTCAGTCCACTTTCTCTCTCAACAAGTGATATGATTGATCAAACTATGAAGGCTGGATTCATTATTATTTGATGATGTTTGTGATGATTTATGTGTAAATACAACACAGACAGGTGCAGGTGTGCTGGGTCATTGAACTTCTCAAGAAAAATGAAACAAAAACAAACGCGGCTGTAAAAACAAAGGAAAGTCTGTCTCAGACACCTACACGCATTGCTATGTGAACTCCAATTAACACTTAGCGCTACGGGTTGACCGTAAAAATTATTTTTTCATATGTTCAATTTTTTTTAACATTTTCAGTATCGTATCGTGATACGATTCTTCTGTTTTTGCAGTTTGGTTGTTGTTTTTTTGTGCACGTTTTGCAATGTGTGTAACAAAGACAAACAAAACTATCCACTGTGTTTGTAATTGTATATTACTATGTTTCTGTTTTTGAATGTCACAAGGTACATAAACATTGTGCCTTGACTGTAAAAAAATAGGGTTCTTGAAAACTGAAAAAACCTAAAATGGTTATTTCTGTGACCTTTCCGGAACCTTTTTCAGATCTAAAATAATACTATCCAGCCTTTTAAAAAACCTGTTTGGTTTTTCATAGAACCATTTAGGTTCTACAGCTTAAGAACTTTTATAGGTACTAGCGGGATCCCCGCTAGATGAGTAAATGGGAGCGTTCACTATAACAGGAAAAATGACTGAACAGGTAGAATCATTGAAAAGGTACATTTTTATTTATCTAAATCTGTCTCTTCTAACATTTTCTTTTTTAGTTTCCTCTGCTTAGCTTGTGATTTTCCGTTTCCATGTTATTTATTTATTTAACCTAGTTCCCATTATTTTCTAAATCTGTTCTTTCTTACATTTCCCTTTTAGCATCTTTTTTTATTTGCTGCTTGTGATTTCCCGTTTCCATGTTTTTTATTTAATTCTGTTCTCATTATTTTAGCTTCTTTTTTTCTTACATTTCCTGAATAGTTTCTTTCCTTCTTGGTTTCGCTTCCGTTTCATTTAGTTACTTTAACCCGTTGGTCTAATTACTCGTACCTTTTTGTCCTCATTTTAATTTAATTTTTCTTTATAGTACCGCTTCATCCCGTGACCCGTCCATGTACCTTTTTGTCCTTTATTATTTTTCCTTCTTTCCGTATTATCATGCCCACTGGTCTCTGGCTCGCAAAACGTATGGATATGCGCCGTTTACGCGAGCATTGGCGTAATGCGCATTACGCACCACGACCCGACAGCTGCCGCCAGCTGCAGTGACGCGTGGTTGGTAACCGATTTTCATAACAAAAACCCCGTTTTTACCCATATTTTCACTGTTTTTGGAGCCAATTCTTGACCGTTTTCAACCAAATAAAGTTTAAACACGTTCCCATATATTCCTCGATCTCCCGTATGAATTTGGCGACATTTGGATCGAAACTGACGGAGCCTTTATAGCGATACATACATAGATAGATACATACAACATTCCCCTATTTATAGTAAGATAAGAACTCTTTTTCTAAGAGTGCATGGTAAAATCGTGAGTTTGGTCAGGCTTATCACAAGCAGGGTGCCTGGGGCACTTTTTTGCGCTTTGTGCAATTTTTGCAGTTTTTTGTACTATTTTGTACTTTTTTTGCAGCTTTTTTACAGCTTTGCGTAACTTTGGGTGCCCCACTTTTTGTCCTTGCTACAACACCTGCTTGCCTGTCATAAAGAAGTAATGGGTTATTCCAGTTGAAATCCATACACCCTCTATGGAAGACATGACTTTAATCTACCACACAGGGGGTGTGAATTTCAAATGGGTTTACCTGAATGTGTGACTCCATTTGAAATCTACACCCCCTGTGAGGAAGATTAAGTTATGTCTTCCATAGGGGGTGTGTGGCTTTCAACTGGAATGGCCCAATCGATGGTAGACAAGACACCAATATGTAAATAGTATAGTCAACCAGTGGCACCTCTTCATACTGTATAGTGTGTGGTAACATTAAACTATCATGTTGTTGTGGGACTCTCAACACCTGCCTAGTAATGGGTATATTTCCCCAGGGCTCACTTGTTTCCCAATATTCATACATATAAATGTGCAGCTAATGGACAAAATGCAGGTCCGGTATATAGCGTGTATGAAAATCACTACTTTCCACTAAATGTCCTGAATAGGGACATTACTCTATATCTTAAAGGAGTATTTTGTGATTCTAGCATCTTCTTTTTATGGTATGTTAAAGTAGATATCCACAAAAAAAGTTTATTCCCTAAATGTCAGTTGATTCCAATTTTGCCTCGCAAGTTGTGCATGATTATGTATAGCCTAATCAGTGTCATACTGGGTTCAGCCTTCGGCTTCATCCAGTATGACACTTCGCACACGATAATTTCCTGTACCATACCAATGCTGAACCTAATAACTAATAGTATCCAATGACATGGTCTGACTATGTTGTGAATGTTTGTCATATCTGCTAATTTTTTTTGCAGTATAATAACTTAATTTATAATTATTATACAAAAACATGTATGAAACCAAGTGTACAATAATAAGTTATGTATATAAGAATAAAAAGCTAACATAGTAAATGTTCAAACAAACCAAGGCATAAAAAGGACAGATTGTATCACAATTTTTATTTGATTACTATGTTGTGCTCTTCGTTAATGGACAGGTGTTTAAATAACACTATGTTGACGTTGTCCAAATAGCAAGGTGTACTAATATCTGTCAAAACCCACTGCTACAGACAGATTATTATAATGAAAAAATTTGCTTTTTACCAACATTACAAGTAATTTATGAATGGTACAGCAAATATAGTATGATTGATCCTACAAAACAGTCCATCTTCAGTAGATTTATTATTTACAATAAGCAGCTAATATTAGACATAGCTATAATCAGTAGATAGCACCAATTTGAAACATTATAGTGAATACAAAACTGTCATTTTTGGTATATAGGATAATATAGACAACAAGTAACTAATACCACACATTGCTGATAGTACCAAATTGAAAAAGTAGTTAGTACACCTCATTGCTATCATCAGTAGATAGCACTAATTTATAACAAGCAGCTAATACCACATACTGTTATCATTAGTAGCTAGCAGCAATTAGTATAGCAGCTAACCACACACTTCACTATCTGCACATAGCAAGCAGCTAATTCACACAGGTATCATCTTCATATTTGCAACAAGTCGCTAATATTATGCTAAGCAACCAGCATCCTTTGTGGTAAACAGAAGATCATCACAACGTCAACAGTGTTGAAAAAGGAGTCTGCTAGACTTCGAAATGTCCACAGTGAGTACTGTTTTACAGGCGCGGATCAGGCATGGGCACACCGGGCCCGTGCCCCCACTTTTCGAGGATCCTAATTTTTTTTTTTTTACAATTTTGTATGAAAAAAAAATATAACGCCTCTGTTTTGCTTTTCATTTTTTACATCAACGGCCTCCCATGCCAGTGACGGATCCATGCAGGGGCACACCCGGACCGTGCCCCCTTTCATGGTCCATGAATCTACTTCAATTCGGCCTTTATTGTTAATTTTTTTCCAAATGCTGAGGGGTCGCATCCTCCCTCAGACACCCTCCCTCCGCGAATGGATAAAGAAGTCAGTAGGCTTCTTTTTTAGACCAGGTGCGGATCCAGTGTAATATTTAAGTTTGCAAATTGAGTTTGGGACCTTTTTTGTTTTAAGCAATGATAAAAGTGTAAAAATGATGCACCAACTTGAATGACTTAAGACCTTCATTTTGCAAAATTTCTGAGGGGAGATAAACAGGGGACCGTTTTCACTTCTGTTTTGGACATCTGTACACTTTATGTTTTAACATGTTTAAGCAATAATTAGGCCTACAGTAATAGTGAATAATGGTCTATGAGTGGCTTCAATCGTGCCTTCATTTTCATGTTGCCATTTTCACCGTTCTGCTTTGGACACCAGGCCCTTTATTTTTCAAACATTAATTGACACAATATTGAAAATTTGTTGACGAATGACTTCAAATAATAGTAGTATTAAATATTTTTCCACCAAATAGTTTCAATTGGACCTTCATTTTTCAAATTTTTCCAACTTCTCAGAAGGGAACATTCCCCATCTGCGTATGCATAAAGAAGAGCTAAGAAGTTGCCATTTTCACTTCGGCTTTGGACACCTGACCTTTTATGTTTAAAGCAATAATTTACACATTAAAGCCTTAATGTACGATCTTTTTAAATTTTTCGATTGTTCTTTTTTTCTTCTAAAATGATAATATGCAATCATTATGAAAGTTCCCAATACATTTGGACGCGAAAAACATTGGGAATTTGCAAAGAAACAACATCATAAATTCAACAACTCCTCCTATACCTTTGTACAGCAGCCAACCGTTGTTAATCCGTGATGAATCCACACTTTTACTGTAGCGTGTCTGCTAACGCTTGCAGCGAGACTACGCGTTACTGCGAGAGCGCCAGAAAATTAAATCACGCCTGGAACCTATAAAGCGTATGCAAACTTTGCCAGTTGAATTCAGTATTTTTCAGGCAGCGGCTAAACATGCAGTTTTATTCTGTGGTTTTATTGCTGATATCAACAGAGAAATCATCGACGTTTTTGTAAGGCCGAGTGGCAATGATTAATTGACATTCCTCATGAAATATATATGTGAATTATACGATCTTTAGCTTTTTTCGTTGTTGAAAGGATTCAATCATGTTTCACCGTTGTTCATCACCGTTTAACAACACGCGTCCTGCTGGCGTCTGCGTGGTTTACTTAAGCTCGGGCAGCTAAAGCTGCCCTCGCGAAATAAACCACGCAGACGACGCTGTCAAGCATCGTTGTTAAACGGTGATGAACAACGGTGAAACATGATTGAATCCCTAACTTCACCTCTATCACCATGATCACTCGAAACATCTCGCACTATTTGGATTAGGACAGCGAGTGCGGCCTCAGAGTTAGTCTCCTCGCGGCCAGTTTGAGTTACGCTCCTCCACATGTGGAGGGAGCGTAACCAAGCTAGTTTTGTACGAGACTACGGTTTGCGATCGTGGCCGACATAAAGTCATAATCTAAAATATTATGACTTTATGTCGGACCAACAGAAAATCGTCCCGTTTTACTACAAATAGGACGAATTTGACAGTTTGCTCATAGATTTAAGTTAGAACATGTGTAAGTATTACAAATATGCCAAAAAATCGGTTTGAAAAAAATAAAGGTAAATTCTGAAAAAAGATCGTACATTATGACTTTAATAGTGAAAAATTGTCGACAAATAACTTCAATTGGCTCTCATTTCACAAATTTTCGGCTTTTTCAAATTAAAACTTTACACAATAATAGTGCCAAAATGGTCCACCAAGTACTCCTCAGGAGGGCACATCCCCTCAGCTAAGACACCCCCTGCGTATGCATAAAGAAGTGAACCTTTTTCGCTTGTTTTGGACACCCAACCCTTTATGTTTAAAGCAATAATTTCTCGGCAAATGACTTCAATTTTTGCAAATTTTCGGCTTTTTCAAATTAAAATTTTACACAAAAATAGTGCCAAAACAGTCCACCAAATGGCTTCAATTATGTCTTTATTTTGCAAAAGTCTCTCACTTCTGAGGGTGGCACTCCCCCTCAGACACCCCCTGCGTATGCATAAAGAAAAAATAACCTTTTCGCTTCTGACACCCGACCCTTTATGTTTAAAGCAATAATTTACACGATAATAGTGAAAGCTTGTCGACAAATGACTTCAACTTTGGACCGTCATTTCGCAAATTTTCGGCTTGTTCAATAAAAATTTTACACAATAATAATGCCAAAATGGTCCACCAAATAGCTTCAATTAGGTCTTCATTTTGCAAAAGTTTCTCACTTCTGAGGGGGCACATCCCCCTCAGACATCCCCCTGCCTCGCGCAAGCGCGACATTCGCCGCTTCAGCGCCGATGATTCTAAGTTTGTGCCCCCCCTTTTCAAAAATCCTGGATCCGCCACTGCTGTTTTATTGGACTAGAACTATGAAACCTTGTTATAATAGTATACATTGTTATCTTCAGGAGATACCACAATTATGTAATAGTAGCTAATTTTAATGCAACACATTGTTATCTTCAGTAGATAGCAGTATTTTAATGCCACATATTGTTATCTTCAGTAGATAGCACACATCAAATACCACAAATTGCTATAAAAGTACAGAGCAAATAGCTGTAACAATCAGCTTACATCAAAATTTGCCATCTTCAGTAGATAGCATTATTTTAATGCCACATGTTGCTATCTTCAGTAGATAACACAGATCAAATACCACAAATTGCTATATTAAGTACATAGCAAATAGCTATAACAATCAGCTTACATCAAAATTTGCTATCTGCAGTAGATAGCAACATCTTCAGTAGATAACACAAATCAAATACCACAAATTGCTATATTAAGTACAGGGCAAATAGCTGTAACAATCAGCTTACATCAGAATTTGCTAATTAACAAGCAGCTAATGCCACACATTGCTATCTTCAGTAGATAGCACATATCTAATACCACATATTGCTATATTTAAGTAGTAGAGAGCAAATCAGCTAACGCCAGACTGCAGTTTGTTTAGTAGACAGACCTATACTCTGATCAGCTCTTAATAGGCGGGACTTATAACATCCTCGTTTGATACAGACTGGCGTACACACAGCTAGGCGCAGCACCCTCGCGAACTGCGCTGCGTTTTGCGTGAATGATGCTTGCTTTTGTGAATTTACGCGTGCGTAATTTGGAACTTTATTGACTCGCGTAGTAACAAAAACCGAATAATTCCGCCTATTAAGAGCTGATCATAGTATATTTCTAACAAGTAGCTAACATCACATACATTGTTATTACAGGTGAATGGTTAGACTGCTGCCCTCATTTGCCAACTCTCTGGGTTGATAAACTATGTGGCAAAAAGTGACAGACTTTTGCAACCACTTTCTGGTTGCACTGAGACCGTGCAGTTGCGTCCAAATTGATCTTTTGACCGGGTTTGTTGTTTTTAGAACTTCAAAGCGAAATCTTGTTACAACGGCGCAGTGTGGTACATGTTCGCTGCTAGTCAGTTGAGCTATGGAGCATTACCAAAGTCACAAGAGAATATTTTCATAAGTCTGTAGTTATTCAGTCATCACTATGAAGCATAACACAAGTACATGCGCAGTGTAGACGAGTGATGGGGTGAAATTTTAGGCATGATATGTGTTTTGTGTAGGTGGTAATAACAAAAACATGGTAATTCGGTGGTTACCACTTTGGAAATCATGTACTTTTGGCCGAGGGGCCTCAATGTTAGACAGAAAACGTAATCTGTTGCAATTGGATCACTGGCCAATTTTTATAAGAAACAAACAAATATTGCTATCTTCAGCTCGTAGAATCTGCCTACTATTACTTGATGGTATAAAACTATGCATCAAGGGGAGGGAACTCTAGATCTCGTATTGCACCTTTAAAATCAATTATGCTGTGAAAGTTGAGATTAAATCCCACTTTCAACAGCTGTAGGCATCTTAAATGCTACTTGCCTCATCACTATCATCAGAATCCTTGCAATATTATCACTCTAGGGCAAAATGCTAACAAGATTATTCAATTTGAAGATACAACAATAATAAACATGAACTTTATTAAACTAGTCGTATGGCATACAAGGTTAAATCTCTACCATATCCAATTAAGTTCCAATATACAAGGTTAAGTTTCTACCATATCCAATTAAGTTCCAACCTAAATTAAATAATCAATAAATTGACATATTGTTATCATTTCACTAAGTTTTTAAGTGTATTATTATTTAGGGAAGGTTTATACAAGCCCACAGCACTTTGCAATGCCTATATAGAATCTGAAGACATCATCGATCAGATGATAGTGGTCTAACTTGCGCACGTTAAACTTACTGTAAACATGGTAGGGAACATTTACAAAGTATATTGCAAATAAATATTTTTATCCAAATACTTGAGATAAACTTTTTATTACTTTAAAATTGAACCTAAATTTGCTTAAAGCCATATTGTAACATTTGCTGAGGAGGACTCCCGGAATTTTTGCCAAAATTCAGATTTTTACATAATTGTAATGTACTTTTGTAAACTAACATACCCTGCAAAAATCAAGGCTTTAGGAGCTGTATTTTTGACAAAACCCGATATTCTTATAAAACAATGTGTCCCATCATATTATTCATATGATCAAAATTATATATGATCATATTATTCATGATCAAAATATTAGTGGAACACATAATGTGCTATGTAATTTTATGTTGATAAAAAAATGTATTTTTTACCTGAAATAGTATTTTTAAGTAATAGAATTTATGCATAGTGATATAAACAACCTAGATAACTGTCTTCAGTTTGTGTAATGGTTGAAATATAATCACTCTGTGAAAGTGATATTGTTCCATCCAATCCACTCGCTGTTCCAGCTTGTGGAATATAACAATCTTACCTCTCACCTTGTGATTATATTTGGACCCAGTAGCATAGCCAGCAGGGGGAGGGGGGGGGGGCTTCTAGTGTCAGATTTTCGATTTTCACAGGCTTCACTTACCCCACGAGCTTGACAAAAATGAAAGAAAAAAGTGCCCCTCTGACAAAAATAAAAGAGAAAATCTGGAGGGCAAAGGAAAAGAACATTTTTGAGCACTACACAAACACATTCTCTCAATAAACCCCTTTTCATCCCGTAATATTTGTTTACTATCAGAAAAAAGAAAGGAAATGTTCCAAGGTCAGGCATCATTAATGGAAGAAGGACAAAGTGTTCATTTATGGCCATCGGTATTGCATCCTTGTGCATACAAAATACAGTGGAATCTCTTCTTTAAACAATAATGTCAGGAAGTATTCCAAGGACACTCAATATAAATGGAAAAATATTGTTTTTCTGACACCTGTCTTTTGTTAGTCAAAATTATAATTCATTTATTGAATTTGTCCATATTACATATTAAAGTTAAATGCAAATACAGTAGTTGAGATAATTGATTTTCAAACTGTTGCACAGATTCAGATTCAGATTCAGATTCAACTTTATTTAGCCACGGTGGGCCTACTTCAACCCTAGGTTGTTCTTCCTTGGGGCCGTGGATAGAACAAAACTACCCTAGGCCTTTCTCATCTGGTTTTGTTAGTCTATGCAGTGGCGTACCGTGGCCGTCCCTTCCCTGGGGGGGGCTGAAGAAAATCCAATTTTGCCGCCCCTTCCTCAACAGCCCGAAAAGGTTGACCCATTTTTTTACAGTCGTTTGAAAGAGTGAAGAGAGAGAGACAGAAAAAAAAGAATTTATAGGTGCTACCGCCCCAAAAGCAACACATTTTCATGTATAGTACAATTTTTTCACATTTTACGCCCTTTTTTCTTTACTAATTCTTTTTGCCGCTCCTTCTTCTTCCGCCGCCCCTTCTTCTTCCCGCCGCCCCTTCGATTTTGCCGCCCCCTGCTTTGACCCCGGGGGGCTGGCGCACCCAAAGCTCCCCAAAATATGTGCATGCTATGTAATTATGATTATGCCTGTAGGTATAATTAAAGACAGAGATAAAAAGAAATTATCGCGTCTGACGTCATCTGTCAATCAAACTTGAGCACGGCTTGTTTACAAGTGTCGTGATGATGACTTGCTGAACGCGGAGGTAAAACCGTATGCCTTATTGTTAATTTTGCACCTTCAAACATGCAAACCATCTCAAAAGTTAAGTCTTTATAGTAGGAAACTTTCTTTCGCAAAGGCACCATGTCAACAATGCCTAGAAAAGCTGCTTTTTGCCTTGTAAAAGTACGTAATTTTTCGCCATTTGCTGCTATTCCTTTTCTCCGATCAGCACCAGATAGATCGGTCTTCCTAAATTACGCGCTATTAACCTGTGCAAACCAATCAAGGATTGTAATTGACAGTGACATCAGACGTGATAAATTCTTTTTATCTCTGTCTTTAATTATAGCACCTATGAAATCAGCACATTGTTATCTGCAGAAAAAACCCACTTTGCTATCTTCAGTAGATAGCACACGTAAAGTCAGCACACACTACACATTGTTATCTTCAGTAGATAGCACAAATAAAATCAGTGCCAACAACACATTGCTATCTTCAGTAGACAGCACAGATAAAGTCAGCACAAAATCACATATTGCTATCTTCAGTAGATAGCACAGATAAAGTCAGCACACATCACATATTGCTATCTTCAGTAGATAGCACAGATAAAGTCAGCACACATCACACATTGCTATCTTCAGTAGATAGCATAGATAAAGTCAGCACACATCACATATTGCTATCTTCAGTAGATAGCACTGATAAAATCAGCACACAACACATTGCTATCTTCAGTAGATAGCACAGATAAAATCAGCACACAACACATTGCTATCTTCAGTAGATAGCACAGATAAAGTCAGCATACGTCGTTATATTCAGCAGATAGCACATATATCAACACACACTACACATTGCTATCTTCAGTAGATAGCACAGATAAAGCCACCACATGTTACACATTGCTATCTTCAGTAGAAAGCACCCACTTATGAAAATCAGCACATATCACACATTGCTCTTTTCATATTAAAAATATAAAATCTGCATGCACTATACACCTAGATGTAACATCAGCACAAACTACACATTGCTCATGATAGCACCAAGTTATAATAAGAATAGGCTATGGTAAATACAGCTCTATGACCTTCACCATTCTAGATCTACTTACTTAATTTTGTTGAACTTTTCCAAGACTCTTCTCTGCTCTACATCTGTCTTCTTTAATTTCCTTTTATAAAATGGAAGATTGGATGATTGTGACCCTACTGCAAAGTCCTTAAATAAACCCAGCCAGCTTAGATGCTCTACACTCTGAAAGGAAACACACAGAGAAACAATGGTTAATGTAGTCTTGATTCAAGCCCATATCCACCTGAAGCCACATACTGTATGTTCGCTTATGTTACTTTGCGGTGCTGTGCACAAGTTATTGGTAAGAGATTCTCTGGCGATGGCCGTGAGTCAAAGATAGTTAAAGATACAGTGGGCGGTTGGTCTTTCTTGTGAGATACAGATGGTATGTGACTAAGAAATAAAGAAGTTGATGACAGCGGTCTCAAGATGTACAGAGATTCGTTAGTAGGCATGCAATGCCTGTCAGGTTGTTCAGCTTGCATGCTATAGTATAGTCTTAAACAAGACCATGGTTAATATAAAAGAAACAAAGTTCTTATAACCCATTCAGCTTAGATGCTATACACTCTGTAAGGAAAAACAGAAGCAATGGCTTTGAGAAGAACTGAAAATGTGACATCTATTGCTAAGAAAAATTGCCAACAAAGACAATGGACTACACAGTGGCCATAACCACTGAACTCCACACTGATCATTCTGCTCTTCATAGTTTGTGCTGACACCAATCTACTTCACAGCTAGCAGCAGTTAAACTGTCAACAATACAAAGTCATCTATGAATTTCACATTTATCTCAGGCAAGTGGGATGACGCAAGCCGTATTTGTGCTGTTTTAGCCATTTAACTAAAACAACAGCAGCATACTTCTTAATATTAAAATATTCATCTTATAGGAAATGAGTCAATGAAGCTAATAATCATATTTATATTTCCATGGGTCAACATGGTTCTTGAGTTTTAAATATTTTCCCATCCCGTGAAAATTATGTACATGGAGTGGAAATGACACCCCTTATAAGCCTTGTAGTCTCCATTATAGAACCCATGTCATTAAATGTGTCAGCATTATTTGTCTTAATAATGAGTGCAAACACCACTAAGTCATGCTCACCTCCGACCTGCCTTAAAGAACAAGAATTGGGATATTCGATCTGAAATCTGCCATACACCTGTGGAATATTTAAGAAAAGTCTTCCACAGAAGGAGTATGTTTTTCAGATGGAATTGGCTAGGCTTAATTATTTTGAAAACCATACTCCCCTTAGATGTGGCTTTCCCTTTTTTTTCCTCAGGGGGAGTGTGTCCTTCAAATGGAAGTTATCCAATTGTCTAATATATTTGAACCCTATAGTCCACCAGTGGAAGACTTTAGCTACAATCTTCCACAGAGGGAGTGACGATTTTAAATACAATAGTCCATTGTAAACATACATGAGCCAGTAACATGGAAATAATGTTTTACGAGCAAAGCGAAAGGAAAACAAATTTACCCATGGCGAGAAATGGACGATCCCTATTGTGTTTGCTGATCCGGGTATGGTCATGCTAGCTCCATGCTGGGTGTGTTGTGGTGTTGGCATGGGGATCAATAGGTGACATCGATTTTGTAAACATCTACATGTAGTGCGCGATTGAGTTTGTGAGTCATTTATGAATGTCTCTCCATCAAGTAAACATCAGAAAGAAATTTCTCTGCTTACTGCACAACAAGATTGTGTTTGTATTACGTCTAAAAAGGATGCCTGGCTGGTTCATGTTCATCTCAAAACTCGAATTGAAGTGCCGGAAAATCAAATTTAATTTTCCAAATCACACGCTAAGCTATGTACAATTTGCATTGGATCGGCTGCTGTTATACAAAATGTAGATTTCAAGCACAAATACGCAGAGGCCAGGCATCAACGCAATGCTAAAACCTTGATGTAAAAAATATGGATAGTAATATTAATATTTCTGAGGACGTCTCGGTAGCTATAATATCCGTATACAATCGTGGAAATTGATTGTATGATTTGTATCAGCTGGTAGTTTCACGGTCTCATGGACCGGGTCGAATCTAATTGTCAACACTATTCAAGCAAGCAGCCATCTACTTTTTGTTCCGTGGACATGTAGACGGATAACATAATCGGGTGAGAATGATTTTATGTATAATTGTGGACTTGATTCTGCATTTGAAGGCGTCAAAATAACAATTATATTTATTAGGGTCTGGCACACGAAAAACGCTCCAAAACGTGGCATTATTTCCTGTGGCTTTTGCGCATTAATATTGTTTGTTTATCGATCGTGATCCTATGAATAATTCATATGAGGTGTGGTTATGACCCAATTATGGCCCCACATACAAAACTGTGGATGGATTTTCAACAACGTAAATTATCAGTCGCACCCAAATATGGTAGCTCATTATCCAAATAAGGCAAGACGTAATTAAACGGCGCGCTCATGACATCAGGGTTCATGAGACGGTTCAGTTCAGGAAATCTGAGCTCTGGGCGAATCAATCGATATCACGATAAAGCAAACATTGACTTCCCATTGAAAACCAATGACGATCAATGATGGTTTGATTTGGTTTAATCCCCGGCGAATTTGGACAAGAGTCAAGTTTTGCAGTCGGAATTGGGGTTTGCAAAATTTAAGCAAATTAAACTGTCGCATTTGATTGCTTCGTATTCATTTAGTTAGGTTTGTCAGCAATCTGGTATGTTTTTAGGGCAAGGTTGAGAGTCGTATTCTCGGGTCGTATTTTACTTTTTGAAGCTTTTAGCGAGGGGCCGGAAAAAGATATTGGTAAAAAGGATAATTGTGTGCAAAGGAAATGTCGGTTTTCATGAAATTTGAGGTTCGAAGGACCCGTTTAGTTTAAATCACAAACATGTGGGGATCATGTAGCCTAGGTTTACGTATTTAAAGTTGGAAAGTCAAATAGAGGATTGATAGATGTCAAATTATGTTAAGAGTTGTAATAAATAACAAAATTAATAATAATAACAATAGGGGCATTCAAGCGTCATGAACAAGTTATGCCCCTGCATGACGTATCAAACAAGTTTGTTGCGTCCGTTGTCTGATAGTATGAAAGCATCATTATTTTGAATACCGGTAATAATTGTTAAGTTTACGCACAATTCGATCTCTCCCGGGGCATTTAGTTCGCGATTTCTCGCTTAATATACATCAAAATAATATTCGAAAGTCACATAAATAACACTGAATATGTACTTATTTAGATTGTAGAACGATTGAATTATTTTGTTCATTAATAAAAATTATGTTCGAGTTTGGGAAAATGAGTATTAAAAAGTCATTGACCAAATTTGCTGTGTGCGTGTCGAGATTAATTACACATGGGTGAAAATGTGGTCGGCCAACGGTCACGTGATCGGGGGAATCCCCCGGGGGAATCCCTAACAAATAATATGCATGATAAGAAGATAATTAGCTTTAATACGAAGATACTGAAGTGCAGATCATAATATATAACGCCACTGATTGGCAAAAGGCAAGTAATTTTGACAAATTTAAAATTATCTATAGAAAATCTGAAAATGCCATGATTTTCTAAAATTTCCGGGTCCATTTTCCCATTTCGTGCATCAAGGGCTCGGTGTATCAAGGCGGCGGTACTAGGGACAGCCCGTCTCCCTTAGAAACTTGGCGAATTTCAACTTGTTTTGGTCAAATTTTGGACATTTTCCAGGCTTGCTTTCAACATTTAAAGTTAATGCAAGCAAATTTTGGGAGTTAGCATAACATGGACTTACCGTGACTCATGGGTTTATTTTACCTTCATAATTTCTTCAAAATGTCTAAGGCTTACTTACTCTGCATAAAATGTGTATTTAATTAATGCATGTCTGGTTGTGTGATTTACCTTTATTTACCTTACCATGATTTACCGTCATAATTGACGATTATGTCAATGCTTGTTTTGCATAAAATGTATAGGGCCTATTCAATGCATGCAGGTCACATGGGTTATTATTATGCATTACTGCTTGTGTGGATTAATGGTTACTTGGGGCATAATGCCGTATTTATAAGGTAACCTAGTCAATTTCATCTCGTTTTCATCTAAAAGTGGTCGGTAGTGTAGGGCTAATGTCAGTCAGAATGCATCGATAAACTGGCACGGGCCAATATAGTCCCTGGACTAGAATTGTTATTTGAAAAAAAACAAAACAAAAACATTGGACCCCTGCTATGCTCTTTGGATTGGTTGTCTAAATGGCGATCTAATTTTAGTCAATTTTCGTGACAAAATACATCGGAAAAAAAATATGGATATTTGGATTCGATTTGGATTGGAAAAAAAAAAAAAAAAAAAAAAAAAAAAACATTAAAAATTAAAAAAATAAAAAAAAAAAATATAAAAATGGCGATAAATTTTAGTCACTTTTCATGACTAAATACATCGAGAAAAAAAAAAAATAAATAAATAAAAAAAATAAATAAATAAATAAAAAAAAAAAAAAAAAAATAAAAAAAAAATTTGGATAATTTGGAAAAAAAAAAAAAAAAAAAAAAAGACTGACTCATGCAATGCTCTTTGCATTGTTCATCAAAAGGGAGATCTATTTCTTGTCACTTTTCATGTCAAAATACACGGAAAAAATCGATATTTGGATTTGATTGGATTGAAAAAATTATAAAAGGCCAGGGTTTATGAGGTTTGTGCTTTCGGTTAGGTGAGTGGAGCTTGATCATACAGGCATACCTTTTAAGTAGGGAGAAAGTGATGTGAATGTACATGCCCTTGTTAGGCTTTGATCAGGTGCTCGACAGGAATAATATGTATAAACTTCAAGTATTTATAGAACTCGATGGTATACGTAATGGGAAGTTCAGAATTTCAACAGAAGATTATTTCACGATAACTGGGTGAAGAAGGGTCTACAGATAGTTTAATAATTTTGTGATCATTCTTAGGGCATCAAATGACATCGAATTGGTCTGTATTTCTTAAAGGAGTAATTTATGAGTGCCCCAAAACATTTATATTCCCCTTTGACCCGGTACCTTGTAGAAATTCTCCCCGTAGACCTCCTCGTGGAAGTGTAACCACAGTCATAAGTGAATTGAATCAGGAAATTCAATAAAAAGAGGTCTGAATTTCATGGAATATGGGGATAAAGATTGCTCGAGGTCAAGTCAATAAGATTTTGTGAAAATGGGAGAAAATGTGTCCCTTCAGCGCGGCCGTTTGCGATACAAATATCAAGTATTATTGTGTCTAAGCATTTTACTGTGGGATAAGGGTTATTAAGGCAAAGATTGTGACAGTCAGGACTTGGTCATTTAGTGAGGAGCAATAATTGATAGTTGCAACTTAGTTGTCGGGTGGAAGCAGAAAGAATGATGCAAGCATAAACATGTAAGTCCTTTAAGTTCATAATTTGAAATGGTAAAAATTGCATCAGGAAGAAGATCGCACAAATAATTATCTGCATAACAAGAGGGAACAGGAAAATGTTGGCGAATCAGGGAAAGAAATTAATAAAAAATAAAAAATCACATGTCTTGATTGATATGAGACCAAGTACTTGGTTGGGATCGTAAATATAATCTCAAGTTACACATGGTAATTAGATGTGCTGGCAGGTTGTTTCCCATTTTTCTGTCTTTTATTTATTGCAGACAATACCAATGACACTTTGATGCTGGTGGCAATAAGGAAGCCTGACCTTATGTACATGTACACCTGGACACCCATAATTGCTAGTGACTACTAGACTTTGGTGAGCCGAAAGTAGACTGTCAGATGCAAAGCGAAGCATATTGAAAATTGGTGTTATCTGCGAAACTGAACTTACGCATACGAGCACTTATATATGGGAGAGCATGCATTTCATAAAGAGACTGTCAGAAGTCAGAACTATTGAACCAAATAAGTTACGTAAGTCGGAGTCTAGCCAATGGAAATTATACTTTAGGGCTTCTTTTGTTGTATAAAATCGCATCAATTGATCAACCACATTTGAACATGGCACGGAAAATATTAATTTGTGCATTCCTTCAAGTATTGGAAATTGGAAAGATGTGTTGGGAATGATTTTACCAAGACCGGTGCTTTTGTAAGGCACTACATATGAACTAAAGGTCGCATGAACTTGAGAGTGCTGAAAATAAAGCTGAAAATTAATGCTAAAAATAAACTTCGAGAATGCTGAAAATAAATCAAGACATCAGGTAGAATGCCGTTATCCACATTTGTCCAATGTCTCCGAGGCAAATGGAATTAAATAACCCAATCACTGTTCCGTATGTGCGGGTGTGCTACAGTGTACTGTCCAGTGCAAGATGTGTTGGGCATGATTTTGCAATGACCGGTCCCTGTTGTAAGGCACAACATATGAACTAAAGGTCGCATGAACTTCGCGAATGCTGAAAGCTGAAAATAATGCTGAAAATAAACTTCGAGAATGCTGAAAATAAAGCAAGACATCAGGCAGAATGCTGTTATCCACATTTGTCCAATGTTTCCGACGCAAATGGAATTAACCCAATCACTGGGTTCCGTGATAAAAGTTGTGCTTCAGTGTACTGTCCAGTGCAATGTGTGTACCTACTCAGATTACAAGGTCTCTATCCTCTACTCGCATCGACAGAATAACCTGATTATCTGCCTGAGATAGGCGAAAAGTTTTCTGATGATTGCGATTCTCCAATTGTTGACTAAAAGTACTAAAGCAAGTAACCAGTGCGATGTTGATCATGAAATAGCTTAAGCACAAATCAACTTCAGAATAACCTGATTATCTGCCTGAGATAAGCGAAAAGTTTTCTTATGATTGCAATTCTCCAATTGTTGATTAAAAGTACTAAAGCAAGTAACCAGTGCGATGTTGATCATGAAATAGCTTAAGCACAAATTAACTTCAGGATAACCTGATTATCTGCCTGAGATAGGCGAAAAGTTTTCTTATGATGCGATTTTCCAATTGTTGACTAAAAGTACTAAAGCAAGTAACCAGTGCGATGAAAGAAGAATTAACTTAGAGAGCATCCAACTCTGCATGGATAATGGACTTTTGAAGTGGAGTGAAAAGACATCAGGTATAAAAATTTGATAAGAGTTGGACGAAAACTTTAGGGGACCACATGGGAAAGTTTCATTGGTCTAATGAATATGAGACTCGGAATATCATTAATATCTATTTTTCTAAAAAAAAATTGAATTGCATATATTCGCTTTCTGAGTAAAATGTTACAAGATGTAATAATCTATACGGTGGTGAGCACCCTGAGTTAGATATATTGACGTGCTTTGCAATACGTAATAGTATGACTATTCGGGGGTGGAGGTATTTGAGTAGATCACATCACGTGCGGGTTCTATCTCAGCAACACGTTATTCTGTGGCGTAGTGTATTCTCATGTTAAAGAGTGTTCAGAAGAATGAATATGTCAGAGGCATTAATAACAAATAGTCAATTGTGCTGGTATTGGGGCGATTAAGTCTGTTTTAACGGGAAGTAGGAATCAACTCCAGGTTGGCATGGGATAGCTAGACTTTGGGGCCAAGTACTATGCCCTCAATTTTTCAAGATTTTTGTGAGGTTGCGCAGCCGGCTAGTTATCGCGTTGATTTCGGCCAATGTCCAATTGTGAATATGGAGATCAATGTGTCCCGTAACGTATAGGGCCAGCACAATTAGTATTGTTATTGTAGAGAATTACATGCATTTCAGTCAATATCCAGTAAGAATGTTAGTGTTATTTTATGCTAATGAGCAATTAGTGGCACTGAGCCAATTATGGGCAAACTGTGATATATATTTCAATGGGTCAACAATAACATTTAGACAATATCCTTCATGAGCCCCCATTTAGATATCAGTAGCGTTATCAAACATGAAGATATATGTTTACGTGCAATTACTTATGGTCAATTAACCCCTTTTTTCCTTTTGTATAAAAATGCAGGATTAAAAGTGGAAAGAGAGTGCTCACATTATCGTGTATTAAGAAATTCATGGAAGATGGGAGAGCGCTATTCATGCATGATTGCCCCATCCAATAATGGTGAATAAAAAACTTTTACTCAAAATTACAACAACAAAAAAAAAAAAAAAAAAAAAAAAAAAAAAAGGGGGTGGTTCGCAAGTTTCTAATCCAGATAGAAACTTGTGTGGATTTTTAGATATTCTTTTGTAAATTATAATGATACACATGCACAGGTAGACGAGTAAGTCACAATAATCCTTTTATCCATTGTAACCTTCAGGTCAATTACACCTGTTGGTGGAATCCCAGGGGACAGCCACCCTCGGATATCTTGAATTGTATGCACCAGTAGTATATATACCTTGTGTGGGTCTCAGCCATGATATGTTATGTTAATCAACGGTTTCAGAGTCAGTGTACACTCGGAATTTAATTCTAGGGGGTAGGTCTACCCTAGGATAGGTTTTGATCTGATTTCAATAGTACAAAGTGTAACACTTTACTCCAGTCGGGGTTACTGGGGTAAGGGGAATTCGATGGCGGCTGTCGTGTTCCAAATGTGTCCAATAACGCTTTCTCTATGAGAATATTATATATTTTGTTAATTTTATTTCGGCTGAGATCAAAGGTAATTGGTGTGAATTCTGAAACAAATTCAAACGCTCAATAAAAGGCAACTTGATGGAGTGCCATCCATGATTAGCAAAATCTTTGTGTCCTTGTCCTTTTTGGCTTTCTCGGTCTGAGGGTAATTGCTTATTCTATAAACTTATCATTTATTTTAAAGTTCATTTGATAAAACACAAAATGGAGGAATGTATTCAGCAAGTAACCTCGGTAGTATTACTTTTACAAATTCATCATTTTCTTTTCCCAATTTGTCTTACTTATTTGGCTTAGAATAAAATGTTATGAAAATAATTTACATTTGACATTTAAAACATGACATTTAAAAAGTAAATTTGCTCAAGTATTTTGTGTACAAGTCTGTAAACATTGTGGCTTGTTTGGAAACATAACCAAAATATGTCAATGTGTATGCTATGTACTGTAGAAAGATAGGTCAAAATATATTGTTATGCAAGTGTAGTAATTGATTTGACAAATAACATTTACTATATTAATTCCATTAACTGCCCATTTCCCCATAAGCGCCTACCCAGCGACTTTACTACTCATGATCCTCCATCATTCGTATACAGGATCCAACTACATATCCTCCATCATGTGCAGGATCCAACTACACAAATGTAACAAACACGGAACCATTTACACATCACCGGCAACAATGTGGCTCATTTTGAGCATGGGTTTTGCTGGCTCCAAATAGCACTAAATGGCCGTCGCCGGCTCTGAGCAAGGACGCCCGTGATTTGCCCTCCTGACATCAAACGAGGCACCCAATTGGTTCCCCATGAAAACATCGCGTGGCCACACGAGGGCAATCCCATTTCAGCAGCAGGGATAATTTTTTGTTTCATTTGACGAACAAATTAAACTGCATTATACATAATTATATAATTATGTTAAATAAGTACACAAAAAGCACTGGAAACCAGGTTGCTGATTGCCAGTGAAGTTATCATGATCACATGTCATCAAATTCTGAAGCTGTGATTTGTAGAATTAAGGCATTTAAAAAAAAAAAAAATTCATGATGATTACTACTATTTCTGTTTACTACCAATTCTGTGATTTTATTCTACTTTCCATATCGCAAAAAAATGACGGGTTTAGTATAGGGTTTTTATGAAGACCTTACTCTTCATTTTTAATCTTTAGGAATATGTTTCAGGTAAGCATGGTGCTGAACCTTCCTTTGATTTGTCAAATTATTATTATTCACTTTTTTTTTTAATTTCAAAATTCACTGAAATATGATTAGTAACTGTAGGGTCTTTTCAATTTGTAAGTAACTAAAATATAAAAGAATTCACAGCAAAAATAGAAAAATGGCATTACAATATTTTTGAGAAGATCATCTTGAATTTCATCAAGCCATATTCTCCCCAATCTTAAGGGATCTGGAATGAGCGTTTTGAGCGTTTCGACAGTATTTTTTGTGGGACATGAGAGCACCTCAGACGTATCGAATTGCATTCTGAATACGAAGCATGTATATCTGATATCAAATAATTTTCATTTTTGAAAATCACGATATAATACATTTTATGACAAATGATAAAAATTGATATTTTTCAAATTTTTGATATATAACAGTCCTCGGTAAATTTTATAAATCTAATGATATATTCTTAAAGTGTATGTAGCTGGGAGGAAAAGCCGACGATCAATCAATTGAATTGTCACCTTTCATATTGAAGATATGGATTTTTTTTTCAAAAAGCCCAAATTTTTTTTGGTGTTTTGGGAAAAAATCCATATCTTCAATACTGAAAGGTCAAATTTTCAATTGATCGTCGGCTTTTCATCCCACCTACATACACTTTAAGTATAAATCATCAGATTTATAAAGTATACTTCGAGTACTGTTAAATATCAAAAATATCAATTTTTAATGATTTGCCATAAAATGTGTATTACATTGCGAATTTCAAAAAATCAAAATTATTTGATATCAGAAGGACATTCTTCGTATTCAGAATACAATTCGATATGTCTGATGTGCTCTAATGTCCCACAATAAATACTGTACAAACGTTCATACCCCTTCCCTTAAAAACTCACAAAATAATAAGAGGTACCAGAGGCCATTGTCAAGAGCCCATCGTATAATAAGAAAGATGCAATAAAGCTGAGCATTGCTTTCACATAAAGGTGCCATTTCAAAAATTATATTACAACAAAATTGCATTAAAATAAAGTGATTTCACATTGATTTATGTTGAACTCCTTGACTCATATTTCAAGCATTTAGGTGTATAATGTAAAGATCAAATTACTTCAGGTGGGTATTTCATTCAATTGATAATCTTATATCAAATGATCTACTTTCAGGGTGGGATCTGGTCGACAGCATTATGTTACCCAGGTCTATAAAACTGAGGCCACATAGAATTATTCTTAATTTTTCTGAATTATTTAAAATGAAGCACAAAGTATGAAGTGTGTTGCAGTGGGATTAGTTATAATATCATCAACATGTCTAAATTACCTGATATTAAAATGTTAATCTTTAAGATGTGGTGTGGGATAACATTCAAGCTTAGATTCAATAGATTCAATAGATTAGACTGAATTTTTAATTTTAATTTGGATTAGTTCCTATTTTAACAAAGTGTTAAGCAAGTGGTATCGCATGAGCAATATTTTTCCAGGTTTAGCCATTTACTTAAAAACCTGCAGTATAGGCCTACTTCTTAATATTTTACTATTAAAATACAAAGATCTTATAGGAAATGTGCCAAGGAAGCCAATACTTGCATTTACATCTGCATAGGTCTTGCAGTTCTTGAGTTAAGGCCAATAATATATCTTTCCACTCCTTCAGTACAAAGTTAATTATCAAAAACTACGACATTTTTTACAGAACAAATTCCATAAATCATAAATTGATTTTGGGTAATGGTACATGCCCGCACAAGATCTGGATGACCAATCACAAGCCAGATCCCATGTAAAGATGCATTACATCATGGCTAATTTTAGTAGTCCAGTTTGGGGTATTTTACTACATACACCCGTATTAAGAATTATACAAAAATCAAAAGTCAGAAGTCCACTTGTGGTGCTAGCAAACAGATGGAGTATAGTCACTGAAAAGATCAGATGTGGTAAATCTATCAATTGTGTATAAACAAATTACTAAAAATCTGGGTTTATGTGTAGGATATAATAGGTAGTATGCACATTGCACAATGAGCAAGTGGAGTATGGAGAAGCCTAGTTTATGTACAAACTCTACAATTTTTTATGTGTATTTTTGGTTTTTGGAAACATTTTGTAGTGCACATGTTGCATAGTGTACTTGACTGTAAAAATCAGAACTTGTCTGCATTTCATTTGTTTTATGTTTTTATGTATTATTGTAACATTTTGATATGTCTGTTGTTTTGTATCCCTGAGCACAGGAAAATGAAAGCCCTTGCAGGCATGAAAGATAAAATAAAATTGCATGGCTAGTAAAAAGATAAACTTTAAAAATATGTGATATGTATGTATGTTATCGTCACCCTCATAACCAAAGTGCCCAAGTCATTATTACATGTTTCTCATTTGAAATTTTGATTTTCTGAGTAATAAACCCATATTTAATAAAATTTCCAGCCACATTCTTCATTAACTTGTGGAATACATCAAAAGAGATGACGTTATGTAAAAAACTATACAATAACTAAGTTTATTTCCACTACATTACACACATCCCTGCTGAATTCTACAGACACTCAATGTCGAGTACAAAAAAACGATTAATATCTTGCACCTCAACTTAATATGCATAACATGCCTATGGCATAATCGGCACACTAGCGCTGCGATAAATTGCCCCTTGAGAGCATAATGAGCAAGCTGTTGATATGTCAGGTATTAACACATTAGTGAATGTTTGAGAACATTGATCAAAACTTTGTTCCCTAATTAAAATAATTGAGCACACATGCAACATACATGACAAATGTTGAAAATCTTTCCAATTTTCATGGCCGCTATAAATGCTGGCAATGTTGGCAGGATTTTATATTGCTTGTACAATTAGGGTTCAGGACACTTTAGAAGTGAGGACACTTACAACAATCTTGGCATCCATAGAAAAAATATTAAAATAACTCATAAAGTGATACTACAGCTGACCCGTAGCCAGGATTTTTTTGGGGGGTGGGGTGGGGGAGGTAAAGGGAGCTAAAAAGTGGACTTTTGGTAAATTTTTCCTTCAAAAAAGGGCTAATTTCAATGTTTTCTACAGAAGAAGTGACCCGTTGTGAATTTTTCCTTCATAAAGGGCTCATTTCAATGATTTCTACATCAAAAATTGGGTCTTTTTTCGGGATTGGCATTTTTTGGGAGATGTTACTCTCCCTGCAACCCTCTGGCTTTGGCTAAAGGGTGCAAGAGAAGAAATATCACGATTCCAGAAAAACAAATACAGAACACGTTATTTTTTATCCTGAACTAGTTTTCTTCTCTTAAATTTAACTTTTATTTCTATGAATAATTTATAGGTAGATCACCAGTGCAGCCATCTTCAGAGCTGGCCAATTATAGTTATGGTCCAGGAGCACAGTTGTAGGTCAAAATCACACCAAATTGGGCCATTCCATTTGAAATCCATACACCCCATGGAAGAAATGACTTAATCTTCTGCACATGGAGTGTGAATTTAAAATGGGGGTTACCTGAATGGGGGGACTCCATTTCAAATTCACACCCCCTATGTGAGAGATTAAGGTCATGTCTTCCATAGGGGGTGTATGGATTTCAACTGGAATAGCCCAATGCTACACTAATAATTTACCAATTTTACTCTAATACGGTTCCAGATGAAATGAAAAGGCGAGTAGCACAAATTGAAAATAAACCGCAGAATAATGACACCAATATTACAGATTCACTGAACAAAATTACCATAAGGTTGTTATTCATAGTGTTGCATTAAATTTCAACATCTTGACAACTTTCCAAAAGATTACCCAATTTATCTTTTTCAATCCATCTTAATGTCAGAGAGAGAGAGGAAGGACAAGGTTGTCATCCTTGCCTCAACATCCTTCTATTATTAACTCCGTCTATGAGTACAATGCTCACCGCTGCATCACATCCTCCATTTTCAGTCATAAGTGTTTCACATTTAGTGACATTTAGTCATTTTATTATGCAAAGGGAGATATAGAAAGTTAGAGTCCGAAGTTTACCGTTTTCTAAAATCCATTTTCCATGTTGTAATCCGTGTTGTAAAATTTGTAAATTCGTGTCATGAATAAAGCTTAAAATGTATAAACCATGATATGAATGTCACAATAAAGTGTTCAACATGCTCTGATTGGAATTTTCTCACGATAATAGGCCGACTATTGCGATGTTTGGAGGGATGTAGGGGGTATTATTAAACAGTATTTTTATCATAAAAATTGACATACACAACTCATGATTGTTTTTAACATTTGTTATTTTATCTTTTAACAATTTTTGGTCACATCATACAAAAATGTCATTTTCCGTGTTGTACCTCCGATTCCGTGATTTTCTTCCGTTTTCCGTAAAACGGAAAACTTCGTACTCTATAGAAAGTAAATCAATTTACTGATGGATAAACGTAGGAATAAAGGGGAAGGCTTTCATCCTTGCGCAGGCATCCTTGTAATATTAACTCCATCTAGTTGTTTTGACACCTTGCATGATACTTAAGAAGTCAACTATTTTTTTGTTCTTTTTCTTTTTTCCTGTATTTTTCCTTGTGTTTTGCTGTACTGTGTTTTGATGCTTTTGTAAGGCGTTGTGTGCTCCGTAGAGTGCCCTATAAATATTGTGTAATAATAATAAATAATAATAATAACTATCACGGGAGTGTAGCTGAAAAAGTTGACATATTTGAATTACATTTATTTTTGCACTTGTTGCATTCCAAGCAGTTACGTCAAAAATAACTAGCACATACAGATGTACAGACGGACGGATAGACATTGCAAAAACAGTATGTGTCATCAGTGGCGTACCGTGACCGCCCCTTCCCCGGGGGGCTGACGAAAATCCAATTTTGCCGCCCCTTCCTCAACGGCCCGAAAAGTTTGCCCCAATTTAAAAAAAAAAGAATTTATAGACGCTACCGCCCAAATCGCAAAAATTTTTCATATATAGTACAATTTTTTCACATTTTCCGCCCTTTTTTCTTTAGTAATTCTTTTTGCCGCCCCTTCTTCTTCTGCCGCCTCATTTTGCCGCCCTTTCTTCTTACTGCCGCCCCTTCAATTTTGCCGCCCCCTGTTTTGACCCCGGGGGCTGCCCCCCCAAAATACATGCATGGTCATGGTGGAGGCATAAATATGCACATGCCTTTTGTGTATATAACATAAAGAAGCTTAGAATTGCCAATTTAACTAGAAATGTCACAGTTTTCGAAGCAAGGTGTTGATTTGGATGCCTCCACCTTGGGGCAATTTAAATTTGCTGTTGTAATGCATGTTAGTAACCATTGGTTACTGCTCCAAGCCTGGGCTCACACACCTGTTCCGGATTTTGATATGCAATAGGCTTTGTGTTGTGATCATTTCGATTAGTGGTTCGTAACAAAGAAAGCGTGATCCAGTTGACCTAGCAACGGTCATATTCTAACGTGCACTACGACAGCAAATTCAGAAAGATATTATAACAGCTAAATGTTAAACAGTATGAGTGGTAAACAAACAAACAAAACATCAAATGACCTTGGATACCACCACAATATGAAGGTACCCATGCAGCTACAATCCAAGTTTTGTTGCATTGGGATTTAAACTGTTATTACGAGACCAAAATTTATCCAAAAGTCTTAAATAATGGTATACCATTGATTTCAATTATTTGACCTTGAACACCATAAAAAAAAAAGTAGCCAGAGTTTTTGACCATGACTAACCAATCCTGAAGTCAATCCACCCAGCAATCCATTCACGAGATACAGCATCCAGAGGTACGGAAACACAGAATTTGGAAGCATGGAATTCGGACATTGCAAAAACAGTATGCCTGGCAGTGGAAGCATGAAAATTAGTGAACAATTTAAAATTGGTAATGTGTGAAAAGTTACTTACATGATGAATATATTTTTACATTAGCTGGAAATTTTCAAAACTTAAAAATATAAAAAAGGTTTTAAACCCTTTACAGTGTAGTGTGGATTATTTACCTGGTTGTCACCTTTCCTTCATTTGTTTTTTGGTCACACATGTGTACCCCTTGGTTATAACATGAGTTAAAAGCATTTTGAAATGAAGCCCTGGTCACATATCCCTCACTATAGACCACAATAGCCGCATTCTAATGGCATAGTTGAATAACCTCAATTAAAAATTCTTAGTGCAAAATTTGACCTCAAGTTGCAGTTTGAGTTTTTGTACTCAAATTTTCAAAGGTCATTCAATGAATGTGCAAATGTATTTGACTTAAAGAATGCCCTGATAGATGAGCATGTTATGGATCATAGTGCTTGTTTAGCTATAACACCTCTCTTACATTCATCAAGCTAGAGTTGTTGTAGCGAAATTGAGTATCTGATAAAATCCCCAGTGTCACAAAACCTGAGTAGGTAAGATTACACTTAGTGCCACAACAAGATTAGTATATCGCCAATGTCGGGAAATTTTTACTGACAGAAAAGGTTGAGATCTATATGCCATTACATTCTTATGGAAATGTATAAACCTTGTATCTCTATAGAAATGTTACAATTTGAAGAAAAAATATTAAAATATGTAAAGCCCTCTTTGTTTACAGAACTCATATGACAGCAGGAAGCAGACTAATTACTCAGCACAATGGCTTTTATCGCATCACTTTTGGGCTCGGATAGCAACATTTTCACATATTGAAAGGTCATGTTTTCCATAGGGGGTGTATGGATTTCAGATGGAATAGCCCATTATCAAACATGTTATCAAACATTTGGTGTACTTAGACAAAAGATTAATGTTGCAAGTTATATAACATTAATATAATAGATATCTCAACCACATAGGGCCCATGGCATCGGGCTATTCCAATAGAAATCCATATTTCAACATATGTTGCTGAGATATCTATTATATTCATGTTATATAACTTGTAACATGATACTTTTGTCTTAGCACACCAGTTGTGATAACATGTTTGATAATGAAGGTAGTTTATATCAGATTTCATGCTATAACAACCTCAGGACAGGTTTTATGTATCTCCCTGCATGATCTTTGGCCTTCTTTCAGCCCTTCTTTCAGCCCTTAATAAAGGAGCCTGTAGTTCGGGGATATGTTCAGAATTCAAAAATTGATGAAAAAGTACTCATGAGCTATCAAGTAGGTATTGAGCATGATCTCTTCATACCCAGCAAACACAAAAAGGTAGGTTTTCTCACACTTTCAAAATATTTGTTTTGAATAAAAATATACACCAAAATGTGTAATTTTTTTGCTGTTCATAGTAACAAAATTGCTGTTTGACATGGGTTTTTTTTCAATATTTCAAAAAACGGCGAATTTACAAAAAATAAAAAAACCTTCCCTAATTTCATGTCTCTACTTTATAAAAAGCTAACTGAAACTTTTTACTCACAACTAATTTTTTTGTATGTTGTCACAAAAATTTGGGCAAAAAAGTATACTTTTGTGATTTTTTAAAAACTTTGAATCTGACGTGAGACCATAAGATTCTTTGAGTCGTTCCCATTCCAAAAACGTATAGTTTCATATACTTTGGACTTAAACTTCAGAAATAATGAAGTCGAGATAAGCTCATATTCTCTTCCTTTAAAAGTAAGGAAGGCAGAAAATTGCAAAATACTGAGGTACTAATATCACAAATGTCATCATTTGGATATTTGCAGAAATCCAACTTCCAACCACACTGGTTATGAATCTTCATTTGTTCAGTAGTCTTGATTCAAGCCTGTATCCACCCAAAGTTACACACTGTAAGTTACTACATGGTGTACAAAAGTTATTGGTAGTGTGTGTCGGATCTCTAGTGATGGGCATGGGCCAAAGATAACTCAAGATATGGTCTTGATCAATCTATCACTGTGAATAAAATGAACAGATCATTGTGGTTCATAAATTGATGTCAGTCCAAGTACAGTAGTACGTATGCAGTAGGCACATGCACTGCCAGCTGGGGTGATCCACTGGCTAAGACAATAGAGTCTTCAACAGGACTATCAATTGAGATGAAACCTTTAACAAGTAAAAGATAGATATCTTGTGATACAGTTATATAGCGTCTAATACTAAAAGACTTCTCAATTGCATAAGGCTGTCTATATCTGATTAGTATAGATTAGAGACAGCCAGTCACCAATCCTGATAGAATTAGGGTCAGATTAGGACTCTAAACCGATTACTTGCTTCAACAGCTCCGGGGGCGTAAATTTGATCAAATTGAGCAAAAAAAAGAAAAAGAATAGATGATGGTTGCCGTGACAGTGTCAATAATAAAAGGCTAATGCAATATTAAGTGTTCCCTGAATTAGATTGAGAATGTTTACCTGTCATTTGATTGGTAGATATATTATCACATGATATGATTTACACTTCAATGTGTTATTTGATTGGATATTTAATGTCACATGACCTGGGTATATCTTTTGATTGGTTATTTCATGTCCCTTGATCTGGCTAATCTTAATATTTCACCCATGGAAGTTCCTTTTGAATGTAAATATAATGATATAAATAAATAACACAGCATAAAGGCTACAGGCAAACCTGCTAGCAGTCTTTTAAAACTTTTTCTGAATCTTATGGTTGCATTGCGCATATAGAGTGTGCCCTATTCCTTTTGAATGTAATTAGGAAATTACACAGCATAAAGGCCAGAAGTAAACCTGCTGACAACCTTTTAAAACATTTCCGAATTTGATGGTTGTATTGCACATATAGATATATATTGCACCCTATTGCTAATATGTGACTTGATGGACTTGTGTCTATCAATTAGATAGACAAGACAGTGTATAGGGTGACAACTCTCTAGTCCGAAGGTTCCCTAGTCCGAAGGTTCGCTATTCCGCAGGTTTGCTAGTCTGAACACGTAATTTACCATTCACTAGTCCGAATTCTGAAAAAGGTTCGCTAGTCCGAATATATGTTTCCTCACAGACTGAATTAGGGCTTATCCACAATGCACTGCTGAAATACGGTAGTACCATAGAATTATAAAAGGGAACATTTAAAGTACCAACTCAATTAAAGACCACACCATATACAGGAATGTTGCTTTATACTGTCTATACTGCTAAAATGAGCTAACTACTGCTGATATTGGTATTGATGAAGCAGTCAACTACTTCCTGATATGATAGTGAAATAGCTATCTACTATTGATACCAGTACTGATAAAGTAGCCTTACTTTTGATTTGCTATTAGGGCAAAAATCAGTGTTTCAAAAAATGGAAAAGTGCCATAAAGAACTATAAATACCTATATTCTGCTGATATTGGTATCGATGAAATCGATGAAGTCACTGTCTACTGCTAATATTAATATTAATGAAATAGCTAACTAAGGTATCTACTGCTGATATTGGTGCTGATGAAGTAGCTATCTACTACTGATATCAGTATTGATGAAGTAGCTATCTACTACTGATATCAGTATTGATGAAGTAGCTATCTACTGCTGATATCAGTATTGATGAAGTAGCTATCTACTATTGATATCAGTATTGATGAAGTAGCTATCTACTACTGATATCAGTATTGATGAAGTAGCTATCTACTGCTGATAACATCATTGATGAAGCAGCTATCTACTATTGATATTAGTATTGATGAAGTAGATATTTACAACTGATATAAGTATTGATGAAGTAGCTATCTACTGCTGATATCAGTATTGATGAAGTACCTATCTACTGCTGATACTAGTACTGACGTAGTTGCTAACTATACTGCTGATATCAGTATTGATGAAATAGCTATCTATTGCTGATACTAGTATGATGAAATAGCTATCTACTGCTGATACTAGTACTGACGAAGTTGCTAACTATACTGCTGATATCAGTATTGATGAAATAGCTATCTATTGCTGATACTAGTATGATGAAATAGCTATTTACTGCTGATACTAGTACTGACGAAGTTGCTAACTATACTGCTGATATCAGTATTGATGAAGTAGCTATCTACTGCTGATACTAGTACTGACGAAGTTGCTAACTATACTGCTGATATCAGTATTGATGAAGTAGCTATCTACAACTGATATCAGTATCGATGAAGTCACTAACTACTGCTGATATTGGTGTTGATGAAGTAGCTATATCCTGCTGATACCAGTACAGGTGAAACAGCTATCTACATATCAAGTATAGGTGAAACAGCTATCTACTGCTGACACTAGTATTGATGAAGTAGCTAACTACTATTGATAGCAGTGTTGATGAAATAGCTATTATACTGCCAATATCAGTATTGGTAAAACAGCTATCTACTCCTGATACTAGTATTGATGAAGTCGCTAACTAATGCTGATACTGATGCTGATGAAGTAGCTATATCTTACTGATATCAGTATTTGTAAAAAAGCTATATACTGCTGACACTAGTATTGATGAAATTGCTATCTACTGCTGTTAGCCTGATATTGATGAAGTCAGAAACTTGCTAATATTGGTGTAAATAAAGCAGCTTTTCTTTAATATAGGCGAGTAAATATTGTACTTTTCCAGGAAATAGTAATATGTCACAATGAATTACGGGATTGCATTCCATTTCCTTTTTGACTTCAATATATTTACACAATCTAATTGATGGTAGTCAATGCACTATACCCATCAATCATTGTGTAATCAAGTGAAATAAGTTGCTTGTCTTGAAAATTGAATTTGAGATAATTGTTACAAAATGCATTAAACAATCATCCTTTCTATCCATGGTCAAATGTGACTGTAAATTACTTGGATTGCAAGTGCAATGAAACCAATTTGGATACAGGATTCGATCAAAATGCAATTTTACAATATTTACTGATGAAAGACCATCTTGTTTACACTCTATACTCATGTTGCATCACAATAACACCAACATCTTCTGTATTTTCCAGCTAAGTTGTTACATAACTCCCTGGTAACTGGTTCATCATAGTAA
The DNA here is from genome assembly GCF_039555335.1 of Amphiura filiformis. Classification (NCBI taxonomy): domain Eukaryota; kingdom Metazoa; phylum Echinodermata; class Ophiuroidea; order Amphilepidida; family Amphiuridae; genus Amphiura; species Amphiura filiformis. The sequence goes on from NC_092634.1 coordinate 12,344,676, forward strand.
ATGCAGTATATTTTGTATGGCAATCATTTTGATCATGGTTCTCAGTAGAGTAGGCAAAGTGATTTACAGAATGAAAATGTTAAACTACATAGCTCCCACATAACCTGTGTAATTTATGTAAAACCCACCCAAAAATCCACTCTTTTTACTGATAATTCCCAAACAGAACTTCACTTGTAATTTTCACCTAAATACAAAATTACTAGTGCAAAAATAGGAGTAACATTTGACACCATTGCAAAATAATTGTCCTCTTTTTATTTCCAAAATTTGGAAAATGAGAGTAGGTAGATAGAGTGACATTTAGAGCCACAAATTGGCCAGCTTAGTTCAGATATGATGAAACCCAAGAAGCTTGTAATTATGCCTACTGCAATGTTGCCTGCCTGTCTCATAGGAGATGGGACAAATATTCCGCTATGTACCTATGATTACTAGAGAACCCAATTTCAATTCTTCTTTGTTACCATGGTAACAGATGCAAGCAGCAAAGAGGTCAAGTCAACAAGATTATTGTAGATGAAGGGTAAATGGCAAGTAAACCACAGTACTGCTGAATGTTAACTGAACAAAACATTTGAAAGGGGATTTATTTCTTTTTTTGTTAATTTTCTGTTTATTTTTTCCTTCTTTTATATCTGTACAAATTACCAATTTTCACTTTATATTTGTACTTTTCCATATTTTCTTTCTCTTTTATCCTTTCTTTTTACACCTTTGAAAGGAATGATTCTTTCATTCCTGGTCTCACTTAGCTCTCTACTCTCTGAATTGAGGTATTCCACTTGAAATACATACACCCCCATTGAAGACATGACCTTAATGGCCCACACAGGGAGTGTGAATTTCAAATGGGTTAACCTGAATGGATGATTCCATTTGAATTCTACACTCCCTATGTGGAAGATTAAGGTCCTGTCTTCACATGGAAAAGCCCATTTCCGATTCTTGTCTTTTCCTTTCTATTATTACTACTCTGTAAACCTAACATGGGATTTGCCTACAGTGGTTACTCTTTCCAAAGCAAATTTCACTCTTTCCAAAGTAATTTCATTCCTGAGTGAAAGTTACTAATTTGCACTCTTGTCATTTCACCCCATTAAAGTGATCACTGTAGACAATCCTTTTTCCTTTGTTCACTCACTTAAGTACCTTGACATTTAGAGAATAACCCGTCTCCCCTTTCATATTTTTTCCTTTCTCTATCCTCCTTCCTCCGACTCTTCTCATATTCTTCTCATCTTTGTTTCACCTCCCTCCCCTTTCCAAACATCTCCTCCAAGATAAGCCTCCTCCTCTATATTCTTCTCATCTTTGTTTCACCTCCCTCCCCTTTCCAAACATCTCCTCCAAGATAAGCCTCCTCCTCTATATTCTTCTCCTCTTTGTTTCACTTCCCTCCCCTTTCCAAACATCTCCTCCAAGATAAGCCTCCTCCTCTATATTCTCCTCCTCTTTGTTTCACCTCCCTCCCCTTTCCAAACATCTCCTCCAAGATAAGCCTCCTCCTCTATATTCTCCTCCTCTTTGTTTCACCTCCCTCCCCTTTCCAAACATCTCCTCCAAGAAAAGCCTCCTCCTCTATATTCTCCTCCTCTTTGTTTCACCTCCCTCCCCTTTCCAAACATCTCCTCCAAGATAAGCCTCCTCCTCTATATTCTCCTCCTCTTTGTTTCACCTCCCTCCCTTTCCAAAAATCTCCTCCAAGAAAAGCCTCCTCCTCTATATTCTCCTCCTCTTTGTTTCACCTCCCTCCCCTTTCCAAACATCTCCTCCAAGATAAGCCTCCTCCTCTATATTCTTCTCTTCTTTGTTTCACCTCCCTCCCCTTTCCAAACATCTCCTCCAAGAAAAGCCTCCTCCTCTATATTCTCCTCCTCTTTGTTTCACCTCCCTCCCCTTTCCAAACATCTCCTCCAAGAAAAGCCTCCTCCTCTATATTCTTCTCCTCTTTGTTTCACCTCCCTCCCCTTTCCAAACATCTCCTCCAAGAAAAGCAGAGTCACTTCTTTTAAAATAGCATAATATTATTCACAAAGCAAACCAGATGTGCGGGACTATTGAGTTGTTGCCTCTTGTCAAGTGCAGGCTAAAAGCACTTGTCCTGGAAGACCTAGTTTTAGGAGCCTAGACGGCGATTATAAGATGAGGAATTTTCACTCCATCTTTTAATTTTCTAATTATTTTTCTTAAAGAAATAGATATCTATCAGCACACCTCAAGAAAATACTTCTATCTGCATACTTTTCTATCCAGAGTAGCTTCAAGGTCAAAAGCAATATAAAATTGTAACGAGTAAACTTATGAAAATATTTAGACAGCAAAAATATTTAACCATACGTAAGGTATATAAGCATTGCATGAACAGAACCTTCAAGCGCTTCTTTCATACTGACTAACAAACCTCATAACCAGAATGCACTGGGATGATCTACATAAACCTTAAACAAACTGTGTGAGTTTGAGTACCAAAAATGGTACCAAGAATGCAAATGCCTTACAGAACTACATGGGGTTTATCAAACTATGCTTTACAAACTGAGGTTAGAGATTTTAATTGGGTGTTAAAAATGTAATATTCTGCAACCTTAGATGCAATCAACAGTGTGCAAACTCCTCATACATACATATAAGGTAAGTTTGTTATTCATAGCCTGATAATGGACCGTTCACCTTCAAAATTTACTGTTATCAATGTACAGTCACCCTAACACTTGTCTCTAAAAAGACAACTTTAGGGCAGGGTAAAGGGAGATATATTCATCCATGCCCAAATATGAGATTTCTTGATGCATATGAACACTAAGATGTATTCATACACTCTTTGATGGCAAGAACCAATTAGAGCAAGCGTTAGAAAAAGGTAAACCATGCATTGATTGTGTCTTATGAACCCGTGCACACTCCGCATAATACACGCAGTGCTTTTTGGACGCATCACACATTAATTTTTCTTGCGGGTTGATGCATATTTGCTTGTATTTTCCAACATTTAAGTGACAATTTTGTTATAAAAACGACAAAAACCATGTTTTTTCCTTCTTGTGTATGAAATAGGTTAATGAACACATATTACTTGTTGGGAGAGAAATTAGACAAAATAATGCATGCGTGCTGATGTTAATGCGTCTAATGCACAAGCCCCGAAGGAAAATGATAAAATCAAACTTTAATAATATTTTTGACTTACAAAGACAAAATGATACCCTAGACAATGATGCATTAAGACAATAATGCCACAACAAAGCAAAAAATGAATCTTGATCCATTTCTCTATTCTCTTCCTCGCTGATATTGAACCAAAGGACTTGATTTTATGTTAGTCAAATTTCCCCAATATAATGGCTTTATTCCCTATAGACCACTTGCATATAAAGTTCACACACCTAGAATTAATGCCATTCAAGCAATATTATAAAAAGCTGTAAAATAGATTCTAACTGACACTTGACACCTAATGACCAAACACATAATGCACTTGTCTATAAGTATGCAATAGGCTATTCCACATGAAATACATTTTCCCCCTGTGGAAGATGTTGAAAATATGTTCCATAGAGGGAGTATAAATTTTGAATGGAATAAGCACATTAGACAGCTCCATTTGAAACTCACTCTCCCTCTGTGGAAGATTCGGATTGAATCTTGCTCAGAGGGTGTATGAAATTCAAATTGAGCTGCCTAATGTGTCAATTCCATTTAAAATTCATACCCCTTCTGTGGAACATATTTACAAAATCTTCCACAGGGGGAGTATGGATTTCAAATGGAATAGCCCAATGGGTTCAGGATATTTGCAAACGGTATTGAATTATGGTGAATCATGGGTAATATAAGTGGGTAAAAGGGGGAAATGGCTACTGACCAAGTGGGTGAAAGTCCCATTTTATAGGGGCATTCACATTGATGCAAGGTTAGCTCGGCCGGATGAGGCAAGAAAGGAAAGGGGGTAATTAAGTTATGGTGTACTATGGCAGGTTGGGATTCAAGGTTATGTGCGGAGGATGAGTTTGAAAACAAAATTATATGAAACATGATATAAGAGTTATAAAATAAAGTCAAGTCTTCAGAGGCATATTCAAATATATAAATATAGACAGGGTCATACTTTCATGACAAATTGCGTATGAGACACATACGGTGGTGATTTGTTTAATTTTCAAAAGATCGAAAATACGCCTACACCTTAATATGGTGATGACTTGCGGTAACCTATGAATGAGAAAGTGTTGCCTGGTGTAAGGAATGCTACTGCAATTTTATCTTCATTTATAAAAGCATGTTTCATAAATCAGGAGAGAGGAGAGGGAGATAGTATGTGAGACAAAACTGTTTAAAAATGTTTTTTGGTTTTGGATAAAATTGTTTTAATGCCAGGATATAATAAAGATCATATCTTGTCAACAATTAGCAACGTTTTAAAATACTTTTAAAATTAATGTTATAAAATGTTTTATACCTTTTATATACCCCAACAAGAACTGAAAACTGCACAGCATATCATGGAAAGATGCATGCTGGGCTTCACCAAAAGGGATAGGAAAACAGTGGCATGGATCAGGAGCCAAACAGAGGTTACGGACATAATCCACACAATAAAGATGAAGAAGTGGCATTGGGCTGGTCATCTTGCAAGATTAACAGATAATAGACGGACAAAGAATGTCACAGAATGGAGGCTTTGGCAGGGATCAAGACACCAAGGCAGACAGAAAGTCAGATGGAAGGATGAGATATCAAGTTTCATAGGGACCAGGTGGATGGCAAAAGCAAATGACAGGAATCATTGGTGCCAACTTGGGGAGGCTTTCGCCCTGCAGTGCATGGGCTGAATACGGCTGATGATGATGATGATATAACCCAACATTTAAACATTCTTTAAACATTGGAAACCTTTTGTGAATGTTTGTGGAAACATTTTCTGTCTGCTGGATCAGACCAGAGTATTACATAAGTTTACCAGAATTACAAGCAGCATACTTACTTCTAATTTTTGCCTGAAATCTTCTACTTTATTCCTAAGTTCATAGACTACTGACGGCGTCTCGCCACTGTCCACCATTACTTTCTTCTCTAACATCTCTAGCCTGTAACAGCAAGAACAAAGAAATATAAGCAATTAGTGATTGAGTTTAACGCATTACAGGAATTAAACTTGTCAAACAACATACAACCATAATGCTTGAGTTTTAAAATATTGAACTCGACAATGTCTCATCAAATATTTTAAAACTCATAGCTCGACCAATAAACATGGGCTCAATTGTTCCACATTTGGATGCATATTACTTCAATAGTAGGCCTCAATGCAAATCTTAAAACAGAATATGATAAAGTTGGACCAAGCCAGGGGCGGATTTAGAGGGGGGCGCACCCGGCGCGCGCCCCCTCTATTTTTTGCAAAGCGGCGCCCGACTTAATGTATTTTTGCAGAGCGGCGCTTGACTTTGTGTGGGCGCCGAGCCGCCGCGGCAGCGACGGTGCCTCGGCGCCCCCTCTATTGAAAATTCCTGGATCCACCCCTGCAAGCCCTTTTAAATCACTTGAATGCATATAGACCCTAGGGTGTAATGTGTAGATCTCTGAACTGGTCGCCGTATCATTAAAAAAAAAAAGAACAAAAACTGAACAAAAATTAATATCTCACTTAAATATTAAAGTGAACACAAAAAAAATCTTAAAACATTATAAATGTGTTATAAGCACGTTTTGGTTTTATTCAGAACATTTTAATAACATTTCAATGTAAGGTTATATACAGGTCATGAAAACATTTTTAAAAATGTTTTTGTAATGTCATTAAAACATTTTATATCCTTTATATAACCGGACAATCAAACATTTTCTCTAAAACATTTTGTGCTTGCTGGGATGATATTATATGTATAGCATTATAGCAGAGAAATCCGTAAGTTGACTTGTCATCTTCAGTAGACAGCACACATCTGACATTACATGCTCATGTGTGAATGATACTGAATCATTCATGCCTTTCACTGTTTTTATAGCCACTTAAATTGAAATCACAGTTTTGTATCAAGGTTAAAATGATAGACATGGTCATATTCATGTGTAACCTACATCTTGAGATTTTGACTTTCAAAAGATATTGGTTTTTGAAATCACAAAACCACTAATGTGTTTCTGCACACATCATTACTATGCATTGCAAGTTGGCATGACGACGAATGATGACATCTGAGGTCTAACCACAAAGAATTATGGTATACTGAAAAGGTCAATCCTTTAAAAATGATTTCTTATTTGGATCTTCTCGGGCATTCGTGAAACCCTCTTAAATCTGAACTCTCTCCACGAGCGTCCACGCGGGTGTCAACTAAAAATTCATAATAATCAATTTTCATGACCATATTTGGAATCAACATGAAAAATGCATTACAATTAGTACAAACAAGCCCTGATTCACTGGTTCTTGAGATAGCTCTTGATATGTTGAGAAAATGTTTGAAAACTTGAACTTAGACTCTTTATGTTGAAGCCTATGGGCTAGCATGCAGAGCATTAAGCTATTGTGTCTCGTGTGAACATGTTCATAAGAGATGGAAATAAACCAAAGACTTCATGCAGCATTTAACTGATGTGATGAGTTGCATGACCAACAGTGCAGCAAATGGTTATTCCTTTGGCTTACAAGTCTAGTTTAGTCAAGAGGGAAGGCTTAAGTATGTGGCAACTGAGGACAGACAAACATTGGGGTCTATTTATTCATACTTATTCATAATTTCATTTTCTGGGAAAAGGTTGTAGTGACTTAGATGAGTGGAATATTGGCTACAACTTGAAACAGAACAACATATGAAAAGTGTTATTTGGCTGTCTGACTGCTTCCATAGGAGGAGAGAATATTGACTTTCCCAACTTGTATTGAGAAAATATATCAAAAGTAACATTTAACCCCAAGAATATTGCTGATTGGTACAAGAAGACTATAATGATTTATTGAGCCAATCAGCAGCATAGTAATAATGGTGGTAGGGCTGGAGAGGCTTAACCCTAGGTACTACCTGCTGATTGGCTACAAGAAGACTATTATGATTTATTGAGCCAATCAGCAGCATGGTAAGAATGGTGGTAGGGTTAAAGAAGATTGAGCTTAAATATCTAGAAGCTGCATTTTAATTGATGACTCAGATGACTATATCACATTATTAACTAATCAGAAATGCTGTTAGAAAGGCAGTGGTTTTTAGTGGGTAAAAGTTCAGAAACAAGACACCTTATAAGGAAAATATGTAAATGTGATGTGCCAGCTAGGATATTAAAAACAACATCAGAACATCATTAACATATTTTACCACTTTGGGTGTTAAGAGGGTGGGAACATGGCTTGGATTCCAGCAGGAGGTTGCATGTAACAGCCACCAGAACCGGTGAATGGTAACATAGGTACATGTGGAAAAGAACCGTATTAACAATAACAAAGTATGTGTCCAAAGATTTGTCTTTGGCATATCGCTTTCTTAATCATATCATATTTGGGAAAAACATCCCAAAATTTCAAACAAACATGAACCTTCCAAAATAAATACATAGGCCTATTCGCACTCGGTGGCCCAGTCATTACCTGCCGCTATGACTTGGGGGTAACTCGTCGCTTCACTTCTCCAGTTACCTGTACTTTAAGTTTGCTCCTATCAGAACCCTTAAGCTTAAATTTTTGAAGCTAATAAATTAGCCCAAAAATATATATATGTTTGTTGTCAAGGATTAGTAGCTCAGCAATCTCCTCACAAGTTTATTTTCCATGGCCCCTAAGCACCATGCTCTCTTTTGTACAGTGTTCTCTGAAATAAACTTGTATAACTCGTATATATAATCCCTAACTTCAATCTCTCGAGTTGTATTGAAAGCAATCAGTTGATTAAAAAAACTCTTTACATAAATAGATGACATGGGCCTATATATCTCATACAAACTATACCAGACTTTAGATAAACTTTAGTCATATCTGACAGGCCTGTCAGCCCAAAAGGGGCACCACCTTTATATTGAAAAAACAAGATAATAACATGACAATTCATTACCTAATAAGGCAATGTTACTATAGAACGATGGTTACTAGACTGATAAATTGACAAGATCTGCAAATTAATTGTAATCGGCACTGGTATTCATTTCCATATTAAAGAAAATAAAATGTGAACAATAAGATGAACTGATCGTTTTATCTAATTACAAATTTTTCCACCTGATTTGGATATAATGTGTTGCCATGGTAAAGCAGGTGTGATACCCTAATGGGAGGATCCTATTGCCACTATTATATTGATTTTTGTTTCAGTGAAGAGCTTAGTTCTGAAGATCAGTTTAATTCAATACACTTAAAGTGGGTTTTCTTTAAAGTGTCAAAAACATTAATTGAAATTCAGAATTTGGTATTTTTAAAACAATTAAAGGAAATTGATATAGATGAAATGGTATCAGACCTTTTATACAGTATGTGCAAATAATCACGCAAATGGAATACATGAAAATTTAACAGAGAGACATTCACCATAAAGTACATGTAACCAGGGGGACTCAGATCTTTTTCAAGTAGATATGCGCCATACAGATTTTCAGGGGCGTAGCTGTGGAGTGGCAAAGCAACTTTTTGTCGCCATTTGTCAATTTTGTGTCCCATTGTGGGGGAAGCCTGGGAATTTCTGGAGGAATTCCTTCTGACCCCCCCCCCCCCTGCATATTTTCAAAGGTAGGGTCTTGTGAAAGGTTAAGGGTCTTGTGAACTGATTTATTCCTGAAAACAGGTAAAAACATAACCAAAGTTAGTGCAAATGTGGAATAAAATGATGATGATTATTGGACAAAGTGTGTAGAGGGGCCTAAAAATGAGATTTGTCACTTTCCAAATCAGTTGAATTTTGAAGCTTTGGAAGCACAACAAGTAAATGAAAGAAGTCAATCCTGGAACATATGAAGAGTGCATACAAAAGTAACACACCTGTTACCTTTAACTCAGTCATGTATTACCATGGCAACTGCATTGCAAGTAGCCTTAATCAAACAAAATGTGTCATTTTAAACCTTAAGGCTAGCTTCAGACTCCGTATTGTACGTACAATATTGTATGTACAATACTTTTCGTGACGTCAAAAAGTATTGCACGTGCAATAAATATACGTGCCACGACGAGTTGAATCAGATTAAATAACGCGCTATAACCCTGACGGTTCATTGTTTGCTAAATCCAAGCGAGGTCACCAGAAAATCTATGCAAGAGAAATTTCTACTGCTGCTGATGAAAAATCCTAGAGTGCGTTTGGAGGTTCTTTCTGCACTTTACCAGTAGCCTAATAAATTCATAAAACAATAAAAATCAAATAAAGATTTAGGGCAAATGTTTTTACTCACTGCTCATCTGATCCACTTTCCCAGGAAACTAAATACCGATACTCCTTAGTTTTTCCATGACTTTCCAGACATAATTATGAGTAAACATCAAATTTAATGTTTACAAAACAATCAAATATATATACATTCTTTTGCATTTTGTACATAAATATTGATATCAATAATGTAGGCCTACAAACATTAAAAAGGGGGCCTAAGAGTATGTCTATATATAATCATATACTAATTCCGCCATGCCCAAACATATCTTATTATGAAATCGTGTAATGGAACCCAAATTCCAATCAAAAATAAAAACAAATTTGTTATCAAATACACTAGGCCTATACATTGTATTATAGGAATTTAATAGATGGTTCATTTTAATAAATAAATAGATTAACACGGGTAATGGACAAGAAATATTTAGCAATACCGGATTTACCAGAGAGCCAGTGGATAAAGAAATTAATTAAAATTAAAACAAATTAAATGAGAAAATGAAAGCAAGGACATTTGGCGAAGTATTGTTTTAGAATTCGAAGGAGTCCTAAATGTTATCCTGGCCCCAGAACACTGATTAATGTAAATTCGACCCATAGTTATTTTATCTACTTTTGCCAGCATTCAACCTGTTCAAATTATGTGATTTATGCCTATTTTTAATAAAATTCCGAAATCTGGCGTATCAACGTTGTATCGTGCACAAATTGTGATTCGAGACTATTTCATTTGACACGGTTGTATGGATTTCAGATGATCGGTCCTATAATAGATATCGATTAGAGAATTACAGCAAGAGGCTTTGAGGATGCCGTAATCCTCTTGACCATCAACCAATCAGAGAGACATATTTCAGAAATATATTCGTAGGGATGAAACTCTTTCAACTCTGAAATATATATTTCAAGTAATCTCGTTTCACACTTTGGCTTGCAATAAAGCCACAAAGGGGCGGTAATGTTAATATACGATTTCAGTCAAATATTGGTGCAAATATACGATTTCGGTCAACTATTTGGCTATCCTTTGCCCAAAATTATGAAATGTTTATTAGTAAAAACAACTCTTAGGAGGGTTTTCGAGTAATTTTAGCGAAATAATGAGGTTAAATAAAAGAAAACCCACTTACAATTTGGACGCTTAACTGTGGTGTTCTAGGGGAATTAAAATATCACAATTAACATGTTTAATTCAAAATCGTTGTCCTACAAGCACATGTTCAGATTGTGTGAACATTACAAATACAAACAATAAGGTTGAAAATAAATAAAAAATATTTTAAAATGATTTTAAAAGATCGTCTATTTTGTAGCTTTATGACACTGAATAGGCCAAATATCTGCCTCTGACGAAAAAAAATGTTTTCCATGCTGATTTGTTTTTGTAACAAGTACCGTATGTCATTTCAAAAAGAAAGAAAAAAAGGCGGATATTACTTTTTTAAAACTCAACGCATTACTATTAATACGCCTATAATTAATGAATGAAAAAGTATAGAAGGCGTTGCATCCGGTTCTGATGAGGGGAGGGGCACAAGCCGCTTTCAGTTTTCCTATGGGATTTTCTAATATTTCAGATCAATGGGGGGCTTCGCGTGCCCTAACGCTACTGATTACTGCATTAACACGTTTATGGATGTATTGTGATGATCATAAGTAGGCCTATCATAACATGCCTCAACGATATCAATATGTAAAAAGGTGTTGCAAATTCATAACACAGCGTGTTGTAATGTAACGAATGCTATGCCAAAACTTTAAAAATTAACAAAAATATCAGTATCAATAAAATCAGAACCAGAATAAATATAAAGGCCTACAAATAATACTTTTAAACTTTCTAAATCAATATATGACTAAATATCAGTATAAATGAATCTCTAAATCAATTAATCAATCAGTTATCAATCAATAAATCAATAAATCAATAAATAAATAAATAAATAAATAAATAAATAAATAAATAAATAAATAAATAAATAAATAAATAAATAAATAAATAAATAAATAAATAAATAAATCTATAAATAAATAAATAAGATCTGAATGTGCCATTTATATTATTATTACAATTTTAATATTATTAATATTAGTATTAATACGACGTATTATTAACTTTAAAAAGGTGCCCATTGATTATATAATAATACAGTTGAATCATGGTAGGTATTATGATACCTACCATGGTTGAATACAAGAAGACATTAAAAGATGTTCATCATTCCGTGCACTCAATAAATTTAGAACTCTTAGAAATTTGGCAACTCCGTATCAAGTAGGCAACCTATGATTGTAGCAAAATATAATATTTTCCCGGTACATACTATTTATTGCACGTGTAATACTTTTTGACGTCACGAAAAGTATTGTACATACAATATTGTACGTACAATACGGAGTCTGAAGCGCTTAAAAGAGCAACAAAGAATGTCATTCTAATCCCAGCCAGACTATATTAGCTCATACATACATATGTCAGTCAAGCGTTATTCAACCCATCCGCTAGTCTTAAAATCACAATGAGAAATTTTTATTGGTTGAAATCTGCTGATATTTCTTATTCTTCATCTGTTATCTAGAAAGAAAGTCCCTTACAAAATATCAATTACAATGCTTTTTGTCAAACGGGCACCTGAGGCTATGAAACGTCAGTTGGCTGAATGCATTACGTTTTAGCGTATGGTGCTACAGGTGACCTGTCTCTATGCAGATATTGCCAGCTTGTATAATATTCAAAATGTGGGTGTTTTTTAAACAAAAAATGTAGTATTTCATGTCCATTTGATGGAATCTATAAAATTATGTAAAATGTAATTCAGAGTAGGCCTACAAACATGCCTTGTATTGATAACACTAAGTATATTGTAATGGGCTATTCTAGTTGAAATCCACACACCCCTTGTGGAAGACATGACCTTAATCTTCCCCACAGGGAGTGTGAATTTCAAATAGGGTTACCCATTCAGTGTCGTCTGCTCCAAAATTCTCTTGGTCGGGCTGACGTCACAAAGGGGAAATAGCCTTGTAAAACCAGTGTGCGCATGTGCAGCGCATGTGCAGTTCCCCTTTCTCGAGCTGGTTGCTATGGGCGCGCTTGTGCAGAGGGGACGAAGGGGACAATGTTCCCGGATGTCCAACCGAGTGAATGGGTGATTACTGTTGAAATCCATACACCCCCTGTGGAAGACATGGCCTTAATCTTCCACACATGGAGTGTGAATTTCAAATGGGATTACTTGAAAAAATGGGTGACTCCATTTGAAATCTACACACCCTGTGTGGGATATTAAGGTCATGTCTTCCATACAGGGTGTATGGATTTCAACTGGAATAGCCCAAATCCACCGTATGGTGTAAATTTCAACATTGTCAAAAAGCTATTGACTTAATAATATCATTTTTTTTTTTCAAATATAGAAATTTATAAATTATACTCCCATTATAACCAAATCACAAAAATGTGTTCAAATTGAGTACTAATATGCCTAACGTTAGCGAAGTATGTTCTTGTGACAGTTATTAATATAATAAAGCGACAACTCTCTGATCGGCAAGTTTGCATACTTATGAATGCATTATTGATCTGCTACAGGGTATATGGCATTCAGAAGCTTAAGCTCCGTTATCACTCACTTTGTCATTCTAACAGCAAGCCCATATCATCAAAGCCATTTTTATCATGACCTATGCGCTAAGTGCATCGATCAGTTCATAAGGATGAGAATACACTCCCTGCATAAACCAAACAATATTGTTTTGTCCATTTTGGTTGAAATCAGTGTGGTTTTCACTCTCTCGCTATAACTACTCGCCAGAGACAAACAACAAGTGTATATTACACTACAGTAACTGAGACTTCAAAAAGAAGCTCATTGGACACAAGGAACCAATCAAATCTGTACTTGTCAGGGCTTAATAGACCAGTGGGGATTGCCTGTTACCATGGCAACAGGTTGATGTTGTTTTGAAGTAGGTGTTGAACACGGTTTATTTTGTCGTATGCCGTCCACATCCCCCTATATAGTTTAATTGCCTTGTCCTCTAGCTGTTGTCAGCGACAACAACATACTTACAGCCTCTCAATGCTCTCAATCCTTGCCTCAATTCAGATGTGTTTTTTCAACAGCTGTATACTACATATATTCAGCCTGCTACGCTAAATGCCTAAGTCATTTTTACATGTTTCTCATTTGCAATTTTGATTTTCTGAGTAATAAACCCATAATTCATCAAATTTCTAGCCGCATTCTTCATTAACTTGTGGAATACATCAAAAGAGATGTATTTCCACAAGTTAATAAAGAATGCGGCTGGAAATTTGATGAATTATGGGTTTATTACTCAGAAAATCAAAATTGCAAATGAGAAACATGTAAAAATGACTTAGGCATTTAGCGTAGCAGGCTGACAATATCTGGATCAGTTTGGTGTATGCTTGGACCATAATAAACATTTGTTTCCTAGGTGTAATATGTTTACTTTCATCAAACAGGTATTGGGCTATTCCAGTTGAAATCCACATACCCCCTGGATGACATTACCTTAATCTCCCATAATACGGGTGTAGATTTCAAATGAAGTCACCCATTCAGGTAACCCCATTTGATATTCATACTCCCTGTGTGGAAGATAAGGTCATGTCTTCCATAGGGGTGTATGGAATTCAACTGGAATAACTGGAACAAAAATGGTGGATCAGAGACTTCCTTTTGATAACCAGCATATTTATCATTTTAACAAGAATTTTTCTTTTCATAGATGTTTTTCTTTCTAATTTTTTATGATAAATTATGAAAATTTAATCTTTTTCTTTTTCTTAATGATTTCAAGTAATTGTTAAACAAAAGGCTTCATTTATTTATGAAGATTACATAAAACTTCACACTAAAATCAGGGCAGGTAAAAAGGTTTCCATTCAGCTGAAATCATCTGCGCAACATTCATTCATTTGTTCATTCATTCATTTATGGAATTATGGTTTGTTATAAAACACAGTCACAGCTAAAAGCTAAATTGATGTGCAATTCACAATGCTGCATGAAGCACAAACATTAGACCATTAAAGCCATATTGTAACATTTTAGCTTTTATTGTCAGATATGCCCCCTTTTAATTTTGAGCCAAACAACTCAGTTAACGCAAAGAAAATTGGAGTTTACTTCCAGCACCGATGTCACGAATGCGTGTCACTCCAACTGTTGCGATCTTGGGCAAGCGAAACAATTTTGTTTGGCTGCAGCATCCCTTCAGTATCTCCCAGGAGGTGCTGTACATACTGTAAGTACAGTGTCCGCGGCAGTCCCGTTTCCTCCTCCCATGTGGTGGAATATAAAGGGCATATTCTTTCACAGGCTCGTCATCTTCAAGACGCAGTATATGGCCGAGAAATTTGAGTTGATGAATCTTGACTCTGGCAACCAGTGGAGTGGTGTTGGTCAGATTGTACATGGTTTCATTTGGGATCCGATCCACACGCTTGCTGTATAACATGACTCTGTAGCAAGATGTTGCAAAGGCATTGATCTTGTTTTCCATGTCCTTGGAGATTACCCATGACTCGCACCCGTACAGAAGGATAGTGACACAAGTTGTCTCAAACAGCTTGATTTTTGTTTCGATTGGCAGGGATGGACTTCTCCAAAGGCGTTCCAGTTTCCAGAAAGCGCCCAGGCTAGTGCTTTTCTTCTTTTTAGGTCTCCAACACTAGAGCCCATCTTGGAACCCAAGTACTTGAAGTCTGTGACATGGTTGATGGTACTACCATAGACTTCAAGTGCTGGCTGAGTGTTACAGTTTGCAGTCATATATTCTGTCTTAGGTGCCCTGATGACAAGGCCTAGATCTGCTGCTGCTGTTGCAGTCCTAGTAAGTTGTGACTGGGCCCGGGCTATAGAAGATTCCAACAGGGCAATATCATCAGCAAAATCCAGGTCATTCAGCATCCTAGCAGGATACCTGCTTGACCGACTGGGTAGGTAACAATTCCAGGGTCAATTCCAGAGGTTGATTTCTTCAGAAGATAGTCTACCAGGATAATGAACAGGAATGGTGCCAACACATCACCCTGAAGCACTCCAGTTGTTACTTGGAAAGGCTCTGAGATACTTCCATCTACCATAAACGGCACTATTGGAGTCCTTGTAGAGGACCTGGATGGCATTGACCATGGCACAGCATAGCAATAACAAATAATTCTCTGTAGATTTATTTGAAGATAAATTTAAAAGATTTTAAAATTGCATTGCTTGCTGCTATTAATTGTCTATTAATTGGCTTAATTGCTTTTAAATTGATTAATTGTCATTATACGACTTATTTGTCATTAATTTGCAATGCTTAACAAATAAATGGTCCTCATAATTGTGGCGGCAATGCTGACCCATGAGTAATATATGCATATAATTAAGTAAACCAAATGAGCTGGACGGTCACACATCAGTTTTCATTTTCCATTTGATATTCTTATTTATTTGGAGGTCATTATTTTTCCAGGCAATTTTCTTTGATGACAGATGTTGCTTTGTGGTTCTCTGCAGCAATGTTTAGTTTCTTGGCCAAGATATTTTGTGCATGTGATTAGCTTTATTCTGGGCTTTATTCTTCTTAACATTTGTCACTGTGGGAAAGCTGCAGCAAGTTTACTTTTGTGTCTATTGCAACAGAAAACAAATCCTCTCAAATGTCAAACTATATCTCAGCCTTAATTAAAGCTATGTGTGATTTGCTCGCAGCGACACCCTAATTTTTTCTTCAATTTCTACTTTTTGTGCAATTGTAATACCAAATGATGTACTTAAATACTCTGTAAAAGACTAAGCCTGAAATGCTTTAACATCAGTAAAATTAACAGTTTTTGAAACCCAGGATCCACGTTTATTCACCTACCATCGGAAGATTATCGAACCCTGGTATTGAACTCGGTGGAACAGAATCATTGAGGTATATACTATGTGTGCATTACTATACGGCTGAGCCTGTTATACGTCTTATTTATATGTCCATTTGTATACGGCATGTTGAGCAGCAGATCGATTTCTACACAAAGATACATATAGTGGAAGATATAGACGCTAGAATGAAAAGCGATTTTCTCTATTTTACCTCATTTGTCCAGCCCAAAATTAAAAGAGCATATATCTGATTGTAAAAACTAATAAAACTTGGGGAGGGGGAATAAAATTCAAATCGCACATTATTGCTTTAACAGGGTAGGTCTTAAAATGGTCTCACAAATGAGCTTCCGATGAACAACTAAAATTGCATCCATAATCTCTTTATACATATCATGCTTTCATATTGCTAAAAATACCCTTCAAATAAGAAGCAAATTGAATGCTTCTTTTCATCTCAAAATCTTAAAATAAACTTATCCAGTATTTGAGTACATTGAAGTACTATCTGAACTAATAGCATTTGTAAATTGAATTCCTCATCATGAAAATTGAACTGCATCAAAAAAAGGTGCATATATATTACCTAATTGACTAACATCAAGCAGATCTCAAGAACACATGTGTGACATGCAATCAAAACACAGTTTCTTCACTCAATTACAGTCTTCTTGCATATTCAAAACCCCCAGGCGATTGTTTTCTTCATTTTTTTGCTGTAAAGCTTAAGCAAACTGAATACTAACTAGTGATGTGAATCTACTACTAATGGCAATGGATAAGGTATACTCTTGTCTACTGCTACTCTTCTCTATATTGAGATATAAGCAACATTTAGATGGGAAAATAATGTGAAGGAAAGTAACATTCAAACAATATGGTATGGTGCGCCCAAAACCTGTAACCCCAGGGGCCAGGAGTGTTCCCAGGGGCTGTAGCTACGGAGGGGTATGCAAGTGAAGTACCACAATAGCTTGATTTGTCATTGTCGCTAAAATAATGCGCTCATCAGTAAATTGCAATACGTCCTAGAAATGTTAACAAATAGTTGAAAGTTTTTTGGTCATCGCCCCCACTTTCAGATTCTTGAGTGCCCTGGCAAAAAAATGTGGGTCAGCATTTCACGAAAAAATATTTCCATCAGCAAAAATGGTCTTAACCCCAGTCCTGACTGTTCTATCAACAGGCCTGGGACCAGGAGTGCTTTCAGAGAGAAAGAGGGGCCAAGTGGATGAAATGTGTCTGGCCACATCAAAATGATGCAGTTTTGCTCTAACAAAATACTTTGATAGATATTTTAAAACTCTTTAAAAGTTATACAAAATTTATAATAATTGGATAGGGCATTGAAGATTTAGGATGAAAGTAGTTGCCAATTTTTTCAAAAAGTGTTAAAATTCATAATTATTATCTATAGTATATAGCATCACATTAATTGCTATCCTCAGTAGAAAGCATCACATTAATTGCTATCTTTGGTAGATAGCATCACATTAATTGCTATCTTTGGTAGATAGCATCACTATCTTTGGTAGATAGCATTACATTAATTGCTATCTTTGGTAGATATCATCACATTTATTGCTATCTTCAGAAGATAACATCACATTAATTGCTATCAATGGGATACGGGAATTATTACTCTAAAAATGACCTCTTAATAAACGCCCCCTCCCATTTTGGAAAATGCAACGCCCCAGGGGGCGACTATTCATGGAAATAAAAATTCATGAGTTGAATGCATAACTCACAAATTAAACACTAGATTCATGAGTTAAACGCACGAGGTATTTGCACTCAAATATTAAGACAAATAAAAGCTGATAGTGATACACAAGAGGAATGGTATGGGTTTTATAAAAAGAGATCCCAATGCTTGATATATTTCTGACTCAAGTGCATAATTTTCTTGGGAGGGTGAAATGCCCAAGATTTTCGTATCGATATATTATTGGCCTTAACTCAAGAACTGCAAGACCTTTGGCAATAATGGGCTTCCTTGACTTGAAGTGCATTTCTGATATGGCTGTACACAAATACATAATTGTACAACTGTGCATAGGCAATTGGCAGCAGTTTAATGTTACAAATTGAAGTAATTAAAGGTACAAAATTGAGAACTGGCATATTAACTTTCTGTCAATTAACTTTATGTAATGCTTGGAATGTTTTTCTGATAATGCAATGGCTTTTAACAAACAGAAACAAGAGACCAAAAGTTCTTGCTCAAGGAATTTATTCAGTTCAATTACCTAATTTCATATTTTGTTGAAATATTTGGTCTAGTTTTGTTTCTCATATTTATTATACCGAACTGTTTGAAATTTCTAATTTTGTAGAAACCATGCAATTTATGCTACTTTTGTAAGTCTTGAAAGGTCTACCGGGGCTCTAATCTGAGCTCTTATCTGGTCCAACTCTTATGAAATTGGATTATTCCAGTTGAAATCCATACACCCCCTATGGAAGACATGACCTTAATCTCACACACAAGGAGTGTAGATTTCAAATGGAATAACGCAATAGAGTGAAATCAATTTAGCAAAATATGTGCTTCTGGGTAGAAATAAGGTAACATATTCAGCATGTGTATCACTTCAACATTAATAAGTAAAGTGTGGACTACTTCTTCGGATGACAAAACTTAATGGGCTGTTCCAATTGAAATTCATGCACCCATACGGAAGATACAATCGTAACTCCATTTGAAATCTACACCCTCTGTATGGATTTTGACTGGAAAATGTTTCATTCCAATAACTATCTTTGAAATATCAATTTTTATTCATATTTAAAACCCAGAATGCTGATATACAAAATATTCCTTACTTCAAATATTGTTCCCAAGTTTATTGATCAACCTTGTCTCCCATATTGATAAAATAAAGGTATTGGAAATGGCACGAATGGTCTCAGAAATCGATAAGCGTCCGAGCACCCAATCTCAAGATGATTCCAAATATGGTCATGAAAATGTACAATTCTGAAATGATTTAATTTTTAAAGAAAATTTGGAACTTTTGGAACCCATGTGGGAGGGTTAAAATCAGGGCGGATTTAGAGGGGCGCACGCCACCTCTAATGTTTGCAGAGCGGCATCTGACTTCGTGTATTTTTGCAGAGTGGCGTCTGACTTTGTGTGGGCGCCGAGCCGCCGTGGGCAGCAGCGGTGGCTCGGTGTCCCCTTTATTGAAAATTCCTGGATCCGACCCTGACAATCAATTTTGCCTAACATCAAACTCACTTAGATTAATCACATCACACACCACTGTGACCCAAAAAGGTATCATCTATAATGACACAGTTCATAACCACCATTCAACAAACATAGCTCAACATTTGACCTCATCTTGTAGGGTATGAGTTTTGTAACCAAAGCATATATTCAAAGTTCATTTCATAAATATACAAACATATGGAGGTCAAAGAACTGTGTCTTGACAGATGAGTATGTTTTGACATGTGATATCAGAGAAGTTTGTTACCATGGTTACACCTGATAAAAAACACAATTATTTTCTGTTTTACATCTCCCTTATCAACTGCTCAGCTCATCCTAGTTTTCACACATAATTATTCCTAACCATCATATAAGTGTTAATGGATTATTCCTTCTATTAATCATTCATTAGGGATTACAAATCAAGTGGATTATAAGTGACTACAAGTTGTCCTCTTTCTCCTGGTTGATTTCACCATAAAGAAAAGTCTTCATTTAGGTGACGAAAAAAACACCTGTTAGGGTTGAAAAAACACCTGTTCTACGGTCTCAACAGACCCTGATTATGCATTTGGGGATTATGTTTTTTAGCTGTATGAAATTAAAAACAGCCATTTTTTGGCCAAAGTGGATTGATTATGACTTTAATTTGCTGATTTTTTTCCCAAAAATATGTTTGCATATGTCTGACCGGGCGAATCGTCTTGAAAAAGATACTAACCCACCAACTTGTAGAAAAGGGTTTTTTTTCACATCACTTCAGCATTTAATTAATGCAGATATTTATGAACTTTCCATTTGCTTGAATATGTATATTTACAATGATGACCAGTGCAGTTATTCCCCCTGAATAATAAACAAACAAACAAAATCCCAACTTCAAAATCTGAGAGAAATTCAGTTCCAATATCCTAGGTCCCCTAAGAAGAATAAAAATTGTTAAAGTTGCATAATTTGGTAAATAATTGACTTACTTGACAGAAACATGTAAGTAATACTTAGGAATCAGCGACAATTGAGAGCAATTGAAATATCATTTTCTTGCCCCAAAGGCTGTTAATTAGATGTCCAATTAATTTTTGCGGGAGCACTTTGTTCCACAATTCCACAAGATTTTCATATATATTTCTGAATTCAACATTTTTGCCACACCTTGAAAATAATTTTTTCTCTGTGTGTTTTACAATCTTGTTGAACAAATAAATTTCATGTAGACTGTAATTTACAGAAATGTTATCAAAGGAAGTTGATTATTGTTTTGTTTTAAGGGGATTTCCCCATTTGCTTAAAATAAGGAAATTTATCTTAGTTTTGTTTTAAAGGGATTTTCCCTTTTGCTTGACACTGCCCATAGGAACTGTATGTGATATGTTGCTTTGTATGTTATCGGCATCCCTTGGCATTGCGATAAAGATATTTTATCACTTTAAATATACGCAAATATACTGTACACAAAACACTTAAAACAAAAGTGATTTCTTAAAGACATTAATACTAAATTACCAACTAAAGTGGTCGGTCGATAGATGGAAACATGTTTTCTGCATATTTTGATACCTCATTTGCGTACATGCATGGAGATAAGGAGCGTCAAGGGTGTCTTGATGGGATAAGGAGTATCACAGTGAGTCAAAAGGGTGTGTTGGTGGGATAAGGAGTTTCACAATGGGATAAAGGGTGTCTTGATGGGATAAGGAGTGTCACAATGGGTTAAGGGGTGTCTTGGTGGGATAAGGAGTGTCACAATAGGTTAAGGGGTGTCTTGTGGGATAAGGAGTGTCACAGTGGGTTAAGGGGTGTTTTGGTGGGATAAGGAGTGTCACAATGGGTTGAGGGATGTGTGGGTTAAAGAGTGCTGTGGTGAGTTTAAGGGGTGTCATGGTAGGTTAAAATGGTGTCATAGTGGGTTAAAGGGGTGTCAGGGTGGGTAAAGGAGTGTCACAGTGGGTAAAGGAGTGTCACTGTGGGTTTTAGAAGATTTAAAGTTGTTCTGCTATAAAGTCCTTTTCCAGGGTCAAATTCTCCAATGTCTAGGCTTCATGTACTATTTGTACTACACCTATCCAGGTGCAGGGAAGCATTATTGTTATGTAGTCGTAACATCCAGATGTAATACGGAAGAGTGATATTCTTTGCTGAATAAAATCATAAACGTGTAAATTATGTAATATTTTACAACAGTATTTATTGCCTTATGCAATATTGCCCAATGCACTATTTGTACTATATGTGTGCAGTATGTAAACACACTTTCAATTCAGTATTACTGCAGTGCAGTACTAACATCTGCCGGCAGTCAAACCAAACACAAACTTGGAAGCAATTTAGAAACTCATTAGGGACATATTGGGCTATTCCTGTTAAAATCTATACACCCCCTATGCAGACATGATGATAATCTCCCACACAGGGAGTGTTGATTTCAAATTTCACACTCCCTGTGTGAAAGATTAAGGTTGTGTCTTCCACATGGGGCGTATGGATTTCAACTGGAATAGCCCATTTAGGAACTCATTAGGGACAATTTCAGTTGAGTTGAAAATGACCAAATCAACTGGAGATAGATTCTATGAATGATGGACAAATGATGAGGGAGAGAGAAATATGAAGACTCTAAATAAAAACTGCCTGAATGGAGGTCAATCTATACAACCATCTCTTCCTCTGAATTGATATCATATTTGTCGCCCATTCAGTGAGTGTCTACTACTGTTAAATGCATGGCTTGTGAAAGAGAATAGTACCATGGCGACAATATTTCTGCTTTTTGTAATAGGCGACTCAGAGCCATAAGAAGCAAACTCATAAGTGTTTATCCCTGGTGAATTACTCCCCCAAAAGGATGTCATAAACAACTCAGGAAGTTGAATGTTAATAAACATGAATCTGATACTTCAATGTATTTGTTGCACTCATAGAACTGAAATACGAGCGCTTCATTTTTATCACATGAATGAATTGTATTGTGATATTTTCTTATTAAAGTGATGGATTATAGCAATTATTGTATATCAACAAACGCTTAATTTAATTTCAAACTGATGCCAACGATTCTAAAAACAGAAATAAAATTACTGTATTGCTTTGTGACATAGACAGAATTTACGTAATACAATCTGCTATATCTACAGTAGATAGCATCTGAAGTCATTGACTCTGCTATCTACAGT
This sequence comes from Amphiura filiformis, assembly GCF_039555335.1. NCBI lineage: Eukaryota > Metazoa > Echinodermata > Ophiuroidea > Amphilepidida > Amphiuridae > Amphiura > Amphiura filiformis. Next base: position 12,367,309 of record NC_092634.1, read on the forward strand.
AGATAGCATCTGAAGTCATTGACTCTGCTATCTTCAGTAGATAGCATCTGAAGTCATTGAATCTGCTATCTACAGTAGACAGCATCTGAAGTCATTGAATCTGCTCTCTACAGTAGACAGCATCTGAAGAGTTGTTGACTCTGCTATCTTCAGTATCTGAAGTCATTGGTCTCTGCTATCTACAGTAGACAGCATCAAAAGTATAGAATCTGCTATCTACAGTAGACAGCATCTGAAGTCATTGACTCTGCTATCTACATTAGACAGCATCTGAAGCCATTGACTCTGCTATCTACAGTAGACAGTATCTGAAGTCATTGACTCTGCTATCTACAGTACACAGTATCTGAAGTCATTGACTCTGCTATCTGCAGTAGACAGCATCTGAAGTAATTGACTCTGCTATCTACAGTAGACAGTCTCTGAAGTCATTGAATCTGCTATCTACAGTAGACAGTATCTGAAGTCATTGACTCTGCTATCTACAGTAGATAGCATTTGAAGTCATTGACTCTGAAGTTTAAAATGTGCTATCTATGTGCTCATGAATTCATTGAATCTGCTGCCTACCAAAAGAAAAACTGGGATTTAAAGCTTGTGTATGTTTCATCATAAGCAAGACAATATTTCACTATGTTGATAAACACTGGTAGACCAATCCATTCAGGGATCTATTACCTGTGCTACAATTCTCTGTCACTGATTACATCAGTAATATATGACCTGCAGGGTTTACAACCAACCTGACAATATTGGGCTATTCCAGTTGAAATCCACACTCCCCCTGTGGAAGATTTTGGAAATATCTTCCACAGGGGTGGGTTTTTTTAATGTAATTGGTCAGAGTTAATCATTTTGAAACCCATACTCCCACTGTATTATGACTTAACCTATATCTTCCACAACTGGAGTGAGTATTTCAAATGGAAGTTACCCAATTGTCTATTCTATTCAAAACTTATACTCCCTCTGTGGCAGACTTTAGCTAAATCTTCCACAGGGAGTGTGGATTTTAAGTGGAATAGCCCATTATGCAACACATGCGGCAATAGTTTTGTAATGGACTCATCAGATCTCTCTAAACACAATACTTATTTATAGGTTGCTTGCATGAGAGGTCATCAGGATAACTGCCTTGGAAAGTGTGTGGAGAAACAATACAATCACCTGCTAGGAATACTGCAGCATGTCCAGGTATTACAGGTGAATATATTGTGTTCCAGCATTCTTGTAGGAAACTCCAGTCTAGCCTCCAGACATCGACCTGATGAGGACATTGTATACCCTATAGTTGCCGATGGGCAAACGCAGATGCAATATCAATATTTCAAGTGGCTAAACATATAAAAGGCCCAAAGTCCAATGTCTATTTTCAGCAAAATTTTCAAGCAAAATCAGTCTGAAGTTGGACATATTCAATTTTCAGCTTCTGATTGGATTGTAAGCAGCATATGCAAGGCTACATTTTGTTGAAACCCCTTTGTTTGGCTATATCTCAAAATCAGTATTTCCAACATCCAACTGATTTTGTTTGATCGCATCACATATTATGATAAATTGTACTTGATGTAAATATTCTTGCTTGCCAACAGGCAATATTGAGACACATAAATAATAATGTCTGTAATGTCCACTGTAAACAAAAGTGCTATTTTCCCTCTGCTGGCATGCAGCCTGCCTGATTGATCTGACGAGGACCTGCTATGACTAGGAGATAAATTTGTCCAAGAAAACAGAATCTGTCCATAAACTACCTCCTGTTTTAGACCCAAAGGTGTCAAATTTTTGCGCTTCACACAAATTTAGTTCACTTTTACACCATATTTGATTAGTTTAGCTCCAATATGCCAATTTTTTTGCACACTTTGTGTGTATTTGTAGCATAACCTTATTCTGTCGCCAAAAGGTGCTGAATTCACTATACTTCACAAAAAATGTTCAAACCCCAATGTCAAGAAGAAATCGACGCCAATGTGCGATTGCTGAAATGTTAAGGCATATTTCAGGAACTTCTGAATATATGTTTGTACTGAAATACATATTTCATGATGATTTCTAATAATATCAAGAAAGAAAAGTACCAAATTGAACTATTTTGTTAACAATTTGTACAAATGTTTTCGTTTGTCTATTGCACTTGATGATTACCCAAGGGTTAATATTAATAGTCAAGAGTTGGAATAAATTGGTCCTTCTTTTATGTAAATAAAATTGCTAATGTTTTAAATTATGCGCTAAGTGCTAAATGTAAAGTATCAAAAAGTGGAATAAAAAGATTGTTGCAATGAATTACGAAAGCACTTAGTCATCCAGTATTAACAAGAAGGTATTCAAATCTGTAGTATGAGTTACTGTTAAATAGATTAAATGTCTTCAATATATCTCAACTTTTCTCATTATCTGATAGGTAATAAGTACCTGTAGATGCTGAAAACTGGAGCATATAATTGGTAATATTTTAAATCATCCACTATGCTATAGACCTGCAAGTATTTTGAAATCATGAAATATGCCATGCAGTCGATAGAAATGAAGTAATTAAAATGCTACCTAATTTTAATGAAACAAACATCTGCAGTAATCAGCATCTAAAGTCATTCAATCTGCTTTATCCTGTAGGCCTATATAGCATATAAAATCATTGAATCAGCCGTCTCCAACAAATAGCATTTAACAATTTCTGAATCTGCTATCTCCTGTAGATAGCATATAAAATCACTAAATCCGCTATCTCCAGTAGATAGCATATACAATCACTGAATCTGCTATCTCCAGTAGAAAGCATATAAAATCACCAAATCTGTTGTCTCCAGTAGATAGCATATAATATCACTGAATCTTGAGTAGATAGCCTATAAAATCATTGAATCACTATCTCCAGTAGATAGCATATAAAATCATTGAATCTGCTATCTCCAGTAGATAGCATATAAAATCTACTTTATAGGTTAGATTGTGGGGTTAGATGATATATAAAAATTATGTTATTGTTTGTGATACACAAGCCTAGAGGGTGCATAAATACCTTACCAAAGTGCACTCTGACTTTTTTAACCCATACAGGGTGTATCAAAATGATTGGTACCGGGCTATGTGACATTTTGAAAAATATATCAAAAATATAACATTGCCAATTAATAAAGTTTTTTTACTATAAATAGAAAGGGGCATATGTTAACTTATTGATCTATTAATCCGAAGTTGATAGGTTGATGCATCTGGGAGCTATTGTCATTTAAACGAAGATCGACGTAATCATGGTTTGACTTACACAACACAAGATGAATAGGTTCACTGCTTGAGCCATTTATTGCATACATATTCTTCAATATCTCACCTCAGTATACATAACATAAAATTGCTTTACATGTGCTTATAGAAAGATAGTTCCTGAAGTCCCTGCCTTACGACTCTGGCAGTGTGAGGTGAAGCCTTATCTTGAACGAACTTAACAACTGGGATGGGTCCATTCTGTAACTGCCCATATCAAATTTTGAAGCATTGCAAGTTATAGCATGTTTGCATGGGATACGCCTTGCTCTTAGAAACTGTCTACTAAATCTTCTCTGTACTTTTCCATAGCTTCGTGTCGACTAGTGATTCTTAACTATGAATGTGGAATACTGTGGAGCCATTCCAATAACTTTTACCAGGTCTAAACTAACCTACACTGTCTACAGTCTATAGCCATTCTGCCACACCGCACCATCTACTTAGTAATCTCAAAAATACAATTTAAATTACCGCCCTGGATGGTGTTGATACACAAACTTCTTTCACCCCACCGACATTATTCAAGTCAATAATATTACTCTCAAGCAATAAATATAGATTATTACATTAATATATATTATGAATGAAGAAATAGGCAAGGAAATATTAAACATTTCCATGATTTTTAACATATCATCCTCACAAGGTATTTGCAGTAAAATAGAGCTTTGAAAATGGTGCGCTACTGATCCAGCGTTACGATGAAAAGTGTAAAAACACCTACTTTCCTATAGAATCATGTAACTTCTGAATATAATGTGCTATCTTTATGATCTAAAATTCTTAGAGAAGATAAAACTACTATAATTACAAATATTTAAACAATTAACCCCAAACTGGCACAAAAAATAGTGAAAAAATCGGCAAAAAATGAGAAGTCTTCGGTACCAATCATTTTGATACACCCTGTAAAACTACAGGAGAACATAAAAAAATGTATTTTAAGTAATATTTATGATCAACAATGTCTTTTGAGAACGAAAAGTAAAAAAAGCACTAAAAACCAAAATTCGCTGTGGGGGTTGCGAATGCCATAGCAACACACGCTCGCTGCAGGGCTGTGTGAAAGGTTACACTACCGCTTGTGGCAGAAAGGATTCGCAAGCAGCTATCATGGCGGCTTCCATGAATCGCAGAAATAAAGGATTAAAAGTGCTTTTTCTTTGTTAGGAATATTCCGAAATTCATATAGACCGTCTGGTATGTTTAATTTAGGGGTATATAACTAATATTAGCCATTGATTAGTTTATGGTACTTCTCCTAAGTTACTGACCTTCCAAACATGTTGTGGTGAATACAGTGTGTTATTAAGTCGTATACAGACTCCGAGTATTGTCGTACAATATTGTATGTACAATATGTACGTTATTCAATCTATTGCCATTCTATTTCCAGTACTGTTTAAGTTCTAACGAATGACGATGAAAAAAATCGATAATATGTTACATACAATATCTAGCAGAAATATATTATCGATTTTACGTCATCAAACATTCGTTAGAACTTAAACAGTACTGGAAATAGAATGGCAATAGATTAAATAACGTACATACAGTACATACAATATTGTATGTACAATAAAAAGTCTGAATACTGCTTTACTTTACAGACTTGCGGGCAAATATGAGAGAACAAAGAAATACTTTACTGAAATGCAAACCTCATTCACCAGGCTACTTGACCTGGTTGAAGATTTGTCGGCATTGTCTTCCCGATTTCAGCTGTTAATGCCTAGATATGCTTCACATTTAACCAATATCTAAACATGCTGGCCTTTGTGGGAACACAGAATTGACGAAAAGTTGTCCACTTTTCAATAAATCAGCAATTTCACTCTCGCATGTTGGATCAAAAGAAAGGAAACTCTTGAAATTGATTCCTCTTCAAAAAGCCACAGACTGTTGATATAAACCAATGGTATACACCCAAGATGTTGTTACAAATTATCATACACTGGGATATTCCATATGAAATTCATACACCCTCTATGGAAGACATGACCTTAATCTTCCACAGAGGTGGAGTAGATTTCAAATGGAGTTACCTATTCACACTCCCTGTGTAGAAGATAATAATAATAATAATAATAAGACATTTATTAAAAGCGCACTATTACACACAAAGCGCCTCTAGGCGCTGAATACATAATACACATAATAATGAAAATAATACAGCATTTATAAAAATTACAATACTTATCAATATACAAAATATGAATTTACCTTAAAATTAAACAATAAAAACTATGCATAAAAAAAGCAGGCCAGCTGCACATACACAACATCAAGGGCAAAACATAGCAAAAAACACAACCATCTCCATCCAAGGATGGAGACGCCTGTGTAAGAAGCATGCGAGACCCACCGATGTAGCACAAGTGCCAATCCGTGGGCCTCACATGCCCCTCAACATAAGTAAATATAATGACACTTACAATAAAATTATTACACCCAAAGAAAACACTATTCTCATGAAATAAATAGCATGGCAAGAAGATAAGCGAAAACACCACCACCTCCATCCAAAGGATGGACACGCTTGTGTAAGAAGCATGAGAGACCCACCGATGTAGCAAAAGTGCCAATCCGTGGGCCTCACATGCCCCTCAACATAATTAAATATAATGACACTAACAATAAAATTATTACACTCAAAGAAAACACTACTCTCATGAAATAAATAGCATGGCAAATAAAAAAGCAATAACATTTACCACCTCCATCCAAGGATGGAGACGCCTGTGTAAGAAGCATGCGAGACCCACCGATGTAGCACAAGTGCCAATCCGTGGGCCTCACATGCCCCTCAACATAATTAAATATAATGACACTTACAATAAAATTATTACACGCAAAGAAAACACTATTCTCATGAAATAAATAGCATGGCAAATAAATAAGCGAAAACACGACCACCTCCATCCAAGGATGGAGACGCCTGTGTAAGCAGCATGAGAGACCCACCGATGTAGCAAAAGTGCCAATCCGTGGGCCTCACATGCCCCTCAACATAATTAAATATAATGACACTAACAATAACATTATTACACTCACAGAAAACACTACTCTCATGAAATAAATAGCATGGCAAAAAAATAAGCGAAAACACCACCACCTCCATCCAAAGGATGGACACGCTTGTGTAAGAAGCATGAGAAACCCACCGATGTAGCAAAAGTGCCAATCCGTGGGCCTCACATGCCCCTCAACATAATTAAATATAATGACACTAACAATACAATTATTACACTCACAGAAAACACTACTCTCATGAAATAAATAGCATGGCAAATAAATAAGCAATAACACGACCACCTCCATCCAAGGATGGAGACGCCTGTGTAAGAAGCATGCGAGACCCACCGATGTAGCACAAGTGCCAATCCGTGGGCCTCACATGCCCCTCAACATAATTAAATATAATGACACTTACAATATGTCAGATTAGCAGCAAGTGAACACAAAATAAATAAAACAGCAAATGTTACTGAAAGTATTGTTTGAACAGGTAAGTTTTGAGACCTGATTTGAATTGTTCTACAGAGGCATGGCATCTCATATGGATAGGAAGATTGTTCCACAATACCGGTGCTGACATCGCGAAAGCTCTGGAACCGTAAGTTAAAGTCCGTGGAATAGTAGATGGCAATCTTAGCAGATTCTGTGTTGAAGATCAAGAGAGCGTCCGGCTCATACCGAGTAATCAATTGAGTCATATATGCTGGAGCGAGATCTTGCAGGCACTTGAAGGTCAGAAGCAATAACTTGTACTGGATCCTCTGACAAACCGGCAGCCAATGAAGCTCAAAGAGTACTGGCGTGATATGGTGACGGCGTTTAGAACAGGTCACGAGTCTTGCCGCAGCGCTTTGAAGTCTTTGAAGACGCTGAATTTGTGACACTGGTAGCCCAAAGAATAAGCTGTTACATGAGTCTAGGCGCGATGTTATATACGGCGTGCACAAGTTTTTCCGTCGAGGATCTATCAAGAAACCGCCGGATCTTTCCAATTTTGAAGATGCAAGCCCAGCCTTTGCGAAGAACACTCCTGATGTGAGCATCCATTGTGAGGTGTTCATCAAACACAACCCCGAGGTTTCGCGCCTCAGAACATGTCTTTACTATTGAGTCACAGATGGTAAGCGAGTCGAGGGCAGTGGTTTTCTTGAAGCGGGATGTTAAGTGCAACACTTCTGTTTTTGCATCATTGAATTGCAGTTTATTTGCAACGGCCCAGGCCTTGATATCTTCCACGCAGTGCTCAATTTGACGAATGGAGGTGTCTCTATTGGCTGGCTTGAACAGAAGATAAACCTGTGTATCATCTGCGTACATGGTGTGATTGATGTTATGCTTGCTAATAATGTCACTGAGAGGAGCGCTGGAAAATGTGAACATAGGGGCTCCTGCTACCGAGCCCTGGGGCACACCATAAGTAAGATCTCTAGGACGTGACTCAGATTCTCCAATGACGACAGATTGAGTCCGCCATCCAGATAAGAGCGGAACCACGAGAGGACTGTTCCACAAATACCATAGCGCTCTTCAAGACGTGTGATTAGGATGGTGTGGTCAATGGTGTCGAAGGCAGCGCTAAGATCGAGTAGAAGTAGGGTTGCCTCTTCATGTTGATCGAGTCCAAGCAAGATATCATTTGTGACACGGAGTAAGGCAGTTTCAGTCGAGTGGTTGCGACGGTAGGCAGACTGGGCTTCAGCATACAGATTATTGGAAGCAAAGTATTCCTGAATCTGAGCTAGACAGCACCTTTCGAGCAGTTTTCCCAGAAATTGCAGCTGTGATACTGGTCTATAGTTCTTGTAGACATCTTGATCAAGGTTCGCCTTTTTCAGAAGTGGGGTCACTTTAGCTGTTTTGAAGCTTGTTGGAACACAGCCTGAAGTCAGCGACATGTTGATGATGTTAGTCACAACTGGGAGAATACTATCAATGCATTTCTTGAATAGATCCGTTGGAATTGGATCTCTTCAGTAGGCGAGTCCATTATGATCTTCCTAATCTCAGCACTGGAAAGCTCATTGAATCTCTCAAGACTTCCACTGCACGAGTCTTTGATAGTGGTAGAGTGCGATAGATGGACGGCGGAATCTAGGTCTTGACGAATCTTCTGAATTTTCTCGTCGAAGAACGATGCAAATTCCTCTGCAAGCGCATAACTTGAGTTGTGCTTAGGCAGCGCTTGGTTTGCTGCTAGGATTACACAGGGTGTCAACAACTCTGAACAATTCTTTGCTGTCACAGTCAAGGATCTTTGCTCGATGATGATTGCGCTTTGCATATCAAGCATAGTTTTATAGATTTTACACTGCTCAGCATAAATTTGCTTGTCGATCTCTAACTTGGATTTTGCATACTTCCTTTCAGCACGACGCTTTTTCTGTTTCGCAGAGCGTAAGTCGTCATTATACCAAGGAGTCTGTGTTCTAACTGTTACAGTTTTTTCAACAACTGGAGCATGCTTATCGAGAAGATCGCAGAGGACAGTTTCATATTGATTCACTAGCCCTTCAAGGTCGGAAGCAGGATCAGTGTACAACAACGACGATTCAATATCTTGCTTGAATGCCTCGACATCTATTTCCCTGATCTTTCTATACTTCATAGTCTTTTTTACAGCTTTAGGAGGGTGGATATTGAGGAGGCACGTAATCGGGTAGTGATCAGAGTACAACTCTGGGGTTACTCTAACCTGACCAGCAATAACTTTGGAGGTAGAACGATCAATTAAAAGATCCAAAGTGTGACCTTTTTTGTGCGTCGCTTCAGTCACATGTTGTTTGAGACCGACAGTGTCTAACATCTCTATGAAGGATCGAGCAAATCGGTCTTGAGCATCATCGACATGGCAGTTGAAGTCGCCTAAAATGAGTATTTCTCCAGGAATTAGAGAAACAGACTCAAGGAAACATCCGAAATCCTCCAGGAACATTGAATCAGTCAATTTGTTCTCCTTGGAGGGAGGTGGGCGATATATGTTAAATATCCTTACAGTGGATGATCCACGCGATATGCTAACATCCATGTGTTCAAAACTCGGGTAAACAGTACTATTGTTGGTTACAAGCTGGTAACCTCTTTTGATGATAAAACAAAGGCCACCACCTTTTCCCGATTTTCTTGGTGATTGAACCAATTCGAAATTGGGAAGTGTAAGAGCAATATCAGCCAATGCATGGTTATCTCTTTCGTCCCCACGAAACCATGACTCCTGAATGGCAATAACATCAATGTCATTGTCAATTATGACGTCACATATTTCAGTTGTCTTATTGTTCATAGATCGGGTATTCCAGGTAGCTATCTTAGGTTTTACAGAGTGATTGTCTGTTTTTATGGAAGCTTCCTGCAACTTGACATTAATGATATTGTTCTGTTGATTATGCTTGATTGGGATTGGCACAAGATTAGATTGATCAAGTTTGGGCCTACTCGTCTGGCTTTTGGGCAAAGTGTTTATTCGCTCGTAACAATCGAAGTGATTTGGCGTTGTTTTAGTCTGCCTGCTCTACAGCCACGTTGGTCTTCTTCTTGGCACTAATACCAAATTCATTGATGTTTAACCATGTTTGTGAATCAACTTTGTTGTGCGATGTGTTTATCACACCTTCAGCAATACTGATCAGCATCGATTTGGAGTAATTCAAAGTAGGATACATTAAAGAAAATAGTTAGAGTACGAGATTGTAAACAAATCAATATATTGATACCGATAGAAAGCAATACGGAGATACGTAGTATTCATACATACAGTTCAAAAACGTAGCACAGTCAAGATGATAAAGTCCAAGTTTCACCAAATAATAAAAGTTAAAATCAAATTCAACAGCAACACAATGTTCTAGGATAAACAACTGTAGTATCAGTTAAGTACAAATCTGAAAATTCAAGTCAAATTTCGGTAAAAAATTACATAAATCCTTAGCACGAAGTGATGAGCAGCAGCCAGACGAGCGCCACCAAACCAATACAAGATTAAGGTCATATCCAGCGTTCGAAATTTTGGTTGTCCGGTTGCCCGGGACAACTAAAAAAGTCGCCGGACAACCAAAAATATTGATTCGGTTGTCCGCCGACAACCATAAATCTAGCCAAAAGTCACATTTGTAGGCCTACGGAGAACCAAAAACTTAGACGGACAACCAGAAATTGTAATCTGGTTGTCCATGGGACAACCATTTATTTTTCCTAAATTCGAACACTGGTCATATCTCCCATATGGGGTGTATGGATTTCAACTGGAATAGCACATTATGTGTCCTTTACACATAAACACCACAACAGGTGACTTGTGTGTCTGAAACATATACAGAATTGTGAGCACTTGACTTAAACTGTAAAAACACAGCGTAACTCAAGTCACAGCTTGACTAGCCTGTTGTGCATATTACTGGTCTAGATGCAGTTGAGTTTCAAGGCAAAATTGACACTATTAGGTTCTTTTCTGAATACAAATTGATGTGTTGTGAGTGCTACATATATCTAGCCTAGTGATGTAACACCTTATATGGGATGAGCTATGTAAGTATATGATGGAGTGAAGTGTCATGAATTGGGTCAAATATTAAGATGGATGTTTCTGTTAACTCCAACACCATAGCAATGGTGTTCTGGGGGCTGGGGCAAAATTGACCAATGCTGACAATTTATATCTTACTTCTGACCCACTTGCCAAGTTATAACTGTGATTCTGTAAAAATATACATTTAAACATTTTTGCTAGTTTGCTGTATTAGAGTTTTAAATCTTGTGCGGTGGAATAAATATTTGCCATCTATTTTGTGTCTGTTATTTCCTCCTATGAGTAACTACTAACTACAAAAGAAGACAATTTCTTACAGAACACACAATGATCCTTACAGTAAATTAGACTATTCCATTTGAAATCCATACACCCCTTATGGAAGACATGACCTTAATCTCCCACACACGCAGTGTGAATTTCAAACATTGTTACCTGCATGGGTGACTCCATTTGAAATCTACTTTCCACATGCACAACAAATCTTAAGCACATGAGAACTAATGCCTTTCTTACATCAGATTTTGATGGTTACTTATTCAATCTATGCACCTAGTAAATGACCAATACAATATGGCTTCTATATTTAAGGTCAATGCTCATCAGCCCTATAACTATTCTTAGCATGCTGCTGATTGGCTATATAAGTCACATATAGCCTTCTTGTAGCCAATCAGCAGGTAGTATTCAAAGCGTTTAACATCATTTCTACTGCCCTAGAAAAAAGTTTCAATTTAATTAAATTGGGTCATAATCAATTCCAATGTGTTACTAATGTAAACATTTACAGTTGCAATTGGGTCATGATTCAAAACATGACTTTTATTCATTCTAGACGAAGTACAAGCATGCTATTTGATTTATGTTTAACATCCAAAATGCTTGCTTGTGGATTGCATAGTGGCCATGGCTCTTTTCAGGGCCAGGATATATAGTCTGCCATTTCTGTGTATTTTCGTATTGTAACAAATACTGTGTTGTTTGTTCTCTGCTGCTAGTTTGCACTCAATGATGAGTTTTTAATCAAGGCTTTTTATCAACGTTTTGTTGCCGCAGTGGAAAAATTCTGCAGCAAAATTGCTGCTGTATTTATCTTAATAGCTCCTAATCTGTGCTCCATTTATGCTTAGCTATTTAAACTAACACCAGGATCTTTTTAAAGGAGCAAATTCTTCATAGAAAAAGTACAGAGTTCTACAATCCTGGAAGAGAAAAATGCTGGTTCACTGTAAAATTAACTTCTTTGACAACTGTTCTTTATAACATATTTAAGCTGTGACAAAAACTGTTTTGGAATTGTATTAAAATTTGTGCGTAATAAAGAAACCTTTCTCTATTTCTTGAAGTACATTAGATTTTGTGTGTAAAGTTTATAAGAAACCTTTCCTTGCTCTCTTTTTCATGCCTGAATTTCAAATTGAATAGTCATGACATGCAGCGGTTTCTTTCCTGTTATGTAATAGCACGGTTCAAACAAGACCAAGTAGCCTTAGGAATAGAAACAATGTACTGATTGCACATTATAGAAACACTGTCACAAGAAATTTAAATGATGAATGAATTAAAGGTGGGTGACCAGATCGATAGCTTCATCCCTCATTTGATATTTACGCTGGGGAAGTGGGAGTTTTAAGGGTGAAATCCAAATAATTTTGGTTCTTTGGGGGGTCTGAATTTTTACTTGAACCATGTGGGAATGTTACGCTTTAAATGGGGGAAAAGGGGAAAACAAGGGGGATGGCGGGACACAATTTTTGTTTTTCGTCAAAACTCTCACCCAGCATAAATATTGAACAATACCTTATCCTATCAAAATAAATATTTTTTCATCAGAAGCAACCTCATATTTTTCTCATAATTCCAGTGTAATTTTAGGCCTGAAATATGTTCCGTTTAGATGTTATGAACGAAAAAGTGATTGTCTGATCGCCATGCTGGTTACCATACATACTGTTCTATGTGCCTTTGTAAAACACATTTTTGCTTCTGGTATCAAAATCGCTAGTACAATTGAACTCAAACTTGGGAATCAAATTATTGTTGTACAGGCCTCAAAGTAGAGTACAAAACACAGTATAAAAAATCAGATCATGCACCTTTAAACAGAAAAGAAAACATGCGCATAGGGAAACACAGTTGTAGGAGTAATGCATTCGTTATTATTTAAGCATGAAAGTTGACTAACATTAATGAGGTGAATGTTTTAAGAAAAATAAAAAGAAACATTACACTTGCAGATTTTCATCCATCTTGGCAATTCTTGTTTCAGCATGTCACTTGGGTACAGTTTTAACTTTACCCTTTCAAAAGGCACTATCAAAATGTTAAAACTTACACATATTTTGCTCACTACACTGATATCATAACAGCTACACCATTAAAGGTTGGAAAACTGGTTTCTCAAAAATTCCTAAAGGATTTCTGGCATATCTTTCAGAAATTGTTCCCAACCCATGAGCCTATACTTATTGCACAAGCCGTAACATCTCATGGCCTAAATCCTGAACTTAATTCAAGCCTTTAACCTTTCCAAATATCAGATGCGCTAAGGGTGGGTCTTGTCAACTATGTGAGCAGTCAAGAACTGTCCCTCTCCTACGGTCAAGAGAGCTAAGCCCTCTCAAATCAAGGGTCACTTCAAGATAAAACAGACTCACAGTAGCTGAAGGGACTATCCCATCATGCATTGCAGTGTATCTGTTTGCTCCATAGCAACTGTATACATTGATACCGATGCCTCCAATAGAACGAGAAGATTTGCCCCTTCATTTTGCATACCACTTTGTCCAATTTTTTTCTCATTTCTTCACAAAATGCCCCCCAAAAACTGCAAAAAAATGCAATGAGTGTAGTACCCCTTAAAAATAAAGCGACCTATAGTTTCACAATACTATGGGGGTCGTATTTTTCAAACAAAAGTCTTAAGTATCCCTGATTTAAGTGAGTAATTGGAAGTTGAAATGAGAGATTTTGCATACATTTTCTATTGCATGTGCAGTTACAGTACATGTACTACAAAGCATAATGGGATACTCATTTCTGCTGCTGTGGAACAGACTTGTTCATCTCTGGTAACTCTTCTGGAAAGACTATAGTACTTTGAATATACATTGTATCATAAGGAGCACCTACTAGGACTGATCCTTAGGGACATTTTGATGACCAGTTCTACTTGACCACACTGAAGCTCTTGTGGACTGGACAAACTGGCTCCCAGGCATGGTCAAGTCTATTGAAGCCACTAGATATTTTTTGTAAAACTGGGTCGGTCCGGAGAGGGATGTACAACATACTTTTATTAAATAAATATTTGGTCTAATCTTGATCACATTGTTAACATTAATTGTAGCATCATTACATTCCCCGAGTACACTAATGTGATATTTAGTCCACACCAAATAGTTGTGCAACACTCTTTCCATGCTCATTCACAGTGGCGCATGGCGGTACCAGTCAATTTTGTAAAATTGCCGCAAAATGTTGAAATTTTTGTTATTTAACGTTTTAAGGCTGATAAAAGCCTTAAAAGTATGAGGGAGGGGGAAACTGGGGGTAAGAAAAATATTTTGGGGAGGCAAATGTCCCCTTTGCCCCCCCCCCAGGATATAGGATTGGCTCCTTTACCTTTACCAGACACAACATTTCGAGTTGATCTCTGCTGGGGATTTTTAGCACAAAAACTTGATTAGTTCCCCTCGGATCACAATGTCCAAACAGGAGAGGTGTGTAGCGCCGATACCAAAGTGCGCAGCACCACGACAAGAAGAAGCGTATAGCGCTGACATCAATGCAGAAGGCCGAGTTGCTTGTGGATATTGTAGTAGCAGACCTCATAATTGCTTTTGCATGCACAAAATATTTAACAATAACGTTTTGTTGTGTGGTTTCATACAAAACGTTTTAAAAACATTTTTATTACCTTTATATAACCCAACATTTAATTTGATTAAAACGTTTTTACCAAAACAAAAACCCAAAATATAACCTGTTAAAACGTTTTGTTAGCTAGGTTGTTTACAAAAAAATCTGTTTGCAACCCTTTAAAATCCTATCAGCACTCCAATCAGTCTCCATCCAGGACTTCATCTTAATATAACTACATTCTAATTATAGCAATCAGATTGTGTGGGAGATTAAAACAAGTATTATATATACCCACTGTACAGGGTTGTTTTTACAAACTGACACAAAGATATTGCAAGTGAAAAACAGCTATCCCTAGATAGCAGAATGTTACAGTTGACTATGCTTGTTTTTAACCCTGTGAGCACCACTTTGCTGATTTTACATTGCCTCTGATTGGTCAATTACGTGATATTTTCACTTTAATCACCAATCAGAATGGAGGTTTGTAAATAATT
The DNA here is from genome assembly GCF_039555335.1 of Amphiura filiformis. NCBI lineage: Eukaryota > Metazoa > Echinodermata > Ophiuroidea > Amphilepidida > Amphiuridae > Amphiura > Amphiura filiformis. The sequence continues at coordinate 12,382,483 of NC_092634.1, forward strand.
CACCCTAATTTTTTTTTGGTGAAATTATTCTAACAATGTTGCTGATTGGTCCAATTGATAATGAAAACTCCTTTTTGACCAATAGGCAGGTAGTTCTCATAGGGTTAAACTGGCATGGACACAAATATTATACCCTACACAGACTAGCACGGGTTGACCTTTTCAGACGGCAATAATACGTTGTTTGTTGTGGTAATTCACGCCGCAATGCTCCAGAATGACTGTTACCATATTGACAAGATAATTGATCAATGTTTGAGATGATGTGATACTTAATTTATGAATGGGATGAGCAAGGTCACTGAACTGAATAATAGATATATACTGCCAAGTTTGCTGTAGTCAAACCTTCCATCATCTAATAACATCTTCACTGACGATAAAACATCAACAATTTTATAAATTTGTGAAAAAATTGAAAAAGTTTCATTTTTTCTGCACATATTTGCAATCTACATAAAAAATGCTTTCAAAAGAGTACAAACATATGTAGTATTGGTTCAGTGGTTCTTGAGATATGCTCATCAAAACAAACTTTGGAATCAAAGAGCTTCCTATGTTAGCGCTATCACAACAACTATTTGCGAGTATTAACACTAGTCAATTCAACCTACAGCACCTGCGTTCTTTCATCGCTAACATTTGATAATATGTGCATAATTCATCGCAGGTATCATGTTTTCAATTTGAGTTGGTTTATTGTCGTACATATTTCATACAATTGCACCAGAGGTAGTTAGTCGTGCAAAAGAGAAACAACTTGTAAGAGACCGTAGAGGCATCCATCACTTTCAGGTATTACTGTCTGGGTTAGGTTGATCTATACAGCCAATATTGGGATCTCTCATTGTCATGGTTCTTAGAATGGAATAGATTGAGGGATTTCCATATGTTAGCAGTCTCTCCCAGGTGCGTAACTATAAGACAGGACTTTAACAAAAAGGGGACTTTTTCTCTTTTTTTTATAAAACTTTGAACCCACAAAAAGTGAGTGGTGAAAAGAAGAAATGTACTTTATGTTACTTTTACAGAGTTTCAAATCGGACAAGAACCCGAGAACCGGTTCTCCTGAAGGTTCTCGCTGGATTACAACTAGGAGAACCAAAATTGGTTCTCGTAAGCTTCCAAGAAGTCTCAGATTGCATGTTGCGTTAGATTTTACCTTCCTTTACTGCAACAGAAATATGATTTAATAATATCATTAATCCACAAATATTCTCTGAAATGTTGAGAAGGCAAAATTTAAATCAGTGACAAAGGCAACAGTGGCCGATTGGCCAGATGATCTTAGAAAAGTTAGTTTTAAGTTTGAGCATTGTGGTGAAAGGGTAGTAAAAGTGACATGCATTGTGTAACAAAAAAACTGCAAAAAAATTAAGGCCAGGTACAAGGGGAATGTGGTGACAGCCTATGATTTTATCTGTTTTTCTTAATATTATGTGGGAATTAAAAGCCTGGTTTTGGTTTTGGCAAAGGGTTTTTGCTAGAACCTCAACAGGTTCCCGCAATTGATTGCGAATTTGAACCCCTGTTTTATAAACCCCCTTTTAGACCTAGCATCCTCTATTATAGAACAACATCATAGCATGGAGTTGGTGAGCTCCTCAATTGATAATAACATCCGGAAAAAAATACAGATTACTCAAAATCATTGTGAAACAAAAATGATGGAAACAAAGTAAGGTATTTCTCACACAAGATGTATAATACCCCTTTAACCACAAACCCATAGAGGTTCTATGCTCTAACCATGCTGTCAATCCTGAGATTTTTCAGCTGAAATGAATTCGATATTAAAATATTAAATCGACTGCCACAGGTCTCTTTTTAAAGGGCAAAATTCACTGCATCTTTACCAAGCTAGCTCATGAATATCAAACTATCAATACAATCAATCTAATTATAAAGTATATTTAAATGGTGCTCATCTGCCCCCTGGTGTTGTTAACTCTCACCACGCGGGTGTCGACTGCAGACGACGAGTTTCACTTTTTTTTTCAGAATTCAGGCCTGAGAGTGTGTCTTTGAAAAAATATCTGTTTTAGCTAAAACATATCTGAAATTATTTAAACCATACATACTTTAGTAAACAACAAGCGTAGAAAAATATCTGGAAGTTGAAAAAAAATATCTGAAAACAGATAAATATCTGGCCTCTCACACCCCTGAGAATTGTAAATTTTCATGACCACATTTGGAATCAACATGTATTAAAAGTACAAGCAATTGATTCAGTAGTTCTTGACATAGCTCTGGTTATTTGGAGAAAATGCATACAGTATTCAATCTTATTAGGATCAGAAATTAAACTACTCAATATTACCATTTCCAATGGTACAAAACTTGTAAAGAGAGTCTCCGGCAATTAAACTACTCAATATTACCATTTCCAATGGTACAAAACTTTTAAAGGGAGTCTCCGGCAATCACAACATAATGCCTTATATGTAAGAAAAATAATTATCAAGCATGTATCACATGGTTTTATTTAAAACAAACTCATAGTGACCATAAAAACTAAGAAAACATCCATCTCTCAACACGCGATATTCAAATTTCCTGGGCGCCGAAATTGTCGAGTGCAATGACGTCCCAATAATATAATGAAGGTTGACGACAATTGAGCAAAAATAACCAATATGTCATTGCACTTAGACTATTATGGTGCGGGAATTTTGAATATCACGTGTTGAGAGCCGACTGTTTTTATTCACTTTTGATGGTCAATATGAGTTTGTTTTAAATAAAACCATGTGATTCGTGCTTGATAATTAATTTTGTAACATATAAGGCATAATGTTGTGATTGCCGGAGACCCCCTTTAAGAAGACTGCTGCATTCTTTTTCAACCAAATAGCATTATAAAGCTGTTTGTTTCCACGTTCATTTTTCTACTTTTAATTTAAGTAAATAGGGCTTGTTGTATATCAAAATTGTCTGGAAAAGAATTGTAGTAGCAGAATTATGCTGTCAAGCTAAAGTGCTTCACACTTGTACTGCATGGTTGAATTCAACATACTAAATCAAACACAGTGAAATACAGCGAGGTGAAATCACATTAATTTTACATTGAACTTGCAGCTCCCTTGTCACAAATAGGTCCATGTTGTCACAAAAAGACATAAATATGGATACCCATAGCTTTGTTAAAGGTTATAGTTTGATGTTTTGTGTAGCATTTCTCACTTCAGTAAAATAGTATTTTCAGCGGTGACAACCACTGAGAAGAGCAAAAGGCCTAAACTAATATAATCATTTGACCAGAAATCACTGCTGTGAACTGAAAATCACTGGAGAGCTGCAAATGCACACAAAAACGTCAGGCTACATGCATTCATTAGGATGGAAGTACAATATCAGTGTCATTTTGGTGAGAAAATGGGTCCTGGGATGTACAGTTTCTGTACAAATATAGTTACTGGGTATTCAGTGCTTTTGCATGGTTTATGGGGCATGCCTGCCAACAACTTGCCTCATACAACTGTGTACAAGCTCTGCAGGATAAAGTTAGCACAGGATTCGATACTGCACCAGTGAAATAGGCACCTGGATCCCTATACCATTTTTCACCCTGATGTGGAAGTGACGACAGTGGATATTTCATTGGGTGTAGCTTTAAATTGCTAGCATTACTCACAGTGTTAGTGTACACACTCTTAAAGATGCCGCATAGATGCGCGAGTGAAACAGCTGCCTCAACGTGTTGACGTCACTGCCACATCAGTGTGAAAAATGGTATACTAAAATAGGGGTAAAATAAAGAGTATAGACTATAGTGAGCATCTTCCCCTTCCATAGTTTACAAGATGCCCTTCACAGGCTAAACAATATAGCTTATAATTATAGGGTCCACAACTTATAAGTTCTCCTCTAAATACTTTTTTAAATAAATCAAAAATATTTGATAAAATGCAAACGAGTAAAAAGGTATGGATAGCCGTATTTGTTTTACACATATGGACCAAATTATAGCATCACACGTCATTGCGTTCAGTCACAATGGTTCATTATGTCAAAAAAGAGACCGTTTTAAACAGTGTTAGAAGTTGCATCTGAGTCCATAGGAGTCAGCTCTCAAACAATACAGTAGGCAGGTCTATTCATGTGTTTGTTTAAGAAAACATGACTGCTATGGACTCAGGTGCCACTTTTAAAACGGTCTCTTTTCTTACATAATTAACCATTGTGACTGAACGCAATGACATGTGATGCTATAAATTGGTCCACGTTTGTAAAACAAATAGGGCTATACATATCATTTTACATTTTTACATTTCGTAAAATATATTTTGACTCATTCTAAAAAAAGTATTAGGGGGGAACTTGTGGACTGTATATAAACTTCTCATCTCTATTAACTGATTATCTCTGCCGATACAAAACAAAATAAGCTGTTATGCAATTTGTTAGGATAAATTATTAAATGCAAGAAATGCATTAAAAGTAATACATCCAGTGAGAAAATAGCAATTTCATTTTCTTTGTAAGCTTACCTAAAGTCCCTTTTGGGACAGGAGCTAATTACGAAAGTTGTGACATAAAATGCTCATAGAATAAAAGTATTCTTTCAACAGATGCTGTCAACAGGTGTATTGGTTTGTATATTGGATTTCTGTGCAAATAAATAAATAGAGAAGTCTCTGATCTATCATCATATCTTACTCTTGAGATAACATAATATATTTGTTATTTATTTATAGTAAATATCAGTTTACACTAAGCTATAAATGTTTGATGACATGCATTGGCTATCATTGCTTTTAATAATACATGGTATATTTGGTATTTAGAGCTTATAAATAAGCTTTTCAGAGTGTTCTAAATATTTAATGAGAAGTTTCGGCAATTGGTATCAGTTTGGGGATCAGTTTACATGCCTTGCATGCCCAACAATTTAGTACAACATATATAAAAGCCTCAGCTCTTGTTATGTTGTTGATCATAATATTGAAAATTAATGTTTGCATGTTTGGAAACACACTTGGGTCCTGATGGGACCAGGCTTAGGCAAATTGACTACACGTATGTTAGGACAACGGACCAGATGTGGTGGATTATAGCAAATGCAACAATATTTATGACAGCTGACAAATAACCAAAATAATTTGTCTTTTCTTTTTTTCCAAACCAACCCATTGTTTATGCTTCACCCCAGGATCCTCATAAGCAATATTTAATATTCTAATAAGATTGATGGTTTGTTACCTTATCTCTAACTTATTTGGCCACTAGCCAGTCGGGCAGGTAACTCATAAAAGTTACCAGCCTAACAGAAACATTACCATCCCAACATTTGCATGAGTCAAAGTACTATTTAAAAAAGCACAATTTACAAGAAAAATATAACTTACTCTGATTATGTTGTGACCATTTGATTTATTGATGCATGGGAAAAGGAAAATATTGAATATATCAGCTCAGGGTTGCGATAGTACCAGTTTATCATTCTCAATTTCTTACACGCCAGCCTGGCAGGTAAGAACATTTTTCAAAGAAATTTTTGAAAATTTACCTGCCCGACAGCAAAGTCCTCCGCCCCTGGCATTGTGGCGGGCATTAGAGTACATCTCTGCATGCTTAGAAATATCGGTTTGTTATCTTATAAAATATATCCTTTTTATGAGCTTTCTTGTATGTGGCTCTCTCCACAACAAATTATTGAATGCTCCTCACGGACACATATAACATATACCACTTGTGCTCGCAAACAAGTTTAAAGCAAAAAGTATTTTCACTCCCAAAACGCAACATGTAAGTTACTTGCAAGCTTGTCAAAAAACAACCCTGCCCCTTTCCACTTTTTGTTTGTCAGGTATTATGTAGTATATTATGAGTGGTCCAGGGATGAAACCGCACAAATATGGTTTGAACTCAGAAAATACTACAACCTACAATTGTCAATAAATGCAACATCAATATATGACACTAGATCCATTTCAACTTGCCAAATATGTTCTCAACTCACAAGATCTATTTCAGCTATCCCCAAACAAATATGCACTGATACATGTTTCAATATCCCTGCAGCATTTACTGCGACACTATAGGCCCATTTACTTGGTATGCCGATACTATACATCAAATACACCCTTGGGACGTCATGATCGTGTTTTTGTACGCATAAACAACTGGCAATGCAGCCATAAGATGACCGACCCACCGACTGACCGGCGGGCTGCTAAGAGCTTTTTACATCTATCAAGGTGATTGTTTTGCAAGTATCTATAGGCTATGCATTTCAGTCAAGCTATTCCACTTAAAGTCATTCACCCCTGTATGGAAGGCATGACCTTTGGCTTCCACACAGGGAGTGTGAGTTTCAAATGCAGTTACTTGAATGGGTGACTCCATTTGAAATTCACACTCCCTGTGTGGGATGAGATTAAGGTCATGTCTTTCAGAGGGTGTATGGATTTCAACTGGAATAGCCTATGCTGTGGATTTCCATATGTCCCATACTATGTTTTTATTTTAAATGAGAGTCAATTTTAAAAGACATTTTACCAAAAAAGGTCATCTTCATACTCATTTGAAACATATTTTCATGCTGATCAAGAATAATTGATAGTTTTTAAGTTGAAAACAAGAAATTCTCGGGGAAATTCTGCAACAATATCATCCGACTTTAAACGGAACATCTGAGTATCCATGATCAAAGTGTTATAGCCACTGTATAGTGATTTGTCAAGTATAGAAAACCTAAGTGGCACTACTCTCTGTTTTTCAACCTGTCCTATGGTGTCTCGAGTGGCTATAACCACCAATCTATATCAGACATTAGGTTATAGATACCACGGGTTGACTTGAACTGTGAGTTAAATACTAGGTATCTTGGTTCTTATTTAGTAGGGCTTTAGCTTTTCAACCTATTCCATGGTGTCTCAAGTAGCTATAACCACAGATATATATCAGACAGTAGGTCTTGGATGCTATTTGAGAATATTAAGGGCTGACTTGAACTACAATGTATGAGTCAAAAACTTGGCATGTCTGCTCCTAATTCAGTAGTGCTGTTTTTCAGCCTGTTCCATGGTGTCTCAAGTAGCTATAACACCAATGTATATCAGACAGAGTAGTTTCTATAATTGAAGACCGAATTAAAAAGACTAGTTTGCATATGATACGTCCTGTCAACCAGACCAAAATGGCCAAACTGCGCAGGTCAGCAACCAATTACGCCATGCCTTTGCCCTGACGTCAGACGTAAACTAGTCTTTTTAATTCGGTCTTCAATTATACATGCCATTTGAGAATATCAAGGGTTGACTTAGTTCTTGATATTGCTCATTGATCAAAAAAATACTAGCCCAAGACATCTTCAGTAGATAGCATGTTGCTAACTACAGTAGATATATAGCATGATAGGGGAAAAGTGGAAAGAAAAAGAAGAGGAGTGAGGTACAAGATAATAGGGGAGGCCTGTGAGGCATAGTAGATAGCAAATTACTATACTATATCTTCAGAGAATAGCAGCTAACACATTGCTATATCTTCGGTATAACATGATGCTATCTTCAGTAGATAGCATGTTGTAATATTCTCAGTACACAACATGTTGCTATGTCTTCAACAGATAGCAGACTGCTTTCTGAAATAGCTAACATGTTGCTATATCTTCAGTAGATAGCATGTTGCTATGTCTTCAACAGATAGCAGACTGCTTTCTAAAATAGCTAACAATACATGTTGCTATATCTTCAGTAGATAGCATGTTGCTATCTTCAGTAGATAGCATGTTGCTATATCAACAGTAGATAGCATGTTGCTATATTTTCAGTCGATAACATGTTGCTATGTCTTCAACAGATAGCACACTGCTTTCTGAAATAGCTAACAATACATGTTGCTATATCTTCAGTAGATAGCATGTTGCTATCTTCAGTAGATAGCATGTTGTTATCTTCAGTAAATGTTGCTATCTTCAGTAGATAGCATGTTGTTATCTTCAGTAAATGTTGCTATCTTCAGTAGATAGCATGTTGCTACCTTCAGTAGATAGCATGTTGCTATATTTTCAGTCAATAACATGTTGCTATCTTCAGTAGATAGCATGTTGCTATATTTTCAGTCGATAACATGTTGCTATCTTCAGCAGACAGCATGATAATGTAAAATAGTTTCCTAAGTAACTTGGGAGGGTTTTTGTGTATGTGGGCTACATTACATATAATACAGCATATATAGCAACATAAACACATGAATTATACATTTCTGCACAAAATCACCATATAAAATATACAATAATTATCGTCCTTGCTACTCTCTAAATGTAAAAGAGTGAAATTTCCACTCTCTGATTAGAGTGAACTGACTTTCACTCCTAATTGAGTACTTTTCACTCCTATTTGAGTGATAATGTAACCATTTCTTTTTCGGATTGGTTCACTCCTTCATCGAGTGATCCGATTTTACCACTCAATGTCATATTCCCGAGTGAATTTCGACCACTCGTCTACCGAGTGATAAAAATTATCGGCACTGAAAGCGAGGCGGAAGCGAGGCAACCAATCACGATCGTCAAGCGAACGATGAAACTTTCAGTCTTTCTCTGCCACAATGGCGACCAACGATGTCGAAACATTTCTGCGTGAGCGAGGATTTTCAGATAAAATCATGGAGATTTTCGCAGGTAATACATTTATTTGTAGAATTAGTTGTTCAAAAATAAGTCGGGAGAAGGAAGAACATGAAATTTATTTTCTTTCCGGGCTAGTTATTGTATAAATTGCCAATGAAGTGACGGTCTGGTTGTACAGAAATGAACGCATACATTCTATTGCATTTATCGCTGGATGCTGCGCTGTGCGTGTACTGTATAGCACTGCATGGCTAGTAGTAGTACTAGTATCACTATCAGTGCATGCTTTATCATTTAATATGGTACGTATTTTGCGTGAGATCGCAACGTGAATAAATTTTGAGTAATTTATGGTCTTAAATAAATTCTAGAATGATGTGATGATCATGATCATGATGGTGGTATGAGAATATGTAAACTTGGACTCGCACTTGGCATGCTCGGTAATGGTACATGCATGACAACATGAATGATCAACTTTACTGTCATGACTGTTACATGAGTCATGATGGTATGAACTTTGCTGCAGAACTTCATGCTGATGCTGCTGGATATTTTTTCATGTGATTAAGCTTTAACTGTTGTCTGATATATAGGTTAGTAAGGTTACTTTTAAAAAAAAAAAAAAAAGGTCACAGCGATAGTCTGATTTACTAATTCGTGAACATTTCCTCGCCATGAGCTAGAGTCTGCTTGTGAAAATGCCCGTTGATCAAGACGGCTTCGTAATTTTGCAGAGACCTGTCTTTTGAACGGGCAGTTTCAAAACTGGTCGGGTGGAAAATTACGCAGCCGTCTTTGTCAATGGGCATTTTCACAAGCAAGTAAAAAAAAAAAAATAAACAAATAAAAAGTCCCGTTCGTTTGACTTCGTCTTCAGCTTTTACGACTCAAAATACGGCAAACATCTATCCACATTTATAAAAGTTGTTTAAAGTTTAATAAAAATATTTATATTGTGTCCAAAATGTGTGTAGCCTAATCTTGGAATTTTCGCTGTAGTTTAACGTATTATCGCACGAGTGCAGGCGCAACCATTGAGCATTGTTACTTTAGTATGATTGTAATTATATCCCGTTTTTTTGTGGAGAACCACGATCTCTTCCGGGTTGATAGCGCCCCCACACAGTGAAATTTGCGATACTGATTTGCTGATTTCCCGATGCAGAATGGGTTGGACGCGATCAACGGGTGGTTTTGGACGGGTAGTTTTGAAATTCTGACCCTGCTCACGCACAATGCTATACTGCGTCGTGACCTATTTTCTATTTATTAGGGCCTACTTAATCTCGTTGACATGGTGATCTCTGCGAGGTACGCGATGTGAGTGTTTTTAGATGTTCACGAATTAGTAAATCAAACTATAGTTAAACTAAGTCGTGCAGGGTTTCTCGAATTTTTTTTTTCAAACAACGCAACCTTACTCCTACACGGACATGCGATTCGCCAAAACTTTGTGTACATGTTCAGGTGTTCCACCATCTATACAGTGTCACTGTCTGGTCACTCGCAAATACGTATCAAAATTCACAGCGAGTTGTGCAGGGTTTCTCGAAAATTATGTTTGTCGAAATTTATTTTTCACTGGTTTTTTTTTCACTTTTTCCACTTTCCTTTTGGATTAAATATATTAATAAAAGATTGCGTTCTTACAAAATTATTTTTTAATTTTTTGTTTGGCCATATTAATAAAAATGCTTTTAATGCTATGTTTGTCAAAATTTATTTTTCAATTCATTTTGAATTTTTATTGAAATTTATCATTTTATTTTGTTTTTCCATAAAATACATTAAAATTGTTCATCGAAATCTATTTTAATTTTAAGGTTGAAGCTAGTCCAACAAATGGACCTGATTTTTTCAAAAATCTGAAATTGTTAGTTTCAGATTGACCATGTATTATTGAAATCATTAAATCTCGGACAAAAACATGAGCATTTGAACGCTGTGAGTCGTACCATAGCGCACCACACAAGCACTTGGCCACGCAGTGAATGCATGACCGACCTTCCAATACGACCAATCACATCGTTGTGCATCGATCGCTCTGACAAGTAACTGCCAATCAACAGACGCGTTGACCCTTCCGCATTACGCAACACTGTTGTTCTTACGCACGCTGCCAAAAATATGACTAGAATCTTTAAATTTGGTACATATAAAACAAATATTGACTACTTTTAATTCGAGTCATGGTTAAATTATAGGCCCAAGGTGATCTCAAAACCATACTGTGCCCTCAGTCAATATTTGTATACCATACATTATGCATCCATCATTGTCAGGGTTGTGACTATAGGGCTAGGCTAACTTTAAAGCCAGTTAATTTGGAGGTGAGCATAGTGAGTAAGGTAAATCCCCAACCCTTTGTATTTACTTATTTTTAATTACAGGGTTTTCAAGTTGCTGAGATTATGACGGGGGACCCAAAAGGTAAAGATATAATTCAGCAACTGGAAGGGAGGAACGTGTCTGGACAGGAACTGGTTTCCTTGAGAAAGCTTGTGGTAAAAATCCTTACAAAGCACTTGACAGAGAAAGCTGGAGATCTGTAAGTATCCATAATACTTATCAAGTTGATAGTCAATTTACTCATGATTTGCTTTCCACTTACATCCTACCATGATGGGGCACACAGATTGTAACATTTATATTAGCCAATTGAAACAATTAATTAGCATTAAGACTTTAATGAAAAAAAAGGTTATATTCAGGGCATAATTATGCTGGTATCGCATAGCAGTTCGCAAACTGTTGAAGCTGCTATGTAGTAAAAATTGTGCATAGCACTTTTGCTAAGCAAAATGCGCGCACTAAATTATGCCCTGCTACAGAATTTGATAGGCAAAATCTGCTCACTAAATTATGTAGCAATCACATCCCAAAATGCTACACACATTGACAATTTGCTAAACACAATTTCACACGCTTATGGGAATGTGATGCATGTAAACAAATGATAATATCATGAATTTGTCAGAAAGTGCAACAACTTGAAGTAAATCAGATGGGTGTTAAGTGTACACATTAAATGCTATGCTCTGATGAATCAAAATTGGTAGCTTTTCCTCAATTTTGGGATGTGTAATAATTTTTATGACCAAATTATAAACTGCGACCATTGGGAAAAAATAAAATTCAGGAACGTTAAAGTTCTGTTCATACTATGCCGCATTTTGTTGCGGTGCGTTGTATTAGTGCCGATATATTGATTACTTTTTGCTGAGTTAAAATGAATTTAACTTTATTGCGACAACGCACTGAAGTGTTTTGCAGTGGAGGTGCAATTACGGTGTAGTATGAACGGACCTTTACCTAAGTAATAAGTAAAAGTGAATTAGGCTGTGCTACATTTTCCTTATTGATGGATAATAGTGAATATATGTGATTTTTCCCAGAGATCGGGACAAAATGTTGTGCATTTACCAAAGTCTAGACAGTTTTTGTGGCATCAAAATTTTGCTAATGCAAGTAACAGCCCAAATGGCAAAACATCAGCAAAACCCTATAAAAATTTCTGTGCATGAAAATTTTGTAATTCAACACCATGAAATTGGCTAACTATTTATGCACGCGAACAGTTTAGTAATGGAGGGAGGACTGGGATGTATGAAATATGGAGGCTTTGTGATTGAAACTTGAACCACAGAATGGCTTAGTACTAATTAACTTGTATATTTCTTTAGGTACCCCAGAACTCAAGAAAAGGAGGCAATGGCAAAGGCGTTGGTGACAGAATTTCCATGTTTCAAAGATCGTACACCTGGATGTAAAGGCTATGTGAGTACCGGTATTAACCAAATGCAAACATACATTCTTAGTACTATAGACCATTTGACCCATGGTGTTTATAAACAAAGGCAGGAACTTGAACTTCACAATCTTGTATTGTCATCATGGCAGGCTGGGAAATAAGAAGCGCCGGACCAGGGGCTACTTTGTAAAAAAATAGCCCCTGGTTCACGGGGTTTTACAGGGAACCAGGGGCTATTTTCAATGAACCAGGGGCTAGTCAATGGATGGAAAAAATTGTTGTGTACTGTTTGATACCTCACTCAATCAGGCTTGGAAATAAGAAGCGCCGGACCAGGGGCTACTTGGTAAAAAATAGCCCCTGGTTCACAGGGTTTTACAGGGAACCAGGGGCTATTTTTAATGAACCAGGGCTAAACGGCCCCTGGCCCCACTTATTTCCCAGCCTGCATCATGGATGGCGCTAGTTTCAATAGTACGGCCCTTACAATGCACAGCCATATTGCAGGGCAAGACAGGGAAAATGCTGGGCATTAACATCACAGGTCATCAATTGGTCTATAGCCTATAATTTTACCCTGATAAAGATTCAAAATTCGTGTAGTTTCCCTGTTATAACAAAGCTGGTAATACCATATTAGGTCATATTGATTGGTTGTGGGAGATTTAAACATTTAAATCAAATTGATGTTCATACTCATAAACTTCGCCATATCAACCATTATGCGTACATGTAGCAACAAGCTACTTCAACTATCATGAAATAGGAGCATTGTATAGGCTGGTTAACAAGTTAATCCAAATATTTGAAAGTTGACAGTGACCTGGTGTGTATGCGCATGCGTTATGGTATTTTGCAATGCTCATCCGTTCAGAGTCGGTGCCTTTTAGTCCATCTTTTCTGTGGTCTTTCTCTGGGACTGTTGCTGTGTATTAAGTGAAGGCCACATTTGGTAAATATGTGTGAGAGTTCCTCTTTTAACTTGTTCAATGGTGATTAAAGATTTCCCTTCAGTTTTAGGTTCAGTTTTCCTCTTCTATATACGGTTTTGTTAATATTAATCGCACCAGGCGTGATTTTTTATTTTTTTCGATTGGAGGGTGTTTATTACAATTTTGGTAGCAAAAGTTGTTTTGTGGGTGCCAATAAAGGATATGAGTGCTTTGTAGAATTGGGGGTGGGGCGCTTATTAGGGTTTTGGTAGCCAAATTTAGAGGGGGTGTTTTTTAGGGGAGAGGGATTTAAAAGAGGAAATATGATATGCTCCGTACTATAACAAGTATTATTTTACAGGTGAGGTGACTAACTTTGGAATTAAAAGTGCTCAAACCCATTACAGGTGAGCGTGAAACAAATTCAAAGTATAGACCTCTGGAAAAGGCAACCGTTACTACTAGTTTCACGACATACCCTCACTTACAATCATTGGGTATACCGATCATCATATATGCTCCGTACTATATCTGTAAGATACCTCATACTACATGTGAGAGAATTCATATTTTCCCAATATCTTGTTCAGAGGTTTCCATTTTCTTCTGTGCTCACCCACACCCCTGAATAAAGGAAATTCTGTAATTTTCAATTCTATGATTGGCACTTCAGTAAAACCTGTCACAGAACTTACCAAGAGAAATAAAAATCTTACAAATTTGCAACTTCTCATATTTTCTTATCTTTGAAGGAGCTGTTCTTTAGCGAGGCGAAGGATTTATTGAATGGAGATTAAAAACAATGCGCCAGAGTGCGAAAAGAGCAGGAGGTCCTAGCAAAAGTCAACTCAAGAAAAAAAAAAAAAATGACACAGATGACAATGAAACAGAACAGTGCTCAGCAGAGGTACTGGAGCAGGTGGGTGCTATACAGTTTTGTGACAATTTTAGCTCTTCAAAAGATTTAGTGCACCTCTTGTAAATGTAACATAGCATACGTTAATAATTAAAAAGGGGTTGAATTATTCAGCTTCAACATAGTCAATATCATACTTTTGATCACAAACTTGGCTCTTGTGTTGTGATATCTTTTGAAGAAAAACTTCATTTCTTTCATTATTTTCCAGCATATCCAAGTCAGTTTTATAATTATAAACATCAAAAATTTATCATTTAGAGGGACACATTCTTTGATGACATAAGAAGCAAAGCACCAGGTACTAATTTAGATATCAATGTATAGAGGTGACCACAGCTACCCATAGATAAGATAGCAGTCATGAGCTTAGTGCTTTGTGTAATTATAACAGATGTAAGGGCGTGGCATCACCCACTGTAATGCCCATCCACCTTGGACATCCAGATAAAATACACAGGTGGATAAAAATAAAGTTGTGTGCATTTCTCATGTTGTAAGTTAGGTAATCTTATGTGTGTTTTTTTTTCTTCCACAAGATGGAGTGGCTGAAATACCACCCTCCAACGAGGGAGAATTTGTCCCAAATTAAAGCGAACTTGAAAGCCACGTTCTTCTACCGCAGATCAAAACTAGTAAAGGAGGCACCTTCTATCACAAACCAACTTGCAGAAATGCCAAGATTCAGAGACAGTCCTGACCTGGTTAGTATTTAAATGGAGATCACGATCTGTCTCATGAATACAAACAAACAGTATCAACATGTGTGTAGGATTTTTTTTAAAGCTTTTTCCTGCAGGGTTAGAATTCAACTTTATGAATTCAAAATACTGTTTACCTGTTCATAGTCCATCAAGATAGACTCGCGAAATCCATTGACTTTCACCAAACCTTGCCTTGAAAAATCAAGGCAAGTGTAATGTGAAACCAGGCCCAAACTGGGCATCTGAAAAATCCCAGATGTTAGACTGGGCATGGATTAGGTTTGGAAATTCACCAGTCAGGACCGGCGGGTTTGCAGTAAAATCAGACCATCTAGATGGACTACATGTTCATGATTCTAAACCTAAACATGTTATGACCGTCATCTGAAGGAGTGCAAACATAAGTTCCCCCCTTCCAAAAAAAAATTTTCCTATGTGACATATACATAGCATGGCTTGATACATTCCATAGGTTCTTAAGGTATTATGGTTTAAATTATTGATAAAGAGGTACCAGTTTTCAGGGTACTTCCTGATTTTCAGAGATTTTGCTTTGTTTATTCTTGCCCAAAGTAATTTATCAGCGGACAATATAAGCATGATGTATTTTAAATTAATTCACTTTTCAATTTTCATGTTTCAGATTAACTTTGAGTTTGACATGTTGAACCCCGGTTGTGGTTCAAAAATGTTGGTGAAGTGGAACCCTTACTTTAGACCCAAGCTAACACAGTTATCAGAGGAAGCTGCGAGGTTCAGTAAGTAAACATGAAATTTGAACATGTTCATATGTATATGCATTTTAACAGCAAACGCGTGTAGAGTTAATAAACTTGCTTAAATATAGATATTTTATAGAGCTTGTTGAGCTCCACAATAATCAGAAATCTGAGCTTGATCAGAGTAGCGGCTCAAAAGTTATGGCAATTTGAGTGTCAAAAATATGACAAAATTGAAGCCTACTCTTCTTATGTATTGTATTGTTGTTGTTGTTTTTTTGACCCCCTAGCAAACTTGACAATGTATGCAAAAAATGTAATTAATTTTCACACAATTTGTTTTTTTAAAGTTCATGCAAAAGTACTGTTACATTGGGAATAGTGTTAGGGTGAAAGATAGGTGTGCAGGTATAAGAGCATCATTCCTTATTATTATTATTAATTTATTTCATATTTCGATCTTTAAAGAAAAAAAAAAAAAAATGACTTGAATATTGGTCTAAATCTTGCTGTTACAGATGATCTGGATGTGTTTAAATTTCTCCTGAAGAAACTTCCAACAGTGACCGCCAAAGGGTTTAAGAGCAAAGGATATGATGTGTTTTCATTCATAATGCAACGTAGACAAGTAAGTTACTCTTGAATCTAGATATATGTTCAGACTTATTTCCAATGGGGTCCATTTTGACAAAAGGTTGCAGAGCATGGCGCAGCAAAGAAAAACAATGGAAATAAGTCTTCACATGTTCAAATTTGTGCGGCAGTTTCTCTCTCATGGCAAAATTCTTAACAGCTCTCTTGAAAACCTCTCTCTTTACTTTGAATGCAATTAATTGATTGATATATGTTCCAGTCACAGATGGCATTGTAAAAGGTGTTAGAAGCAATGCCTTTGACACAAGGAACAATAAAGTCGTGAGCATTAGACTGAGTGCAATGAGAGTGAATCTGGGCAAAACTGGTAAATTGATGTCTCAAATGTAGCACGGTACTGGCATTGTGGAAATGAAATGGACATTATTGAGTCTGAGTTGACAAGCATCACATTGCTGGCAGGTAGTAGTAAGTAATCTTGAGATTCAGGGTTCTAGCCACTCAGGAAATCAAAATCCTGAAAAGAAAATGTCGTTTTTGAGAAAGTAAGTTTGTGTAACTGATTTGAGTTTGATTTTTGCCATTTAAGGTGGTACGACACCCCTGGGCCTTATTTTTAAAGACTTTGCATTTTCTCAAAAGCCAAAGCAACTTTGGACAAAATGTCATATGGATTTGATTAGAAATGTTCCAAGGTTCTCTAAAATTGCAATTAAATTTCAGTACAGACAACTGTTGTGGAGTTGCAGTCAAAATGCGAGAAAATCAATATTTGATCCATAAATCAATAACTACTTGTCTTGAGTTACTAATTTTCCAGTGCAGAGATCGGATTCCTTGCCGTTGCCCCTATAATATACATATCTTACTTGTCATCAAGGTGCTATAAATTTTGAGAAAAATGCATAAATAGTCACAAAATTGGTCAGGGGTGTTGTACCCCCTTAACAAAGTACTCCTTTGCTTGTAAGTTTTGATTGCAGTAACTGAATGTTACCAAATAAGGAGCTGCTGACTCGGACTCATTATTGTAGAATTAGGCCTCTTTTTATTCTGGCTGCTCGCAGCCAACTTTCACAATATTTTTTCTTAATGATTTTAAAAACTCAAAAACCTAAAAAAGAAATGCTGAATTTTTTAATTCGGCAGGAGGCTGAGACATTTAATTTTTGGCCTAAGCCACAAAAGTATGTTAAGTTTAATGGGACAATGTCACAGAAAATTGGGGGAACTTGTCTCTTTAAGGGATCTAGAATGAGCGTTTATTGCGTTTCGACAGTATTTTTTGTGGGACATGAGAGCACCTCAGACCTACCGAATTGCATCCTGAATATGAAGCATGTCTTTCTGATATCAAATAATTTTCATTTTTGAAAATCACAATATAATACAAATTTTATGACAAATTATAAAAATTTGATATTTGTCAAATTTTTGATATATAAAAGTCCTCGGAGTAAATTATATAAATCTAATGATGTATTCTTAAAGTGTATGTAGCTGGGAGGAAAAGCCGACGGTCAATTGAAAATTTTGACATTTCATATTGAAGATATGGATTTTTTTCCCAAAAAGACCTAATTTTTTTTTGTGTTTTGGAAAAAAAATCCATATCTTCAATACGAAAGGTCAAAATTTTCAATTGATCGTCGGCTTTTCATCCCACCTACATACTCATTAAGTATAAATCATCAGATTTATAAAGTTTACTTCGAGTACTGTTAAATATCAAAAATATCAATTTTTAATGATTTGCCATAAAATGTGTATTAAATTGCGAATTTCAAAAATCAAAATTATTTGATATCAGAAAGACATTCTCCGTATTCAGAATGCAATTCGATATGTCTGATGTGCTCTAATGTCCCAAAATAAATACTGTCCAAACGTTCATACCCCAGCCCTTAAGTGAAATAAAGAGAACCTTGATAACATGATGATATCAAACCGACCATGGCGGTCAGATTGTTACTTGTTTTCAAGCCCTAATGTAAGTATTTATCTTATCTTTTCAGACTGGGACAGATGTTGAAGCCTTTGCAAAAACCAAAGATGTGATCTATGCACAGCCCTTCATTCTCGCACTGGGTGATGAAAACGGCAACCCAACTGAATATTTCATTATTGTAGACAACACATCAATTCCAGGAGGGACAAATGCTGTAGAGGCATTTGATCGCCTGTACAAAGTACATTACGTGTTCAACGTGCACTTTGCAAAACCAGTTCTCACATTCTTCAATTTTTTTGACGGGCTGGTTTACGGAGTAAGCAAGAACATTAGGCCTCTGGTAAGGAGCTCTACTCCCAGATGATGCAAGAGCCTCAACAAAAAAGAAGCTTAGATCTGGTTTTGTGGTTGTTTGACATGGGATGATGTACTTGTTATGATTCTACGAGGTATCTTGATTGTGGCTTCTTCTGTATCAAATCAACCGATGGTTTACGGGTCACTTCTCAGATTTGGCTGAAATTCATTTCTATAAAATTCATACATGAGTATTTGGCTAAACCTCACCCTGGGAACCAATTTACAGCTTTGTATAGGTTGTTCATAAGATACTGTTCAGATCATTTGATAAATTATGCAATGACACAAATCGTGCATGCTGAAAGTTGGAGAGTACCCAAAATTTGAGGAACCGACCTAAGATTTGGAATGTTATACTTTGCATGTGTGCATTACATCCATAAACAAATGTATGAATCAATTGCAGCCAAATCTGAGAGGTAACCTGTTTTGGTCGATTTGACACAGAATTCAATAGATAGATAGATAGAATTGATAGAAAATGACATCTCTACAGAGTTCTTCATTGTGGATAGCACATGATGTACATCTATCCCCGGTTGAAAGACTGCCGAGGCATTTTGATTACCTGTGCAAAGTTTACTATGTGTTTTGTATTGTACTGCCTTCCCATGAAAGGGAAGTATGGGACAATTTTCCCATTTTTTGAGTGAGGTCAAAATTACATGAGAATTCTCCATATTATTGAAAATTTCTTATTGAAAATAATGTTAAGTATTTGCCAAAATTGTTTAGAGGTCAGCCACGCAGTGTGGCGACCGAGAGCGTACATTACGCAACGCTGGCTCACACACGGTTTCTTTTATCATGGACGCCACAACCAATCAGCTCGAATGTTTTTCACTTCCTGGTTTACAGACTTAACGCGAGATACGCGCTCAAATCTCTGAACAACTTGGCAAATACTGTAGATTTTGAAATGCATGTACCACAATTTAGTACCTTGCAAGGAAAAAATGTGATCAATGTTTGGAATTTTAAGCCTGAAAATGTTTTCAAGCAAGTAGCATGGTTTTTGGAATATTTGTTAGTTATTTGAAGATCTTTCATGAGTCTTGTAATGCCTTGGCTCTCAAATGGTGGTTTTAGGTTCATTGCAGCTGCAAATACACATTAGCTACTACCGTTGCAGAGGCACCCAACACACTAGATTAAAAAAATAAGTACTCTGTAGTTTTTCTGAAAGTGGTAGATTGCAAACAGTTACAAGTTCAATTCACTTTGCGAGCAATGCCACTTGGGGATGAACCCAAAGCAGTGTTGCAGTGATGAGGGCAGAAGCTACAGACAACCTGAAAATCATATGACTAGATTGAATTTTTTGAGAGGTAGGTGCAATTTGAGGGTCCTCAATTCAACTTCTAAATAATACACTGGTGTTTTTCTATTCTTATAATTAATTTTTAATTGTTCCGTGGTCGGAGCTGTGCGTGTCGCTGCATACGCAGTGTAAACACACAGGTGATAAACAATCACGCTGATTGGCTGATCAACGGTCTTGACAACAAGACGGTTTACCCATTGGTCATCAGCGTGTAAAAGGAGGAGACCTCACCACTTTTACGCGATCGCCGATCACCAGCGCTGCACCTCGACCATGGAAGAATTAAAAATTAATTATAGAAGTTAAGCTGATGACTAATGAATCTCCACTTGTGTGAACTTTTTATGATTGTTGAATATATGGTTTTTATGTATAGTTAGTACATGTAAAACAGTGTTCGAATTAGAAAAAAAATGTTACATGCACATACTTTTGCACAAAGAAATTTACCATTTTTATGAGCCGTGATAGCTAGGCAAATAACCAAATATGTAGTAATGTTGGGGCGGGGAATGGGTCGAACTAACTGCCAATATTGTCCATGCCGTACACATGGTACAAGTTAACTTTTGTGTTACAGTATCAGGACTTCAGTAAGTAATTTTGTGAAATAAGCTTAAACATACCAGAAAATGTAGAAAGTTACATGCACAATCCAATATTTACATGCACACGTGTGCTAATTCGAACACTGAAGTAAAATGTAATTGAATTGTAATTGAGAATACACTGATTTACTTCAGAAGAACAATAACCCTAATAATATAAACTTAGATTCAGATGATGTCCAGGGTTTTGTCGAATTTTGATAGTGTCTCAAATCCATTTGAAGGATTTAAAACTATAGATCCGCAAAACAAATACTTTCGTAAGAACTGTAACTTCATTCCTCCTGAAACACTATCACTGCCAGATATGTGATAGATAAGGTATTGTCACACTGGGATAAGTGTGTGCGGACTGTTGATAGATGCAAGAATTATAGTGTATTATGGGGAAATGTAAGAAATTGTGAGCAGACAGAAATTGTGAGCAGACAATGTCCTGCAAGCTATTTCATTAAGGGGGAAGCTCCACCCCAAACCAAAATTTTGCGTGTTTTGTGCACTATTATAAAATTATCAACACTTTTTTGAAAAGTGATATATCCTGCAGAAGCAAATTGTCTGAGAAACTCAAAAATGGCATTTAAATTTCAGTAGACCACCCGGTTGTTGAGTTATCATCAATAAAGCAAGAAACCCTTGGCCTACTAAAATTTAAATGCCATTTTTTTAATATTCAGACAATTTGCTCCAGGATGCATTTGAAAATTTTGAGATAGGCACAAAACATGCTAAATTTTGTTTTTTTTGGGGGGGGGGGGCCTACCCCCTTAAAATATGTATTGGTGTTATACAATTCTGATGATGGTATACTATGGTTTGCTATGAATTTGTATATATTGATTGTGTATTGTATTGTTAACCAGTGCCATCAGCTCCGCTGTTTGCGTTTTTTTATACCATTTAATAAACAATAAGTAAATACATTGGATTTGGTAAAATAAAATTGCCTGCAATTTGAAATAATTGATTTGTTGGTGTCATTTTAATTGATTTGTTAGTGTCATTTTTAGTTTTGAGTAGTTTGCAAATAAAACCACTCTTTAGAAAGAGTGGATGATTCCACTCTTAAACGAGTGAATAAGTTCCACTCTTTCCAAGAGAGTGGTAACGTTATCACTCTTTGCAAAGAGTGGTGTTTCACTCTTTTTCGAGTGAATTGGAGACCACTCTTTTTTCACTCTAAAATGTGTTGTCCTCGTTTAACTCCTTGAAAGAGTGGAATTTCACTCCTTTTTGAGTGGGTTTTCACTCTTTTACATTTAGAGAGTATCAGCATGATGCAAAGGTCAATGACCAATGAATAATGCCCACAGGTTATTACATAAAACTCCGCCTGCCGATATATGACTATCACTATAATGATGTGCATAATTGGATAGAGACATGACCAAGCATCAAACATAACATTTATCACCTTTGCATACATGTATACATCAACGGTTGCCAAGCCTGCGCTTTGGTGCCCAATTGGGTGATTTTGTACTATTGTCCTGCTATTTGAGCAGTCAAGCTAGCTCAGTTGATAAGGCTTTTGACTATGGTGCAAGAGGTTGTGGGTTCCAACCCTGGTGGTGCTTTAGTACACTCTCGTGGAAAAATTTGAGTTAGCTTGAAATTTCCCTGGACAAGGAACTTCCTGCTAATTGTCTCGTTGTAACCTGTACGAAACTTGGGGAGCTGATCCTGGCTGCGAAGGTCAATTGTGGTATGTCTAGGGTGTGTGCTTCTAAGCAGCAAAGTCTCTGAGTTGTTGTTAAATGGTTTATGGAATAATGTGGGGTCATAGTGGACAACGACAACCTTGTAAAGTGTTTGTTCTTTATTTCTCGTCTTTTTTCATGCTTACTTCAAATTTGGCTATCAGTATGAAAACTTCTTATTTTAGAATATTTGAATAAATTTGTTTTTTACGAATCAAAAAACATTCATGTTGACACAGAGGCTGCTGAATGACAAGGCAATTTGATCATGGAAAACAAGTTGATATTGTAACCAGGAGGGGCTGGTGGGGTTGTAATCAATATGCAATGTGTAAATGTGACCTCTGAGCAGTGACAATTACGTTAAATTTCCATATTGATGCAAACTATTATTCTACATATGTGAGTAACCTTGTACGTGTGTATCTGCAACAATTCATATTTCCATAGTGTATTTTGTCATGTCATTTCCTTAATTTTAAAAACAAAAAACAAGATATACCAAACAACATGTTTGGAGTGCAATATAGTCTCTTAGCTGTGTAAATACTTCAAAACATTAAAATGTCAGATCTTTTCTTTGATTAGTTTCAACTTTGGCATTTCAATGTTTCATTATGAATTTTGATGATTGATCCTACATCTGATTATACTACACTTGAAACCAAATTCAATTACACTTAAGATGGATCATAAGACTATTGTGAATTGGGTACCAGGTTAGATTTCAATAACATCAAAGGCAAAATCATCTAAACTCTATATCCCATGGATGGGATATGATTGGTTTGGGCCTGGGGTTTGGCACTTGCTGTCATTAGCTTAAAGCCATGATTTGTCTGTGATACGGAAAAATGGAAAAATTCACAGAATTCGGGGTTTGCTCACAGAAATTTGAAAATGCCACAAAATAGTGAAAAACTGTGTAAAATGGCTAACTTTTGTTTTGATTAGCAAAATAAAACAAATAAAGTGATTATTTAGCAGAAATCCACGTGGCCACCATTAAACGATCCATTCTAGCATTAATTCTAGGCCTATGATGGCGATGTTGAGGGGATACTACAGTAAACGGTAACACAAAATATACTTTTAAAACATGCTTGTTTTCACTTTTCAGGAAAATGCAAAACGGAAAATCACAGAAATTGTCCAATTTGTAACATGGATTTTAAATTTTGTAACACAGAGAAATTGTGGCTTTACATTAGCTGTGTTCACATTGATGGACGTACGCCCGGCGGAACTTGGTCGGGCAAGTTGCTAGGAGTAGTAGCAGGAGTAGTAGCAGTGTGAACGATGGTCAGCATAAGTAAAGTTCCGCCAGGCATACGTATGACAATTTATTCATGACAAAAGTCAGGAGTAGCGAGCTAGGTGTAATCTCCGCTACGTGTATGTTGCAATGTAAGCTGCTACGCCTGGCACCCAGTGTATAAGTTTGACCTTTTTTTTTTGTCGTAACTAAGAAATTACATATAGCTTGGTTGAAAAAGGTCACAGAAAAACCAGGAATGGTAGCCGATGTTTACGCCAACCAAAAGTGAATGCTTGGTGGAGCTGGTCGGCATAGTGTTAGGAGTAGGCTAGGTGTAGACATGAGGTAGGAATAGCAAAAATATTTATGATGTAGCAAAAATATTTGTGGAATTTTTATGCCGGGTGTAACTCAAAATGTGAACACGACTAATGTATTGTAACTCTTAGTAGAACCCATGGGTCATGCAAATCATGAGCAATAATACATTAAATAAACCACAACTTAAAAATTCTTGGGTGATAAGTCTTTATTGTACATGTCATCAGCCTAATAGTCGGCTACATCACATTTTGTTAAGACCTGGCTTCCGTATTCATGCATACAACTTGAGTACTAAAGCGCAACATCATTATGCCCCTTGTGTATTTTATTATGTGCATGTGGAAGATAATTGAATAAGGCAACAAGTAGAACACTGTCAGCTTGGACTCTTAAGAATCTGGTGTTATTACAATGCATTGGGTTGTTCCATTTAAAATCCACACTACCCCTGTGGAAGATTTAGGAAATATCTGCCACAGGGGGAATATGAATTTCAAATGGAATGAACACATTAGCAGCTCTATTTGAAACTCACTCTCCCTCAGAGGAAGATTCAGGTTGAATCTTCTTCAGAGGGTGTATGAAATCCAAATGAAGCTGCCTAATGTGTTAATTCCATTTGAAATCCATACTCCCCCTGTGGAAGATATTTCCAAAATATTCCACAGGGGTAGTGTGGATTTTAAGTGGAATAGCCCATTACATGCATCTACTGGCAATAGCATTTTTACTGTCCATGGTGCCAAGGGATTGTTCCTTTGGTACAGAGAATTGCCACTGAGAATCCACAATTCTTCTACACTTTCTTTATTTTTCAATTTTCTCATTTTTTACTATCATTTTTTTTCTTCATTTTTTCATTTTTACCAAAATATTTTGTTCACTAGTGCAAAGCAGACGATGTGCACAATGAATATTGGTGAAGTTAATACTTTGGGATTTCCCATTGACAGACCATGTAAAATTTAGCAATTTTGTTTAAAACCCCAGAACATCACACCATTTTTAAAAGTACGTTACTAAGCATTAAGCAACCTAAAACCATAAGGGTTTGACAGCAAACCCCACTAACTTGCCTTAAAATGCATTAAATACAGTAATAACTTAATTATAACTAGCTGAGTGTTGTTGTAATGGTTGTAACTCAGATCCATGCAGCGAAGCAGGCATTTCAAATATTAAATGAATGTGGGGGTGTACAAAAATCAAGGGCAAATTCGGAATTACTTATTTAATTCTTTTCTAAAATTTACTTAAAATTTATGTTTCATCTGAAGAGCTCAGTATTTTTTTTGTATATTCTGCATTAAACTTTGTGAATTCTGAACTTCTGATCACAAAGATCAGAAGTTTGGCTCATGCATCAAATTCTATCCAGTAGTTGTAAACATGTTAATGAATCCAATTACACCATGTCATTTATGTCGCAGCAAAACCCTGGAACTTGACCTAGTGCCCTAAATCATTATCATACAAAATGAAGAATTAAGTTACATTATTGAATGCAAAAATTAGGGGACTAGTCCAGGACGGAGGGTACTGGCATGGCACACACCACCTGGTGCAAAGAATAAGCCAAGAATGATCAATCATACAACCTGTTAAATTGCTACAGGCAACAAAAGTTTGTCCAAAGTAAGGCCATTAAATTCAGAAACCATACTAAATTGAGCAGATGCAGGACTCTGCATGAGGCTATGCAAGTGACATTTAAACAAGTTATTCAGACCTTTTCATGAAAAAGCTTACTGCACTTTGGTTAATTTGAACTATTTATATGCTCATTTATCAATTCATAGAGCAGTTTGGATGCTGACACTAATATTTTATACTGCAAATCGGTGCATGTTTCTTTAAAGAAAATGAAATTAAGTAACATATAGGCAGGCAGGCAGGGATCTGATTGATGTGACAATGATGTCTACTGTAGATAGCATTAATGGGACTATCTTCAATGTAAAAAACAAGATGTCATCCCATCAACTGAATTTCCTCAACAGACAAGCAACTATATGAGAAAATGTACGACACATGCTTTCAAGTCTGATGGATTCAAGCAGTGGTTTCCCTCATCCAAGAGGATGCAATGAAAGTGTCTCAAGTCTGCTTAATAAGATGTGTAGTCATGAGAAGAATGGATTTGGAACCACATTGTCACATATTTTATTCAGTTTCTTGAAAGGTATTTATTTCCTCCTTTCCCACTCTTCTCTTTCTTCCACTTTTCTCTTTCTTCCTCCTACCTTTATCTTCTCTTTCTTTCTCTTTTCTTTGTTTCTCTCTCTTCCATCCCTATACACTCATTTTTTCTCTCTCTTATTTCCTCTACCTTTATACTTCACCGATTGCACGGTCATCTCAAAACGAAGTTCTACCCGCAAAGTGTGAGCTGTGTGTGCGCTTGCCTGTCAAACCGATGCTTTAATTACCGTGTACACATTGCAAAAGCCTTCTAGTGCGATGCTAGGAAAGCGAGGGAAACAAAAATGAATATTTTGTGCATGTGTTTGAAGGGAGAACCTCGTTTTGGTAGCAAGATGATGGATCCGTGCAAAGGGAGAATACTAAGTAAGATTGTTCGTTTTTAGCAAAACTACCAACTAGTTCTCCACTTGTTATTGTTAGCGTTTTTTACACTTAAAAGTGAAACTACATAATGACACCATCTCAGGTCATGGATGCTCAAGAAGGACCCAATTATAGGCAAAAATGATATAGTCAAGCTACAATAGAACTAACACATCACCGAGCTCATACACAGCCTAGTTTTCTTGTCAAATTAATCCTCTCTCTCCCATGCTTCCTTTGTCTTACCATCTTAATATACATGTACAATTCAATATTAACCTATCAACATATATAGTCAGACATTTTGATCTTCCATAACAGTTCCATCAATGCACCTACATTTTCACATTTTTCCCCATTTATTATTTACTCTTTCAAAAATTCTATGAGCATCAGGCTATCAATATTTCTATTACTCAAATATCACATCTCTTAGATATCAGCTCAGATTAATGCATCATTAAAATGGATAATCCATCTCAGTTAACTCACACTGTTCCCTCAGGGCCCTGCTGAACTCACTCCACGTGGGTGTCGACTGCAGACGACAAGTTTTTAAAAAAATCAAAAATTAAAAAATTTCAGAATTGTTCATTTTCATGACCATATTTGGAATCAGCATGAAAAATGCATTAAAATGAGTAAAAACAAGCCTACTATTGATTCAGTGGCTCTTGAGATATAAGCTCTTGAAATGTTGAGAAAATATCTCAAAACTTAGACTTTTATGTTGAAGCCTATCATGGCTAGCACGCAGAGCATTAAATTCAATGCATTATATTTGGCAAAATGATCGTGTATCTGAGATCATATATATATGATGCACTCAGCAAAATGAAGTGATTTTTGAAGTCAAATATTTTTCTCCCTGCATTTTCCATTCTAAAGACTTTCCTTTGTTGCATTCCTAAAAAGATAGAAAAAGGGGGAAAACCTCAACAAAATAATTATACAGATGCTGAAATGGATGCATAACCTGTATGGTCCTTTCGGTATTCTTAATCTTCTCAGTATACCTACATTTTCCTGCTTTGTAAGTAACACCAATAATTTGTGTGCTATCTTCAATAGATAGTATGATTTATTGATACAAGTTACTAGTATTAAAGTGAAAATTTTGTTTAGTACTAATTGTATAACTTGTTTGGTAACTTTTTTTCTGAAGCAGGTGACTACCTTTGCCCTCATTGGCCTTTTAACTCTCTTTAAACAGGTGTCAACTGCAGACAACAAGTTTTAAAAAAATGTTCAAAATTCAGGGCCCTGCTTAACTCACTCCACGCGGGTGTCGACTGCAGATGACAAGTTAAAAAAAAATCCAAAATTTTACAATTTCAGAATTGTACATTTCCATTACCATATTTGGAATCAGCATGAAAAATGCATCAAAATGAGTACAAACAAGCCTGGTATTGATTCAGTGGTTCTTGAGATATAAGCTCTTGATATTTTGATAAATTCTCTCAAAACATTTTTATATGTTTAAGATTGTGGCTAGCACACCGAGCATTAACCATTTCCTCCATGATTTGTTTTTTATTTGTAATACTAGCTTTCATTTTATGATTTTTTGATGGAAATCAATTTATCACAAGCTATGAATTTCAAATGGGATTACCTAAATGGATGACTCCATTTGAAATCTACACCCCCATGCCAGTGGCCTGAAGTGTCTTTGCAGGAAAATCCTAAAAAGTACATGAATTTGGGCTATATAAAGTCTCAAAATTGGCTGAAAATAATAAAAGTGTGGAAATCTGGAGTAACAAAAAGTAAAAAAAAAAAAAAAGCGTTGTGATTTATAGTGCGCTATGCACAGGCACAACGCCTAGACGTTGATGCACAAGCCTCAGCACACTTTACAAATCCTACAATTGAAGGAAATCTGGCATCTCTGCCCCTGTGTGTTAAGGTCATGTCTTTCACATGGATGAAAACAAGCACTGACATAATTTCCTGAAACTGCTTTAACATTTCCTGAAAATGTATATTTCCTTATTATTTTGTACAGGTAAGATCCAAGCAAAATTTCCTGAAATCAGGAAATTTCCTGAAGATTTACATCCCTGCTTTCATTTGGGGGAGGGGGTAAGGATTTCAACTGGAATATCCCATTAATGTTTCCTGACTTGGTGAAACAAAAGATGTCACTCACATCAATCTCAGTGTTCAATACGTGACTCTAGAGATGTAAAATCCCTGATGAAACACAAACTAGAGAAATCGGTCAACAACCACATCTTATTCATACTCCCCCTGTGGAAGACATTTCCAAAATCTTCCACAGGGGGAGTGTAGATAATAAATGGATTAGCCTATTAGTATCTTTAACCTACATTTCCATGGGTAAATAAATTCTGTGCCACAATATTGTCGTTGCTAACCTACATAATCTGAACTCGAGAATGAAAAGTTTTATTTAAGATACTTTTCAATTACTTACTTTCAAATTAACCCAAAAAAACGCTACAACAGTTTGTATCTCATGATTTAGTATACACTTGAATAATCTGTTTAAATGTCACTGTATCAGTGATGAACTAGTCTTAAGCAAAGACCATGCTGTTTTCCATCATTAATGAACTAGTCTTTTGCAAAGACCAGGCGGCTTGGGTCAGCCTGATTTGTCCCAGCTGATATGCTTCTTGCAATTCATGAGGTTGTCACTGTATATTAAATAGAACTTCAGAAAGTCCACAATTACAGTAATAGCCATATTTACTTTAGGCTCTTGCACTTGTGACTGACTGAGGAATTGACACAAAAAATTTCAGATTTATAATATTATATGTCATTTTTAACTAATGAAGAGTTTTAGTGATATTTTGGTATTTTATTCGTAGAAGACTGTACACGAAGAATTTAGATGCAAAACACAATATATAAGCCAATTTCAAACATTTTGAAAGGCAAAGGCTACTTACATCTGACATCTGGACAGTTATAAATGTTATAATGAGTTCACAGTAATCATTTTCTTTGTAAGAAAATGTTGTTGGCCAAATTTAGCTTTAGAATGAAATTTAGACACAGAAAAAGTAATAAAAACCCATTAAAATTATAAAATAAAAACTAAAAAAAACCCGACACGACCTTGATTTTGGCCAATTTTTGGTAATTTGGTGGAGGGCAAGCAAACAATATTTTGGGCGCCTAGTACTAGCTTTAAATTGACACCCTACTTTATAAAGTCAAATGTATATCTTTGAAACTATAATCCAAAACAGTTCATACTTCCTTATTCTTTTGATAATATTTAATGAGTTATTCATGCCAATATCTCAAATCAAGAAATATGGATATATCGCTTTTTGCATGGAAACTCTCAACATGGAAGAATGCTACAGTAGGCAGTAATTTTGCTTAAACTCAGATTCCATAAGTCCCTTTTTTGTGCAGATTTGTTATAAGCACAAATGGAAATGCCATAGATGATCAAAATATTGAGAAATCCTGATTTCCATCATGCTGCACCCAACTTAGCTAACAGTGAAATCATTTTGCATGATCAACCTAAATACCAAAGTCTTTTGATCCATTTTTGTTGATAAATGTGATCTATGTGACCCACTTACCATGCTTACATGAGAAGAAGAAATAAAGTAATTCAATAGATTTTGCTTCATATAACGTTATCTTTAAGACAATTCTGGAAATGAAAATTTAAGCTTTTTAAATTAAATTTTCGATGTGCATATGACACCATAAGCCAACCCTCAGCACTGCACTTACATGTACATGTCAAAAATGTATTTATATTATTGATGTATGTAAAGTGATCAAGTTCAACAAGTCATTTGTCTTGCCATAACAGTTTTTATTTTGTTATTTAATTTTTCTAATATAACCGGTTACAAAATGCCGAAAATGCAACAAAATTGAACTTGCAGTTCCTGTGATACAAATATTACCATGTTGCGGACAGTGTTTAAATACAAAAGATACTCCATACTTCTTTCAATCATATCTGAAAATGGGTTTTAGCGACAAAAACATCATTTAGCTTGATCATGTCATGTATTTAGGGATTAGTCCAAGAAGACCCTATCTGCAATAGCTGCCAGGTGTCATATGTATACAACATACAATGCAGAAACTGTAAAATGTCTATAGGGCAGCTATTGCAGAAAGCACTTTCTTGCTCTACAACTCCGATATGTGTGTTGATTTATGCGTTCCAGATATGACAATGTGAAACACTTGATCATCAGGTTACATTGGGAATTACAGATGTTTTTGTATGATGTGAAATGTGTTTTATTTACACTTATGACTTGAATTTGAAGAATGAGTTACTATCTAACTCTTCTTCTTGATTCTTCTGTGACCAAACATGATGCTAAAAGCTTCTCTTGTTATTTAGGGATTCAATCATGTTTCACCGTTGTTCATCACCGTTTAACAGCGATGCGGCGTCGTCGTCTGCGTGGTTTACTTGCGAGGGCAGCTTTAGCTGCCCGGCGAAGCAAACTCACGCAGACGCTACCGACAGCGAGTTGTTAAACGGTGATGAACAACGGTGAAACATGATTGAATCCCTTTCAACAACGAAAAGAAGCTAAAGATCGTATAATTCACGATTATTTCACGAGGAAATGTCAGTTAATCATTGTCACTAAGCCTTACAAAAACTTCGATGATTTCTCTGTTAATATCATCAATAAAACTACAGAATAAAGCGGCAAAATTTAGCCGCTATCTGAAAATACTGAATTCAACTTGTAAGCTTGCATACGCACAAAGGTTCCAGGCATGACGAATTTTACGGCTCTCGCGTAGCAGCGTAGTCTCGCTTCGCGTTCACAGTATACGCTTCTGATAAAAGTGTGGATTCATCACGGATTAACAACGGTTGGCTCCTGTACAAAGGTATAGGAGGAGTTGTTGAAATGGTAATGATTTATGAGCCAAACTGTGGCATAAGGTGAAAATATTTTGAAAAGTTTTGAATAATGGAATATAAGTTGAACTTTAATACATCAAAAGAAATGAGTCTGATGTCACTATATTGAGAGAGCTATTCCAGTTGAAATCCATACACCCCGTATTGAAGACATGATCTTAATCTTCCACACAGGGGGGTGTAAATTTCAAATGTAGTCACCCATTCTGAGCCATTCAGGTAACCCCATTTGAAATTCCGACTCCCTGTGTGGGAAATTAAGGTCATGGCTTCCATAGGGGTGTATGGATTTAAACTAGAACAGCCCATTATTTTGTTTCTTATTATTTTCAGCAATTGCATATTACTTGGTAACAAGATGTTCAAATTGATATTATATCTAATCCATGTGGTTTGCAATCAAACCGTAGCAATTTTGTCTGGTAACTGATGCATCCATTCAATTACACATTGAAGTTTGAAGCATCTCTTGTGTTATATGTGCCAAAGAAAAGTGACTAATGAAGGAGAACTTATAGGGGACAGGAAAAAGCTGGGTCTGTTGGGCATAGTTATTAAATTTGCCTGGGCAAACTTTGAAAATGGATCTACTGACCTGCTCTCAAAATGACTACATGTACTGGGAGAGATGGGCATGGAAATTGCAATACTGTAGTCTGTAGAATGCCATTTACAAACATATATGCCTATAATTGAGGGTGTTATTTTATGAAAGATAAAAGGCAGACACCTTCTCCATAAAAACATTACTATAGATTGATCTTACAATAATACATTTTTTGTACAGCTGCCTGTATAGTTGCTCAAACTCCAAATGTTTTTGTGGAGAGGATGCCTGCCTTTCCTCTCTTTTGTCAAAAAAACTCCTCATTTTGAGGCATTATACTTGTAGGTCGAATTATCCCCAGACACTGAAATGACGAAAACACTTACACCAAAATTTGGGCCTCTGGTCAGCCATTCAGAAAGAACGCATAATTTATTCAAGCAATGTTTTTAGAAAATTCCCTGGAATCAGCCAAATAATAATGATTTCTGGACAACTTTTTCGAACGGAGTAAATACCCGACCGAGCCTCCCAACAATTACTGG
Source organism: Amphiura filiformis (assembly GCF_039555335.1). NCBI lineage: Eukaryota > Metazoa > Echinodermata > Ophiuroidea > Amphilepidida > Amphiuridae > Amphiura > Amphiura filiformis. The sequence continues at coordinate 12,414,768 of NC_092634.1, forward strand.
GAAGCTTGTTGCGCCTATAACCCAAGAGTTCCCCTTAACACACTGGGAACTATTTTGCTAGGCACTCATCTAGCGATCAACTCCTTATCGAGGAGGAAAAGCTCCATATACCAATGGACAAATATTTCGCTAGGCAATCCTCTACACGATCATCTCCTCGGAGGAGGAAATAAAAAGCTCCATAATACCAATGGAGAGAATATAAAATGCCATGGACTTACATGAATTAAGCTAGGCAGTCATCTAGCAGCGTCAAAAGAAATTAAATGGCTGATACCTTTCTCATTTTCCTATTATATTCATATTCAGATTACATAGTGGACATCGGTAAATATACCCATGCCAAATACCCAGTAGATAGATACCTCCGGATATTGGAACTACTAAATCGAATTTATTAATGTAGTACATGTATAATTCTGTACATTAAATCGATCATTTTAGAAAAATGATCCAAAAACTGCCACAAGGACTACTTGTTAACATCCGTACCCTGTACCATGGAATAAGCTATTTCTGATCCCCTCATTCCCTTTGCTAGTAAATACCGCAAGATCCACACTTATGATTATTTGAAGAGCCTCTGAATTTTACGATTGAGGCCTCTTCACCACAGTGGACCATTAACCCGATTTGAACATGTTGAAGGAGTTAATTGTAAAACCCGTTATTTTTTCGCTGCCAACGCCAAAAGCAAACACAGTGCCATGCTCTGCACATTTATGATTTTTTTTTTTTTTACATAACTAAGATCCCATGTCTAATACAAATGGCAGCCTTTAACAGAAATTAACGCGATAACCAGCCGGCTCGCAACCTCATAAAAACTTGAACCCAATATTTCATTTTTATTTATACTTTGATGAACAAGAAAATCTGAGGGCATAGTACTTGGCCCCTGTCTAGCTATCCCATGCCAACCTGGTGTTAATTCCTCCCGTCCTGCTATAATTAAAATTACTCGACCTAAGACTGAAGTGTATTACCACCTAAGACTGAAAGTGGTACCAATTGTATCGATTTTGTTAATGCTTCTGAAGACACATTAGAGTGAACCCATTATACAAAATAGAATTTAAAAAAAATACAACTCATGCAACAGAATAGAATGTGTTGCTGAGTGCTGAGATAGAAATTGAACCTAAAGTGATATACTCACGCACACTCTCACACCCGTATACAATAGTCGTAATACTATGTAACTCAACAAACCTCAATATAATTAGAATATTATTCAAATTCGAAGAACTCTCAATCGAATATATTTACATTTCTCCTTCAGTATTTCATCTCATTCCTAATTACCTTTTAATTTGAAGACCGACACTTTATATGTACTTGTCTCACTACTGCGAGACTCAAATTTTATGACCCACTATCAAACTCTTGAAATCAATTTTAAACAGATATCAAATATTACATATGGGGAGTGGTGGGTGGGATAAAAAATTTCTCGTCCGTTCTTGCTGAAAAACTGACAGAGAATGGCATTAGCAAACAAAATGGCCACCGACCAAACAAGGCACCCAATTGTGACCTCACGAGGCGATCCCATTTCAGCTGCAGGGATAATTTTGTGTTTCATTTGATATGTACAAATTAAACTGCATTATCCCCAGACACTGAAATGACGAAAACACATCCGCCAAAATTTGGGCCTCTGGTCAGCCATTCAGAAAGAACGCATAATTTATTCAAGCAATGTTTTTAGAAAATTCCCTGGAATCAGCCAAATAATAATGATTTCTGGACAACTTTTTCGAACGGAGTAAATACCCGACCGAGCCTCCCAACAATTACTGGGAAGCTTGTTGCGCCTATAACCCAAGAGTTCCCCTTAACACACTGGGAACTATTTTGCTAGGCACTCATCTAGCGATCAACTCCTTATCGAGGAGGAAAAGCTCCATATACCAATGGACAAATATTTCGCTAGGCAATCCTCTACACGATCATCTCCTCGGAGGAGGAAATAAAAAGCTCCATAATACCAATGGAGAGAATATAAAATGCCGTGGACTTACATGAATTCGCTAGGCAGTCATCTAGCGCGTCAAAAGAAATTAAATGGCTGATACCTTTCTCATTTTCCTATTATATTCATATTCAGATTACATAGTGGACATCGGTAAATATACCCATGCCAAATACCCAGTAGATAGATACCTCCGGATATTGGAACTACTAAATCGAATTTATTAATGTAGTACATGTATAATTCTGTACATTAAATCGATCATTTTAGAAAAATGATCCAAAAACTGCCACCCAAGTTCCTTGTCATCACATGCAAGGAAATTGCCAAACCACCCCCCCCCCCGAGATTTTTATGCTTTACCAATAAGGCGAGCTCTTGGCTGTCTTTCCCTTCCTTGTTTATGATCTCCTTATAGTGTTCTTAAAATAGTTTGTCCCAACTTATAAACCTGCCATTGTTGGTGGTGACGAATGTTGGTGCTAAAAGTTTAGGATTTAACTTGACTGATTGGATCAACAGTCCTACCTAGTGAGCATTCTTATGCAGTACTAGTGGAAAAGAATGCCTGCCAATGCTTTGTTTTGGCCATCTGGTACATCCACGTTTGAAAACCCGAAAAGAAAACAACAAAACCCACTGACTATTATAACTTCACAAGGATTGTTTTGAATTATTTGAATTCCTTCCTTCTGAACATGTGCGATGAGATAATTATGCTACTGTCGAGTGAGTGTCTACTTCTCATCTTTTGACCACTGTCAATTATCATGAATGAGTGTTATAGTAGCTTAATAGGCCTACTATTACTTATTAACGAGTTACCATTGTAAAAATTGTGAATTTCCTTCTGCTTCAGGAGTACCAACTAGGTGATAACCTATTTAAAACACTGACATACCGAAAAACATTACTATAATCTATGAATTTCCGTCTGTTTCGGACTACACATAGCCTATTTGTACATACCAACTAGGACAAATGTTTTAGCGACCAATTTACCGATAAATGAAACTATAAGGTCAATTTGCCATACATGGTGAACGAATCTGTCCTACAGTACGTTTAAAATCATAACTTTGATTTACCAAAGTTAATAATAATGAAGAATTGTTCTCTGTTTGATAGGTACAAAAGAAAACCATTTGTTTTACCAAACTTGATAACACTCTTATAGCACTGTACATTAATTATGTTATATGAAATTCTTTTTGCTTCTTTAAATGACTACCCTGGTCTATCCGTGAATTAATTTAACTGCAATTTAATAATAATACATGGGATTTATAAAAGCGCCTACGATGTAAAAAAACATCCTCAAAGCGCCAGCTGCACAGAATATTAAAATACACCCACTAAATAAAAAAAAAAAATAGGGCCTACATGCTGAACAAAATAGTATACATACAAAATTACGCATGATAGAACTCATATACACACCTTACTATACTAAAACCATGAAAACATAATAATAATGTACAAGAGTTCTGGACTTCGTTTGATAGATACTGAATAAGAAATCATTTACCATGAATTTGTTTTGATAATTTCATAATAATCCTCTACTCAATGTAGCCATTAACTATATGTAATATGTTATATGCATATCCTTATGCCTCTGATAGTAACTACCTACAGTCTATAAGCGAAACTTATGAGGCGGTGAAATTATAAGTATGCCATAATAGATGAAACTGTAATTCAATTAATGACAAATTATTCTCTTTGTTTGATAGATACAATTATTACCACATTTAATCACACACATGCTTAACTTGATGATAATGAAGATCCAGTCTTTGTTTGATAGATACAAAAAAAATTGGTAATAACCGCTCGACTAGCCATTAACAATAGGTAATATATTATATGCATTTCCTTCTGCCTATGTTAACAGACTACCCCCAACCTGTGTCGGAGAATAGTTAGGTGACAAAAAGTATAGTGTAAAAGGTAATTTGATTGAAAGCATTGCCAATTTGCAATAATTTACTTGATGAATAATTTTCCCCCTAGTAAATAAGTTTTATTCGGACTCTGCCCTGCGCACCCTATCTGCAAATACACACATTTCCCTTGTTTTATTAATATGAACATCTATAAAAGTTTGATATGATGAGCAATATTTCACTTCAATTTGAATTCTACCCCATAGAATTTGGGGTTCTTTTTCCAACTAGCAAAAGTTTGCCGTTATTTCTCCAACTAGCAAAAGTCAAGTTGTCTGATGTGCTATGACACCTAAAAGATAATTCATGCAGCAACGAGTTTGGTTAATTAGCTACTCCGAGATTAATCCACTTACTTCAATTGCCTTCAGATCGCTTCAGCATTTAATGTATGACATTTTATCACTAAAATGATCCATTGATGACACCAAGATAATTCTGCAGTTTCCTGCAACCGCTTCCTTCATATGTTTCTTGTATTATTTGACATGGACATATTGCCCAAGAATAATATAAGCCCAATCAGTGGTACAAAATAAATTTTGGCATTTCCATCAAGCTATGGAATGATCTTCCTCTATCCTTTATTGCAGCTCCATTCGTGAGAAGCATTTTTGACATCCACCGCTTCCTTCATCTGTTTCTTGTATTATTTGACATGGACATATTGCCCAAGAATAATATAAGCCCAATCAGTGGTACAAAATAAATTTTGGCATTTCCATCAAGCTATGGAATGATCTTCCTCTATCCTTTATTGCAGCTCCATTCAGTAGAAGCATTTTTGACATCCACCGCTTCCTTCATCTGTTTCTTGTATTATTTGACATGGACATATTGCCCAAGAATAATATAAGCCCAATCAGTGGTACAAAATAAATTTTAGCATTTCCATCAAACTATGGAATGATCTTCCTCTATCCTTTATTGCAGCTCCATTCGTAGAAGCATTTTTGACATGGACTTGTTAGCATACAGAGCTTTGCTTATGCTATTTTTACTCGCATGAAGAACTGTATAATATATAATCTTCCCGTTCACCACTTGCATTTTGGTTCGCTTCCTCGCCATATTAAGGTGCAACAATACTCTCTTTCAAGGATACACTGTATCTAATGTAGATGAAGATTCTTCGTTATCTGTACATGCTCTAAATGTAGTTAGCTGTTATACACAATAAAATTTCACCATTAGAGAAGTTACCGTTTCCATCATACTTGTGCTCTAACAAAGATCGCTCCTCCCCATAGAGCCAGGTTACGATTCAAAATATACTCCATCCACTGTCATAGGCATGGTAATTACGACTTTCTGTTGCAGATCCCATAAGATGTCCTCCCTTCTACCACCTGTCTCGAAGTAACCACATGACCTGCAGTGAATTAAAAGACAGAAAAAAGAGAAGCAAATTCTGCCAGCAAAGCCATTTTACTTTGTGTATAATTCATGCCTGTCTATAAATGACATCCAATATATTCGACAATTCAACTCCTTTATTTATCTATTTGAACTCCGACAACCTTGGATTGAACTTGTAATAAATGTAAAAAAAAAAACACACATAATTAAATCCATTTTTTATTCATTTTTTAAAAATTTATTTATTTATCTATTTATTTTTAAAGGCCGTTTTGTTTTTCATAGACGACAGCGTTGAAGTTACTTCTTTTTTGTTGTGATTCGTTTTAATGGAAACCGGATGGCTTCCAAAATAGAGCATCCTGTGTCCAAGTAATGATGCTTGCGCTAAAAAAAATTGAATTTGACAATTAAATTCACTCATATGGTTTTTATATAAAAAGAAAGAGAATCACGCGTTTACGGCCATGATGATGATTGCGATAAATTGACCATGAAATTCACTCATATTATGACTATTATTATAACTTTACCCAGAGAGAGCATCACGTGTCTACGCCCATCATGATTGCGCTAAACGGATTTAAATTAGAATCACTCATATGGTTATTATATACAAAGACAGATTTTCCAATTCAGAACAAAATGTTTGAACCATGTTGCCAAAAGATTGAAATTGACAATTAAATTCACTCATAAATTATGGCTTTTATATACCAAGAGTGAGCATCACGTGTCCAATGCCATGATGATTGCGATGCAAATTTTGAAAATGACGATTAAATTCCCTCATATGACTAGGCCTATTATAATTTTACCAAGACAAAGCATCACGTGTCCACCCCATGATGATAACATGTGCTAACTTCACTCATATGGCTATTAAATACCAATTGAGATTTTCCAATTCAGAACAAAAAATTTTGAACCACTTTCAATTTCAAACCAGAACAGAAACAGATTGTGTTCCTTCAGACTGCCTAATATAATTATGATGAACATAGAAATGGTTCAAAACTTTGTTTTCCTTAATTTCACGCATTTTCCATTCCACTACCTGCATGATTTATAAATATTTATGAGTTCAAAAACCCCTGATAACCCAGTGACCCCCCCGGCTATATACTACCGTGATTCAGTGGTCTATGTTACCATTAATAATGTACATACATGTATACATGTAGACGACCACGTTTGACAATTTTGAAAGCAAATTTCTCACCGTGTTTATTCACTGTTGACGCAAAATACAAATACTCTATTTGGCCATCGGCTGTTGCCACCGCTTACAAGCATAGGATAAATGTAGTCTCTCTTCTGACAAATGTAATAGCGCTAAGATCTCGCCTCCAACATTTCAACACATTAGAATTATTCCATACCACCAGTCCGGCAATCCCAATCAATAGTACTCATACATGCCTGACTTCCTCGGATCACTGTTTAGACAATCGACCACGAAAGTTTTATCGAGTTATACAAACAACTCCGGACTGTTCATTGTACCGTCACAATTCATTTCATGTGGTGTGATGTGCTGTAACCTGTAAGCTTACTTGCTTTTTTTCTTTCCAGTTGTTCATATTCGAGGTATCCTTGATGTGTTTTGTGTCCACATCCGTTGGATTCACCACTACCCACTTTTTTGTAAGCTGTGACGGCCTATTCATTGTCTTATAGTTGAATAAAAATTTCTCATGTCCGTTCTTGCTGAAAAACTGACAGAGAATGGCATTAGCAAACAAAATGGCCACCGACCAAACAAGGCACCCAATTGTGACCTCACGAGGGCGATCCCATTTCAGCTGCAGGGATAATTTTGTGTTTCATTTGATATGTACAAATTAAACTGCATTCTACAGAACTCTTTTGACCCATACATGAATTTTGTACATTTCAACCTATACACATGAATATTCATCTTATGAATGTTTATTATGTTTGTGCAACTAAATTATGTTTGTACAACTGATTTCTGTGAACACATCTGATTACAATTCGTCGCTTGGATGGCATAGTGACGTATCACAAAAATTGCCATTTTGAGATAATCGCATTTGACTTTTTTGCAACTTTTACCCATTTGTCATACATTACCTCGATTAAAATGGCCCCTTTTCTAAAATGGATATGAAAAAAATATATATTTAAGTTACATTTAATGTATAAAATACATTTTTTTCATTCACCAATTAATTGTAATTAGTCATTATAAAACTATAAATTTTTGATTCCCCATTCAAAATTGACATACGACACGTGATGTAGAGCTTAATACCTAGATTATGAAACTTCAGTTCTCTCATTTTGTAAACAAGGCGGATCTTGAACCACAAGTCTCGCCTCCTTTCCCGACCACCTATACGCGGGTATGTCGTCAGAGCGACAAAATGGTTAAAGTAAATAGGTTATCAGTCATTACTTAGAACATCGCCAAAAGGTATACACTGTAATACATATAAAAGATGTATGTTGTGAACAAAAACCTTGTAGCTTCCCACTGATCATACTTTCACCAACCATAATGACTTTATACAGAAGCAGCTGTTGGGATCTAATGCCCCATCTGCAGGGAGCTTAATCACTTACTTTAATAAAATTTCCTGGACTAGTTTACTGTTTGAAGCGGTATCAAGTAATTATATTAGAAATGGATTCAGAGATCACTGCACGAACCAAAACAGAATTCTGACTTTTCATTAGTTTACACATGGCAAAGACCCACCTTCATCCCAAACAGTCTTTGTTACAAACCTTGTACCTATAAATAGGAAGAGAATCTACTGGGAACAACACATTAACAGAAACCAGAGTGGATACACTCTGTTCTGTTCACTGTTGGGGTTTTGTCCCTCTGTCACAGTGGTGTAGCCAGGACCTTTTTTGGGGGGGAGGGGGGTAAAGGGGGGCCAAGGCAACTTTTAAGGGGTAAACTTTGATCAAAATGGTTAAAGAATTAAAAAGAAATATCAGGGCAGCCAGCATCCCACAGGGGAGCAATACTTCTCATAAGGCAGAATTTGCCCCCCCCCCCCTCGCTAGGCCACATCTCTGTTGGCCTCTTGCCCTAGTAGGATCATGAGGGTATTTGACACAGACTACATCCAAACTAACAAGTCACTTTAACTAGTACCATAGTTCACCAGCACTTTCTAGGGATAAACAACATCTGCAGGTGCATAAGCTGCAAACATAGCAGTAACACCTTGCATTGCAGATCATATTTACGATATGCTCGTAGTAAGCTTAAGAAGACGGAAATCCTCAATGAACCATGATTTCTGCGCATTATGGCTAATAACAGGGGATAGGAATCACATTAGTAGACCAATCAATCATAATGATAACAAGTAGTTTTTTGTATAGTGGTGTATCTAAGTAGAAGAGATGTTTCATTTCCTCCTTCGTTATCAGGGGGATTTATGCAGGAATCCAGGTGCAATTTCTAAAACATATTTTGTTTTCTTTATTTCATTTGCTTCAAGGATTCTAGGATCCAGACTCATAATATTTTACTTTTTTGTTTGTATTTTTTTACTTTAAAGATTCCAGATTTGTAATTTTCTTAAGGGTTCTGGACTCATACATGCTCTAAAGCTGATTCATGCTTTTGTTTCTAGTAACAAGTGAATGTAACCTGATCAGTGAACACTACCAAAGCATTGTATACTGAAAAACCTATCCAGTTATTAGTCTACAACCATTAAAGGTGGGTGACCTGACTAACAGCATCATCCCCTCAAGACAACTTTAAATTTTTGCTGCCATCTACTGAGGATTTCTGTTAAAATTCGTGTTGTTCACAGTATTGACAAATCTGATTTCACACATTCCTACACCTCAATGGCAGCCATTGAAGTGGGCCATCCCCATCTGGAATGATGCAGGCTTTGCGGGAATTTCAAACTGTGTTTCATCATTCATGTGACAAAAGGATGCTGAAAGTTTACAATGCAATACAATATAAGATTGATTTTGAAGCAGCGCTAGTTACAACACTAGTTTAGTGCGGATGGCCCCCAGTAATGGCAGAATGAATTCTGACCATCACTTGGCTCATCGGATAATTTAGTGTATAGACTAGCCTTTGCTTCAAAGTTTAGTCCATTTGTACATACACCTGTCACATTTGATTTCATCTTTGTCATTTAATCTTTGTTTACATTACCTTTTACTTATGTTTGTGTCTGCTGAAAGGTTTAATGATTAAATATGACAGGTTGAAATAGTCTTCTTCTCCCATGTCCCTCGTTTCCCTGCCACGTCTAATTGATGCAAACAGGGGTCACTGGCAAATAGGATATCCCAGCATTATCTGGAACTCCTTCACTCATTTTGATTCTGATTATTGATAATTACCAAATAATAATCAATTTGTATATTGTACCAAACAAATCTGAATCTTCATAAAATACGACATTGGGTCTCATTGGAATCTACCTTTTAATAATAACATAACATTGCTATTTACTGAATATTATATTGGCTTCTCAAAGATATCTACTGAAGATAGTAACACCTCTTACTACATTACATTGGGTTTTCATTGCTATCTACTGGGTAGCAACACCTTTCATTGCTATCTACTGGAGATAGCAACACCTCTTACTACATTACATTGGGTTTTCATTGCTATCTACTGAAGATAGCAACACCTCTTACTACATTACATTGGGTTTTCATTGCTATCTACTGAAGATAGCACCACCTCTTACTACATTACATTGGGTTTTCATTGCTATCTACTGAAGATAGCAACACCTCTTACTACATTACATTGGGTTTTCATTGCTATCTACTGGAGATAGCAACACCTCTTACTACATTACATTGGGTTTTCATTGCTATCTACTGGAGATAGCAACACCTCTTACTACATTACATTGGGTTTTCATTGCTATCTACTGAAGATAGCAACACCTCTTACTACATTACATTGGGTTTTCATTGCTATCTACTGAAGATAGCAACACCTCTTACTACATTACATTGGGTTTTCATTGCTATCTACTGAAGATAGCAACACCTCTTACTACATTACATTGGGTTTTCATTGCTATCTACTGGAGATAGCAACACCTTTTACTACATTACATTGGGTTTTCATTGCTATCTACTGGAGATAGCAACACCTCTTACTACATTACATTGGGTTTTCATTGCTATCTACTGAAGATAGCAACACCTCTTACTACATTACATTGGGTTTTCATTGCTATCTACTGAAGATAGCAACACCTCTTACTACATTACATTGGGTTTTCATTGCTATCTACTGAAGATAGCAACACCTTTTACTACATTACATTGGGTTTTCATTGCTATCTACTGAAGATAGCAACACCTCTTACTACATTACATTGGGTTTTCATTGCTATCTACTGGAGATAGCAACACCTCTTACTACATTACATTGGGTTTTCATTGCTATCTACTGGAGATAGCAACACCTCTTACTACATTACATTGGGTTTTCATTGCTATCTACTGAAGATAGCAACACCTCTTACTACATTACATTGGGTTTTCATTGCTATCTACTGAAGATAGCAACACATCTTACTACATTACATTGGGTTTTCATTGCTATCTACTGGAGATAGCAACACCTCTTACTACATTACATTGGGTTTTCATTGCTATCTACTGAAGATAGCAACACCTCTTACTACATTACATTGGGTTTTCATTGCTATCTACTGGAGATAGCAACACCTCTTACTACATTACATTGGGTTTTCATTGCTATCTACTGGAGATAGCAACACCTCTTACTACATTACATTGGGTTTTCATTGCTATCTACTGAAGATAGCAACACCTCTTACTACATTACATTGGGTTTTCATTGCTATCTACTGAAGATAGCAACACCTCTTACTACATTACATTGGGTTTTCATTGCTATCTACTGAAGATAGCAACACCTTTTACTACATTACATTGGGTTTTCATTGCTATCTACTGGAGATAGCAACACCTCTTACTACATTACATTGGGTTTTCATTGCTATCTACTGAAGATAGCAACACCTCTTACTACATTACATTGGGTTTTCATTGCTATCTACTGAAGATAGCAACACCTCTTACTACATTACATTGGGTTTTCATTGCTATCTACTGAAGATAGCAACACCTCTTACTACATTACATTGGGTTTTCATTGCTATCTACTGAAGATAGCAACACCTTTACTACATTACATTGGGTTTTCATTGCTATCTACTGAAGATAGCAACACCTCTTACTACATTACATTGGGTTTTCATTGCTATCTACTGAAGATAGCAACACCTTTACTACATTACATTGGGTTTTCATTGCTATCTACTGAAGATAGCAACACCTCTTACTACATTACATTGGGTTTTCATTGCTATCTACTGAAGATAGCAACACCTCTTACTACATTACATTGGGTTTTCATTGCTATCTACTGAAGATAGCAACACCTCTTACTACATTACATTGGGTTTTCATTGCTATCTACTGAAGATAGCTACCCATCTTACTACATTACATTGGGTTTTCATTGCTATCTACTGAAGATAGCAACACCTCTTACTACATTACATTGGGTTTTCATTGCTATCTACTGAAGATAGCAACACCTTTTACTACATTACATTGGGTTTTCATTGCTATCTACTGAATATAGCAACACCTCTTACTACATTACATTGGGTTTTCATTGCTATCTACTGAAGATAGCAACACCTCTTACTACATTACATTGGGTTTTCATTGCTATCTACTGAAGATAGCAACACCTTTTACTACATTACATTGGGTTTTCATTGCTATCTACTGGAGATAGCAACACCTCTTACTACATTACATTGGGTTTTCATTGCTATCTACTGAAGATAGCAACACCTCTTACTACATTACATTGGGTTTTCATTGCTATCTACTGGAGATAGCAACACCTCTTACTACATTACATTGGGGTTTCATTGCTATCTACTGAAGATAGCAACACCTTTACTACATTACATTGGGTTTTCATTGCTATCTACTGAATATAGCAACACCTCTTACTACATTACATTGGGTTTTCATTGCTATCTACTGGAGATAGCAACACCTCTTACTACATTACATTGGGTTTTCATTGCTATCTACTGAAGATAGCAACACCTCTTACTACATTACATTGGGTTTTCATTGCTATCTACTGAAGATAGCAACACCTCTTACTACATTACATTGGGTTTTCATTGCTATCTACTGGAGATAGCAACACCTCTTACTACATTACATTGGGTTTTCATTGCTATCTACTGAAGATAGCAACACCTCTTACTACATTACATTGGGTTTTCATTGCTATCTACTGGAGATAGCAACACCTCTTACTACATTACATTGGGTTTTCAATCTAGTGAAGATGATGGACATCCTTAATCAGAATGCTACTAGAAGGGTTTGTTGCTATCTACTGAAGATAGCAAATATCCTTGAATGCTACATAATGGTGTTTTGTTGCTATCTACTGAAGATAGCAAATAACCTTCACTATGCTACATCCGCTTCTCACTGATATGATCTACTGCAGATAGCCATATATCACCCACAGAGCAACTATACCACTATCTTATAATTTATAATTATAACACTTCTTACTCAATTTTAGCCTAACCTGTAATTACCCTGTAAATTAGCTCAAATATATCACTCATATTCACAACATTGATGCATGATTAGATCACCATGTAATATTTTCTCAATAAATATCTCCATGAAACTGTCCAAATAAATCCATGAAATTTAACCTGGGCATAGCAAGCTCTTGAACCATAAACACTGATATATTGTTGAAGTCTAATACAGAAAAATAACACTTATTAGAGTATTGCACAGGTTATGTTTAAGCCATCTATATTACAAGATGCTCAATTTCATCAACGCTTGACCTGTCCATCTCAGTGCACCACTTCACTTGTCTGTGATATACCGTAGTATGTCTTCAAATGGCTCAGTTCTAGTTCTTCTAGTAGATATACTATAGGGAAGATACATAATCAGCATACAAAGACCATTGTTGTCCTTTTTAAAAAGCCAGACTATACATTGCCCTGAACTTCAATTACTTAACCTGTTTCATATAATTGTCTGTTGAAGCCAACTTATAGCTGTAATGGGTTTGTTACAGATTACAGATGTTGGTTTGGAAAATAATATATATAGTATATATATTGAAATAATGAACAAGCAGCTCAAAAACTTGTTACAATTTGTGGAAACAAAATTAATTGACGATATAGCTAGATCAAGCCTATAATAGTTTTTACAGCGATCTAGTGAAGATCTTCACTAGATAGCTGTAACAACATCTGTAACTAGAATGCTACAAAAGAAATCTCATTGCTATCTACTGAAGATAGCAATTATCCTTGAATGCTACATAAGGGAATCTTATGCTATCTACTGAAGATAGCAAATATTTTTTGAATGCTACATAGGAGGGTCTTGTTGCTATCTACTGAAGATAACAAATATTCTAGAATGCTACTTAAGGGAATATCATTGCTATTTACTGAAGATAACAAATATTCTTGAATGCTACGTAAGGGGGTCTTGTTGCTATCTAATGAAGATAGCAAATATCCTTGAATGCTATCTACTGAAGATAGCAAATATTCTTGAATGCTATCTACTGAAGATAGCAAATATTCTTGAATGCCATCTACTGAAGATACCAAATATTTTTGTGTGCTACATAAGGGTGTCTTATTACCATCTACTGAAGATACCAAATATTCTTGAATGCTACATAGGAAATCTTGTCGCTATCTACTGAAGATAGTAATATCATTGAATGTTACATGAGGGGGTCTAGTTGCTATCTACTGAAGATAACATATATCCTTGAACACTGCATAAGGGGGTCCTGTTGCTATCTACTGAAGATAGCAAATAACCTTCACTATGCTACAGCTTATCACTGTTACTACCACACATAGCCATCTATCAACCACAGAGCAACTATACCACTATCTTATAGGTTTCAACACTTTTTACTCAATTTTAGCCTGTAATGACCCTGTACATGATCTCAAATAAATCACTCATATTCATTAACACTTGATGTATGATTAGATCACCATCTAATATTTTCTCAATAAATATCTCCCTGAAATTATCAAAATAAATCCATGAAATTTAACCTAGAGATAGCAAGCTCTTGAGCCAGAAACACTGATATATTGTTGAAGTCTAATACAGAAAAATAACACTTATTAGAGCATTGCACAGGTTATGTTTAAGCCATCTATATTACAAGATGCTCAATTTCATCACTGCTTGACCTGTCCATCTCAGTGCACCACTTCACTTGTCTGTGAATATAGTATGTCTTCAAATGGCTCACTTCTTATAGTAGAGACTAAATAGAGAAGATACATCTTCAAACAGTTAAAGGGAGTCTCCGGCAATCATAACATTACGGCTTATATGTTAGAAAAATAATTATCAAGCATGAATCACCTGGTTTTATTTAAAAGAAACTCATATTGACCATAAAACGAATAAAAACAGCTGAAATTGTCTAAGTGCAATGATGTAATGGTTATCTTTGCTCAATTGTCGTCAGCCTTCATTGTATTACTGGGACGTCATTGCACTTGACAATTGTGGCGCCCAGGAATTTCGAATATCACGTGTTGAGAGACGGATGTTTTTATGGTCAAATGAGTTTGTTTTAAATAAACCATGTGATTCGTGCTTGATAATTAATTTTCTTACATATAAGGCATAATGTTCTGATTGCCGGAGACTTCCTTTAACATTTTCGTCCAGTTTTTAAAAGCCAGGTACATTGCCCTGAACTTTCTTACTTAACCTGTTCCACTTAAGCTTCATGTAATTAATTGTCTGTGAAGCTAGAATGGCCGTAAACCAAATGTCTGCATTTCTAATTACAGACCATAATAGTTTGAGAACACAGACAATAGAGTTCACCAATGGCAAATTGGAAAATGGTTATGTAGCAAACTGAATCCTAATGGCCTAAATGGAGCTTGTTGATGAATAATGATACTCGCATATATCATGTTATTTTGCATTAAGGAACAGACTACATTTTGTAAACAAGGTCACATTTTAATAGCATTTTTGAAATTAAATATTGTAATCTTATCCTATCCTGTGAAGTATAATATTAGACCACAGACTAAACGCTGTTCAATTTACTCTGGTAAGAAAAAGCTTATAAAGCTCCAGTTTTATAACACATTATTATGTTTTGATGAATCCAAGTGTGTGAAAATATTGGATCCAAAACATATTATAATAATGATAAAAGTGGATGCTTTACACCCAATATGTATTGGTCTTGCTATAAGTTTTAATATTTGACTCACCTACATCTTGTCCAACATTTTAAAATTTGTAGCTTGACCAATAAATATGGGCTCATTCGATCCAGTTTTATATCAAATATTTTTTTATACTAGCCTGCCTACGACAAGTCATTCTACTGACACAGGAATTACACTTATTTCCATTAGCATTCTTTAAGTTATCTATGGTGATAATGTTCTCTTTCTGTCAAGAGTATGAGTGAGAAGAATGGACTTTGACCATTTTATACTACTGTTTAAGTGGAAATGTTTGCGCAATATTTATTTTCGCATTTTTAGCGTTCCATGCTGCTGTCGCAAAAATTACAACGCACAAATATATTCCTTTTGTGTTTAGGTCATGTAAGGAAACTAAGAATTGTGAATTCAAAAACAAGGGAAACATTTACGAATTGGCAAAAGCAAAAAATATTCCACTTTTACAATACACAAATTGATGGGACAGACAATCATTGATGAGGTTGAGAAGAGATTTGCTATTTCCAAGAAGTTTCCTACACATCTATTGTACTTGATTATCACAGGTACTGACCTGCACAATCATTGAGCGTGTTTATAGTGAATATACCGCATTTTGAGTATACCGTACACGATAATCCTTGTATGTACCGATACCCTTGCTGTTTATAGTGAGACACAGTTATCGCACAAATTATATACCAACTACATTATCGTACATTTGCAATGACCCGAGGTCACACAGTGAATGTGTAAATATTGTGGCGCGAGCTATAAACAGCCCATTCAACAATATCTACAATATGATCATGGCGGCAAACATGTAGCTTCTGTTTTGATAACTATCGGGGGTGAGAATCGTTCGAATGTCCTGCGCGCATTCTACGCATCATGAAGAAGGCCCTACTTCCGGTAATACCGCACACAATTTATACTGGTGTGTTTATACTGGGATATCTCACCACAATATCCTTCGGTTTAGAAGGATATTGATGTACCGTACATATATATACTGCTAGTGTTTATAGTGGGCAAGTATTCGGATAATTTCTAACCGGGTAGAAATTGTACCGCAATGTACCGCACATCTGCTCCCACTATAAACACGCTCATTGACAAACATAATCCTGAACCACAACAGATTAAATAACAAATGTAGTGGTCAAAGTTGGGTGATTTAACAAATGAAAATATATTTTCAAACCTGAAGTCATAAAATGTGAGTCACTTGTCCAGCAAAGTCAGTTTGCATTTTCTTTAGTGAAAAAGCTTGTTCAGCAAATGGGCAGCAGTATGCTCAAATTTCCCAAGGTATGAATATATTCAAGTTGCAGACAACAACAAAATACAGACAAACTGAGAACTAATAAATGGTAAAAGTGTATATCCTCTAATTGGACCATTAAGAGTTTCCTTTTGGCATGGTTGAGGCAATAACACTGAAAACATCAATTAGCTGTCAAATTCAGAGATGACCTGGTCCCTGATTAATTTGATAACCAGGCAGGTTTGGTTCACCCCAGAAGATTGGCTCTGGCAGGGCTTCCTCTTTAACTTTTCTATTTCACTGACATGGAAAAGGTTGTAACATACAAAGAGATTAAAACAACGTTACTGTCTTTGCAATAAGTTGGTTCGGCAAAAGAAAGTATCTTCTTTTTATTGCCTTTGCAAGTTACATCCTTTCACCACGTGATGGTCATTGAATAAGTTGGCCAAAGCTATGACAAAAGAAACTAACATGTCAGTACCATCAGGGCAGTGGCAGACTGGCGATTTCTGTCAGTCCTGCTTCAAAACAATTTTATCCACAAACATTAGCGGGTATTCACGGCTGTCAAGAATAACAATAAGTGCTCTAATGGGTCATTTGCAGATTTATGTTTTGTGTTATTGATATTGTCATTTTTGGGTATATGTCTATGTTCTTACATAGTATAAGGCCTGATGTATACTTTTTATTTAACATAGAATATTCACTACAATAATGTCTTCATTATTTAATCTATTCCCATCTTCTTTACAGTTATGTTTAATTTCTAATGAATGTTTGATGACGTACAATCAATAACATATTTCCACCAGACATTCAAAATCAAATGTAACATGATTTCCCATCACAAACATTAGAAAATAAATGAAAATAGATTCAATAAAGAATAATCTACGTCAAATAATTGGAGTATATGTGGCCCTTAACCTTTATATTTGTACAGTTGACTGGGGCAGTTGACTCCACACGTACTGTGCAGTTAGGAAGAGATCAATAATACTTAAATACTTCTCGCATTCAATCAATTTACAATAATAATCCACAATGTATAATCAAAGACAAAATTCAAAAGACTAGTCTGCATCAGGGCAAAGGGGCGGCGTGATAGGTTGATGTAGCTCGAGATACTCTAGCTAAAATACAGGTTTACATTTACTATGTTACATTATCTTGCTGTATTTCAGCTAGAGCTCCAAACGACAAGCTTCCGGGTTTTTTTGGAGAACGATACTGTTACGTAAGATGAAGAAGAAACCCGCCTCGGAGCCCGCCCTACTCATTATTTCATTGTACTTATTGCAATTTGCCTCCACACATTATTACGTAATCAACACAAAGCTTTTGTGAGGATTAGTGAGTGGATAAGAAATTGACAGTGGAGGATACGAAGGACACGCCCGATTGTTAGTTGTCAATCATGAATTGCCGCACCGTATTAATATTTTACTGCATGGCATTCCGCAAACACCAAGACAAATTATGCCGTATTTTTCCAAAGATCATCTCATATGAAGTAAGCTGAATGCGATCTGTACTTTTGTAACATTCCGATCGCTTTTGATCACCTATTATCGGCGAATTTGCTTGAAAACACGTGAGTTCATGTTGTGTAAACATAATTAGCATAGACACAAATGAAATTACGATGCAATACAATGCAATTTGAATGCGCAGCAGATCTATAGAAATAATGTTGCCCGGTTTTATGCAGAATTAGACCCTGTCTGGGTTAATGACCTGCGCAGTATGACATATGTGACACGATCAAGGGAAATGAGTCGGATGTCGCTAATATTGATATTGAGATATTGGCAAAGAAAGTGTTAAAATTCTTTTGTTTTATATTGTTTTTAGCGATTGATAAATTGACGTAACTTTACAAAGAAAAATCATATGAACATGGGGTTTTCAGTTTCTGAAAGCTCTAAATGTTCTCCTTAGAAACATGTGTAAAACTCATTTTCAATCAGGGCCGACATATGACTCATTCCCCTTGATCATGTCACATATTCGGTCTGGTTGACAGGACGTCATACCCAATCTAGTCTTGAATTATAGTTTTATAAACATTTCACATTTCACAAAAACACTCATGCAACTCACTGATTCCATGTGTTGTTTGGCTCACTTACCTTGATTCCATCTCATTGACATCAAAGCCAAGCTGCTCAGCTAGGGAACCTGCAAAAGATAAGTATACACATTCAATCTTGGGAAAATCATGTGGCATAAATGCCTCATATTTGAAAGGCCTCATCTTTATTCAAAACAATTTGATTGTTGGCCTTATACCCGGGTATTAGATGGTGGGTTCAATTTTGTCCACTGAAATGAGCGTAAAGGATATGTGAGAAAATACCCCCAGTCAGAACTCTTGTTCCACCCCCCAGTAAAAACTCAGAATGTACAAAAATTTCAAAATTGACAGATTTTTGTTCCCCCAATTCACTTTTCCCCCAATACCCCATCACGGCCCTGCACTTCTTAGATCGCCTTGATAAGAGTTCGAAGCCCTGTCGTCAACAGAGGGCAGTAAACTCGAGGTAAAGAATATCCCATATCGCTAATGAGCTGGGCAGTAACCGTGAAAAAAGCTCGTTTCTGGCGAAAATTGACAAGTAACTTGCACAAATTTCTAGATACAGTTACTATAAGGTCGTATGCGATGTATTCAAACCATTTGTTAACCATTTCTTTTTAGGGAGCAATAATTATTTATCATGAATATTATTTTCATGTTGATGACATCATAGTTACTCGCATTTTGTTCATTTTTAAATTTTGAAACATTTAACGCTCAAAAGTCACACAAAATCAACCACATATATTTTCTTTATTTCACCAGAGTGTCCTTGCCAAGATTCTAGCATCAGACCATGCGCTTTCTCAAGATACAGCCTTCATAAGTGTTAGGTCACTTCTGTACAATTCTTATAATTTGTTTCATGCATACAAATAGCGATGCACGTTTATGTTGTGTTTTTGATCGGTTTTCATGTCCGATTTTAACGATAAAACATTATTCCCTATAGAAAAACAATATGGCAAAAGATACAACAGTTTGTAACATTCTACATGAACTTAACCATCTATGTTTGGATTGTGATGTAATTAACGTGTGTTCAATGAGATTTTCTCTTTCTGAATATGACTTGTAAAATATTATTTTTCATCACAATTTCTCATCAAATTCATACATTTCTGGGTCAAAAGTCAGGTAAAACACTTTCTGGTTTTGAAATTTGGTTTATAAATAACGCTAATAAAATCATTTGGGTTGATCAAGCAGTTGCTTTTTATGATTTTCAAGGTAATATGCATAAATGATGAATCTGCATGTACATAATTTTTCACTTCAGTAAGCTCGTCTTTTGACCAACGTTCATTATTGATCACGGGTTGTATTGTATGCGATTGACATCAAAGAAACACATGTGTATGAGCTTGTGCATTGAATTGAATTACACAATGGTTATTCAGGTTATTGATCGCTAGATGGAAGCGAACATGATACATATTACGTAGGATTCCATGCCTTTGCGGGGATTTGAACCCTAGCGACCAGAACTATGAACACTTTGAAGTGTTAGCACCTTGCAGGGCCGTGCCATACTTTGGATCTGACAAGGGTTAGGTATGCTAGACTATGCACCTATACAAAGAGTTGATACTCTATGAATGGAATTGAAGGTTTGTATACCCTGTGAAATGGACAAGTGAATTTCAAATTATTGACATCAATGTATTTGGTCATATCGTAGAACCAACAACTTGACCAGTTTTATGCAGTTAAAGGCAGTGTCAATTAATGGTGACACCCTTCCCAAATTAGCATTAGCATGCGCAAGGGGGGATTATTGAACAGTTGTGGAAATGGAGACCAGAGCACACCCCCCCCCCGCTTTAGACAACCTGCAGTCGTCACTACAAATGAGGCTTTTCACCTACTCTGACTTCACTTCTGTTACCTGGTGATGCCATGCTACTGCTTATGACCAACCTTATGCATGCCATTGTGCATAATGTGCAGGTGTATTTGTGTGTGAAGTGCATCAGTTTTTGTGCTGTTTTCTAACATCATTAACATTTTTATACAAAAACAATTTTACTAGATTAAATGAATCTTCTGGTATCAATGGGTGATGGGAGGTTGAAAGGCCCCATATACATCAATCAGGCCAAGGTCTGTTCAATGTTGACATTTTTCTTTTGATGGTAACCCACTCTTTCCCCTGTTTTTTAATAAATCTTATCTTTTCAGGTGGTGCAAAGTGAGGACTTCTTCGTTTCCTCTCCATTGAATATCACTTTATTGATCATGTATCTTTGTTTTGTGCTCTTACATCTTTAATGCTTTTTGTACTGGCTATGTAGCTACAACGTGAAGAGTCTAACTTTTGAGATATTTTCTTGAAATATCAAAGACTATCTCAAGAACCGCTAAACCAATACTAGGCTTGTTTTTACTCATTTTCCATGTTGATTCCAGATACGTTCATTGAAATGTACAATTCTGAATTCGTTGAATTTTTAAAGATAACTTGAAACTTTTCATCTGCAGACAACGCCCGTGTGGAGAGGGCTAAACAAAACAATTTTACACATTTTTAATAAATATTTTAAGCATATGAAGACTAGGGACTTCTTTTTCTCCACATTAAATTTTGTCACCACACAAATTAAGCGTGTGCAACCTTTGGAAAATGGCTTTGGGCTGTTTCTTATAATGTATCACTTGCACCTCACATTTCTGTAAAAGTAGACATTTTTTCACTACATTTATTTTCCGTATTCTAAGGCTCAAAGAACTGGCAAGCAGCTACTGCAAAAATAACAACACATGATTATATTGCCTTCATGTATAGGTCAGGCAAGGTAAGGAAGCTTATCGTGAAATTTAAAATCACACAAAAATCTCACCAAATGTTCCCTTTTACCATGTTTACAGTAGCGGAAAATAGAGGATGATCCCTGAGATTTGGAACATGTTTTTTACCAAAATACATTGACATTTAACTATAATTTGGATTTGGCTAATTTTTGTGAGTGCAAAGTTTTGTATCTCAACAGTTCCATTCTGATCATATGTTTGTAACTTTTGTACTTCAATTTTCCTTCTATATATCTTCACACTAAAGCAATACTTCTCTTCATTTTAAACTTCACCTTCGTATAAAATTGTGCAAAAAATGTAAAAAATATAGGTAGAGCAAATATTTTAAGTTTTAACAGCTTGAAAAGCGACTGTGTGGTTCAGATGATATAGCTCATATTTGAGCAGTAGCTAGGAGACGTGCTTAGCACTATAAGATGCATCCCTACTTGACCACGCCATTTGTAAAACGGAATACAGGACGGAAAAAGTGCAGGTTTATTTTTCAAATGAGGTAGCTAGTTTTATAACAGGTTGATTGATTGATTTCAATTGGAATATAGTGGATGAGAGAGTTTTACATATTATTTAAGATTTTCGTATGGAAAGGAGTGTAGACCCTATTTCCTGATGAGCTTGCAAACCTCCCTATCTCAACCTCTTATGATGTAAACAAAATACTACCAAGTTACATTAAAAATCCTGAAAGGATAACATTTAAAAGTTATTGAAAGTATTTATGATATCCATCAAATTCCAAAATGAAAAGTTGCAATTTTAACGATTCAATTGTGCCTGTTACACTGTGTGCTTTATTGATTGGCCCGTGGTGCTTGTGTGCAATACAACGATGCGTTCCCATTGAAAATCGTTGAAAATGCAACTTTTGATTTTGGGGTTTGTGGCTTTGGTGGCGCATATCTTGGTCAATTCTTGTTCGTTTTGCACGAACAGGGTGTCAAATGAGAAAGCAAAGTCCAATTAACAAAATGTATATTTCAGAATAATCCAAAATTATCAAGTTATTGAACAGCAAGGATGAATATAACTGATGAGTTTCTTTTTGTGCCTGGTGTAGTACTAGTAGTAACTGTCAGGAAAGGTTTCTGCTCATTTTAAGCCAAAATAATAAGGTAAAGTGAAAGAAACCCCAATGGCTATCTGGTCATTTAGAATGGAGTTCTATGGAAGTAAAATATTAGCCCAGCCTTTAGGCTTTGTTGCTTAAGTATACTTTCCAGAGAGGTTGCGTCACACTTCGGTTGAACATGCTTACTAAGTCTGTGAGGGCCACAGACTGTGGCTAGTAAAATATCTGAATATAACATTATGTCAAAATTGCTCTGTTGATCTGACAAACACAACAAATCTGGCTGATTCTATTTAGGTGTAAGTCGGGACATGTCTAAACATTACAAATATGACAACAAAAAATCAGGTTCGAAAAAAAATTAACCAATTTGATATTATAAAATCGTAAACTATAGCTTTAAACTGAATATGTATAAAATGACAATTACGAACAACTGTAATGACAGTTACCAGTAGTGTGGCTAGCAACACAGTAATGTCAATATTCCCTTCAAGCCATTTGTATACCATATGGTGCACTCATTAAATGATCAATCATTAGCACTAAATTAATAAGCTATAAAATTTGTCAGTGATAGTACTGTAAATGCATCTTACGAGGGGGTATCAAAAAGTTTTAGAAATCGCCCAGAAGTGAAAGAGCTATATCAATGAAATTTTGTCAGTACAATCACTGGTCCTTATGTACACTATGGTGCAAAAATGGTCTCATAAGTATTTTTACTTTTTTTACAGGAGCTAGATGTCACTACCTGCCTATGTAACCGCATAACCAGCAAAATGGAGAAAATTGAGGCATGCAGCATGATTAATTTCCATTTTAAGGGTTACAGTGCCCAGAAAATCTGTGATGAAATAAAAATTCCTTTTCCAAAAAGCAACAGTGACATATCACAATCACCACCGAAGATAACTTTCATTTCATCATCAATTTTCTAGGCACTGCAACCCTTCAAAAGCAGGATCTTAATAATGCTGCTTGCCTCAATTTTCTCAATCTTGCAGTTTATACGCAGTAACTGGGGCAGCAGGTTATTGGCATCTAGTGCCACCTGTAAAAAAAGTAAACATACCTTTGAGACCATTTTTGGACCAAAATGTACATAAGGACCAGTGATTGCACTGACAAAATTTGATTGATATAGCACTTTCACTTCTGGGCAATTTCTAAAACTTTTTGATACCCCCTCGTACATCAGATACAATGAATGCCATTTGTATTGAATGGGTGACAGGTTGTAAATACAAGAAGGAATACACCTTTTGAAAGAAATTTTTACCCTGGTTTTATAAGTATCTAATCCTATACCGTAAAACCTTGTCTACAAGCATATATATGCCTCTAAACGAGGGGTTTTTTGACAAAAGAGACTAGAGGCAGACACTCTCCACAAAAACATTATTTGGAGTTTGAACAATTATTACTGATATAGGTGGCTGGCTGTACAGACCAATCTATTGTAATGTTTGTGGAGGGTGTTTGCCTTTTGTCTCTTTCGTAAAAAAAATACCTTGTTTAGAGGCATACATGCTTGTAGACGGAATTCTACGGTATTCTTAGTCAGTGGTTGTGGTTTATTTGAATTGAACTGATGAACTGAATTTCATTGATTCCTGCACATGTCGTCTATCACACAGTCAACTGCAGTGTGCCAGTGTGACGTGTTGTTAAGCTACAAAGTTTTCAAAATATGGACCAAAAGTGTGTCAAATTGTGCACTTTTAAAAACAAACCCAAAATTTGCTATTGAATGACTCTTGCTTTTGACTTGAAACCATGAGATCTTATTCAACCAGGGTCAGAATGACTAGAAAGATTCAGGAGTATAGTGGAGCCAATAATTTGACCTTTCCAATTAAATGAGACCTACTCTTGTATTTGATTATTTGCAGTTTGTGTAATCTTCTTTCTACTTCAATTTAAATACCACTAATCACGTACCAGATAATGATTATTATCAAACCACATGTCGCCAACAAGACCATGATTAGTTTCTAATTTATCAGTGCTTTAAGCATAGCAAAGCCTCTTTAATAACTGACTGATCATTCAATTCAATATATACTACTTATTAGTGTTGCAGGACAGTCGTAGTCCCCAATGCTATAAGGCTGTGATCACATAGAAGTATACTGTATACGGTATTAGGCTATTCACATAGATATCGCTCATTGAACTCAGCCTGATTCAATGAGTATATCGTATAGCTGAATACCGTATACAGTATACTTCTATGTGATCACAGCCTAAGTGGTATAGAGTCCCTACTTTCGATTATAGACTTGTAATATTCCACTATTTATAGGGTTCACAACCTAATACTCTTTAAAATAAATCGAAAAATATTTTACGAAATGTAAAAATGTAGAAAGGTATGTGTAGCTTTATTTGTTTTACACATATGGACCCATTTATGGTTGCAATTATACTTTCATTTATACTATAATACATGTATAAAAATTTTTATTTGCGCCAAAGAAACCGTGCAGGGAGGGATGTGAGGACCTTTATTCAGATTTTTACCTCAAAATAGTCATAATAGTTGTGAATATTTGATTTTGACTACAAAGGTTGAAGTTAGCAACCCTACTATTGATAAAGCGTGTGTCAAATTATATATCACAATGTGTTTTAATTATTCATTTTTCCTTTATTGTTGTCTTCATTTAATACCTTTAACAATGATTATTTCTATCAAATATTGGATTGTTCTAAAAAAAAAGAGAGCGTCTGACTTTGTCACATTTGGAACATTTAGCCATAATAATTTGTCAAAATTGGAACTCTGCTGTTGCTAAGGCATAATAAAACATGTTTTTGCCCAAAACCGACTGCTTTAAATGCAGACAATGTTTACCTGAATGGCTTGACACACGACAGCCCACAGGGGCTTATTCTATGTACTTCTCAATCACTCATTTTTACCATATTTATATTTTTACTATCTTATCATTTCCAACTTATATTACGTTTTAAATTGTCAAACTTTAGTTCTCTTCATTACTACACAAGAGAAATCAATAATTAATGAGTTTTGATATTTTACCATAGTGTGGGAGCAAGAAACGTTACGTGAACATTAACAAAACTAAAAAATGAGCGTTTTTTCAGCAGGCTTTGCCAGACAAAGTATATCTCTAGCCTTGTCAGATCTTTTCTATATAAGATGTGTTTCCTCTGACAGGTATTAACCAAGTTTGTCAGAAACCCATCCATGATGAGCAGGCCGACCCAAACACTACTCAAACACTAGTCAACAGCCATGTTCATTTAGTGCATAACAACATCAGTTTGGGACCTTATTGCTGAAATAGTTTCACGATGGGGAAATGAAGGCATTTAACTTTGAAGGTATTATTGTAAGATACAAATTTGATTTTTTTTTACTATAATCTTTTAATTTGAAGATGAACATACGAGGTCAAATGAAAGAAAATTCTTATTCCATTCCAGGACTTAGATTGGCGTAGTGGTAGATAAAATAAAAAGGGTGTGAAAAAAGTCTTATCCATCTTCCAATATTTCTCCTTCTTATGAAAGCTGTGTAATTTGGAGCCAAACTGTTGAATTTGGAGCATTTTTTTCAACCACCATCCCACTTGAGTTTATTTCACGAATCTGAAACCCTCACAAAATTTGTGGAATTGAAATTTTTACCGTACTGTGCCATAAAACTGAACCATTTTGACACTACATCATAAACAATATAAAACAACAACAAAATTTACTGACAAGAGAACTTTGAAAAAATAAATTAAAATTTTAACTCTAAAAAGATCAGTGTCTCTTTATATGCTATACCTATGCACTTTGATTACCCTGTGTACTTTGGTATATTTCTGCAGATTCTCTGATATAATCTTAATAAAAAAGATCATGAATATAACCAATCCTTGCAAACAGTCCATCGAGAGATCAGAATCTTTGCATGTAATGCTGAACTAATAGTAATAGTAGCTAGGGACATTCTTGCAAGAAGTGCTCTTTGTTATCGGCATTCTTAATGAAATACATGTTTGTCTTTTATTAAGCACAAAAGGATTGTAGTTTATTCTAAAAGCATTCTGGAATAATAAAAGTGCAATTACTGGTGTTTGTATTATGTGTAGTTTTTGCTTCCAATTATGAGTTCATTTTAATATAAATAGCTTAATTACCGCACCAAAAATATTCAGTATAGTGAAATTTTCGAACTAAGTACAACTTCTTTTTGAAGAAAACAACTC
Organism: Amphiura filiformis; assembly: GCF_039555335.1. Classification (NCBI taxonomy): domain Eukaryota; kingdom Metazoa; phylum Echinodermata; class Ophiuroidea; order Amphilepidida; family Amphiuridae; genus Amphiura; species Amphiura filiformis. The sequence continues at coordinate 12,441,841 of NC_092634.1, forward strand.
AATTTTCTAGAGTTCAATGACTGCAGTGAAATAAATTTGAATAATTATAAAGATTACTTTAATGAAAGGAACAAAATCTGAACAATCATGTGATGGGAAAAAGGATTCAATTTTTATGCCTAAAGATAATACCAATGTCACAGAAGTTGCATCCGTGTTGAGAGATTGAACCTGGGTTTTCCTGATCCAGGTCACCCCATTCAATTGTGGGTGACCATGACAGTGCCTTCCATTTTTGTTAAGATCCAAAGATCAAATTGCCCTTTAAAATGATCATGAATATTTGTGAATTCAGTCCAGGCAAATTATTAGGGACACCATTTACCATGGGGAGAGGAAAGTTTGGGCCAGGGTAATTGTATTTTTGCACATAACTGATGGTATTTGGCAATTTTTAATATTATTATTTCATGGGGATGGGAGGATGGGGGGATGGGGGACAAGTTTGGTTTGGAATGGAATGTGCCCCATAGAATCTGAAAGTGGACCCATATTTATACCAATACCTGAGGCCTACATTTTGGGCAACATTTACCACTATTTTGCTAACCTTTTACAAAATTTCACAATTGTTTTGAAATTTGGGCTCCAGTTTATAAATAAATTTGAAAAAAATTACCCACTTTTATACCAAAATTAATCTTAAAAGGGGTCATTGTTATATCAGACGTATGGTCATCTATACTGAGTGCCTCAGTATTATAACATAATTGGATGACCAGCCTGGACTGAGAGTGTGAGTGCGGCACAAGTGCATCTTACCCGTACATTGAGCGGCGACAACCTCAAGTTTGTAAGGTTTGTCAGGGGTATTTTCCTCAAGTTTTGGGCATATATTCACTATATTGCCTCTTGTGTTGTACAGTTTCAGTATGTCATGTTGTCTAGCTTCAGCTGCAGCTCGGAAAACGTCTGCAAAAAACAAAAACACAGAGAGAAACAATTAGGAAAGCAATTACTGTAATTACACTGTTGTGGATGAGGTGTAGCAATTCCACCGCAGCAACATTATATGGAGGAGTCTAGCCCAATCGCTTTGATAGAGAAATGAGCACTCGGCCTGTGAACACCAGTTCATTCCCTTTCTACCTTAACGCGGCTGTGTACTCAAGACGTTGTTTCTTTCGCAAAATTGAGATTTTTTGATATTTGTTACTTTGTTATGTTTTTTATAAATACAAGGAAAGAAAATCCAGATTTATAAACTCCAACTGCGCTATTTTATGGATTTTATTTCACTATTTCATTCGTGTTTGCAATTTTAAAAGAGAGAAAATCTTTGTTGTATCAGCGAGGTACACGCAGCAACAATGCATCGCGCCATGATCGCGCAATTTGTTAACGCACAGATACGCTACGCATACGCGACGCTTATCTGCATGCGTGGCGCATCCTTTGGAAAGACTAATTTCAAGTGGTCAAATGGCTCCGTTTTAGCTAATAAAATGTGGGTTTTTTCAAGTTCTCTCCCTCGATTTGAATATCAAGTTATGAATGGATTTCGCTCAAACTTCTCAACGGGCTGTGGATTTACCCGATGTTCACGTAATATAAGGTAGAAAAACGAAAACTGCCGCATTCTCCTGTGAGATTCGATGAAAGGGCAAAATGTGACCACTTTAAACTTCAACGCCATTATTTCAATGTTCATTTTCTCGGTAAAATGACGATTTAGGTACACGATAACTCAATAAATACAGCATCTATAGGTAAGCAAATATGATCATCGTAAAAAGCATGATCGACTCAAGAAACGGTTTTCTCATCTTTTTATATTTTGGTCTATTTCCAATTTTAGGCATCATTTTGTGCAAATAGGCGTTTGTGAATTTTAAAAAGTTCATTTTGATGCCTTATATGGTCAATATCTCAAAAACTAAGGCCAATATCAAAAAAATTAAAAAACTGTTTTTGGAATGGAGCCTCAAGATTGAGCTAAAAACAAAATAAAATATTTTGGAAAGAGTGTTTTTTGTTATGATGTACCTAACAAATATTGCCAAAACTCACTTTTTGTGATTTTCTTCATAATTGTTGTTTTTACCCCAAATCTGTATTTATATTAAGATTTATTGATGTCTTGCCTTTATAAAAATGTATACTTTTATATGTCTTGCGCGAATAATTACAAAGTTATTGCACTTTTACTACATGCATGTCTGAGAGTACACAGCCACCTTAACCTTACACTACAACTATATGACTAAAGAATACAACAAGAACCAAAGTGATGAAAAGTTGAGTAAAAACAAAGATGGCTCAATAATGAGAATAATGTTTTCCAAGTATCAGGTCTAACCTATAGTATGTCTCTGATGGGGGTCGTACAGTAAGGCAGCGATCTAAGACTTCAACTCATAATTGTAAGGTAGCTCAAGGTCGTGGGTTCAAATCCCTGCAGCACCAATATGTTGTGTACTTAGGGGCGAGGCACTCCGGTAAAAGCTACTATCTTCAGTAGATAGCAGATGTCCCAATGTTACAAGAATCGCAAAACAAATTTTTCCTGTACAAATAAATGCCCAGCCACATTTTTGCAAATGTTAGAAACAAATTTTTTTGTTGGCATTTCAATAATTGCAAAATATTTACAGATGTTGGTGATATTTTGGGTCATTTGCAAAAAAAAGAGGCCCCACCAACCGACCCTACTTGAAAGGTCCGTCTGCCCGTAGAACATGTTTTTTTTTTCATCGCCTCAAAACAAGAGATTAATAATAGTGGACATATTTCTTCATTTTCTTGTCATGTACAGGAATCTTGACAGACATTTTAATATGATTTGTTCCTTGGCATGTCCAATTACCCCATGCTACTTGCTGCAATCACCCACTTGTACATTAATTGTGATATAATCAAATAACATGACACATGTCAATTAAATTCATTTTGAGATGCAAGCGAAATATTCTCTCTTTGTGTTTTACTGTTTTCTGCACCTATTTCCTGATTTATATTTGGATGAAATTGTCATCACACTGTAGTAAAGCAATAATGTGTGATTTGCTCACAAGGAAGCCCTTAAGCTGCCTTAAGGTCAGATTTTGATCACTCAAGATGTATTGTAGTTTGTCACAGTTTAACTGTCGCTGACTAAATCTTCACGGCACCTGTACTTTTTCTACTGGCATGTCCACTATTAAGGTTATCAACTATTTTAAACTGTTGCGATTTGGTAGTTCACAGCATCTTGCGAATGCTAGTGAGCTTTGGCAAAAGTTACATTGATCATTTCATAGCGGTGTGTAGAAGAATTCAAATATTACAGATATACCCTTGTAGGTCCTGTGGTTCTTGAGTTATGTTGTAAAGAGGACTGAAACAACAACACTTTTGTAAAACGTACATAACTTAACCAAATAAATTAAGCAACTTTTCAAAGTATATGATTTGTAGAATGAACTTTTACAAAACATCAAAGTGTTATTTGTCAATAATATATTGATTTTGATAAATAAAATCGATTTTTCGGCTGCTTCGACCAACAATAGATCGTGTAGCCTTAGCCACCTCAAAAGGTAGTTCATATGGTGACGTTAACTCACATCACCCAGTATCATCCTTCACCTGATCTGTTTCTACTGGGAGCTGTTAGCGCGTTTTCCTTGCATTATCCATCACTCATTTGCAAAGTAGAAACATGCTGTAAGTGCAGCACTTCAAGCAAAATCAATTGTTTATTTTTCATTAAATATCTTGCCTATAAAAACATATATACTATTGATATCCGACTTGTATCTCCTGAGATATGGCCATATTTGGGCAGTAGAAAACTAAATACAATACAAATTTGACAATCGGCTGTAAAGCATGAAATATTATGCATGCATAAAATTTCGCACAATTTCATAAGTGACATGGATTCGCAGAATTTTCATGCACGCAAATATTTCTTGTAGGCCTTTTAAAAATGTTTGAATTTTGCAACAATTACATGCCGTAGCAATGGTGGTTCGATCTCTCCAAAGCATAAAAAAACCTTGTCCTTTACAGTATTGGAAAATCAATTTGAGGGCATTTTAAGCAACTGATTTTCAATGACTGCATCCCACCTACATATACTTTAAGTATAAATCATCAGATTTATAAAGTTTACTTCAAGTACTGTTAAATATCAAAAATATCAATTTTTAATAATTTGGCATAAAATGTGTATTTCAACAAATTTCAAAAAATCAAAATTAATTGATATCAGAAGGACATTCTTTGTATTCAGCATGCAATTCGATATGTCTGATGTGCTCTAATGTCCCACAATAAATATTGTCCAAACGTTCATACCCCACCCTTAAAAATTTACAAATTTCACTGCAATTAGGCCTACGTGCCGCAGAAATGATGGTTCTTTCAAAAGCATGAAACTTTCATGTTGCAAAAACTTTGTCCTTTACAGTATTTCAAGATCAATTTCAGGGAATTTAAACAACTGATTTTCAATGACTGCATCACAGCCAATCCCACTCATTGTTTACAAACTACACATATCTCATCTCCCACATTTCTTGGAACTAGACGATAAATTTAATAAAAATTTGTCAGGAAACATACAAACAGAGTGGCCTTGATTCATTCAGAAATCTATTGAGTAATTCAATTTGATATCCACACTCCCCCGTGGTAGATTAAGCTAGACTGCGAGAGTACAAGTCTCAAATAGAATAGACAATTGGGGTAACTTTTGAAATACTCACTCCAGATAATACTGGGAGAATATGGGTTTCAAAATAATTGAGCCCTAACCAATTCTGTTTAAAAACATACTCCTGTGGAAGAAGGGAGAGCGTGGCGCAATGGTTAGGGTACTTGCCTTTAGTGCATGAGGTCCCGGGTTCGATTCCCGACAGTGGCGATTTGCTGGGATATTGACTTGGAAAAAAAAAAGTCTGAAATTAATTGGCAACTTCTGTAGATTAAATTCAGACTTCCGCTCTCCCCATGGTTCATTTAGAATTACCTGTACATGTATCTCGCAGCCAGTTTCGAAAAGAGTAGGGTGTTAACCCCTGACTGTTCCCAACCCGTCCCGGTGTGCAAATGGACCCCAATGGAAATAAGCTTCAATAGAGGCTTTCTTGGGTTATCCAGGGTTGTCAAAAACCCTAACAAATCAAATCAAGACTTCTCTTCAAACTGCCATATGTGTATGGCAAATTTCAAAAGAAATAGTCTATTACTACAAACAGATTTTCAGCATATATTTTCCAATACAGCGATTTATTATGTGGCATTTAGATATTTGCATTTCACTTCCTGTGGCTCCAAAACACTATCCCTTGTCTTCTTGCCTTAAATCTGGCTACTTTTTTGCTATAGTATTGAGGCACAACAGTAATTTAATGAAATCCCTTTGCTTTTATTTTGAAAAACTCTCCTGGAAAAAATTCCATTACAAGGTATCAAAATCAATTAAGCCATGTTGTAACATTTCCATTAGAAACAGATTTGTATTTCTTTTCCAAAAATGTTAGTTTATTAACTCACACAAATGTCCCCTTTTAATTTTGATCCGAACAAATGCAGCAAAACAAATTGATTTTTTGTTTAATTTCAGCGCCTAAGTCGCCAATGCGCGTCACTGTATCGATCACGACTGAGTTTGGTCCTGTTGATGTGTAATGACCATCCCATATGCCCTGTACGTACAGAGTTATGAACATCGGGAATGCATTCGATAATATTTCGATCATATGAATAAAACAACAGAACACGCCGTTTTTTTGAAAATCTCAGATTACATCACAACAATTACAATAGTGTAAAAATCGGAATTTTGAAAAATGCTGGGGGCATCCTTCTCAGTATTAAATTGTTACAATATGGCTTTATGTGAATCACACAAATGGTATCAGAAATCTGGTTCACTTTGTCATCATTTCACCTTCTTCACCTTTTTTGCTGTGTTTAACATAACTTTCAACATACTTTGTATCAAGGCCCAAGACTCCACTTCAATGATTGGCCACAAGTATTACATTAAGTGTTGCCAGATTATTGTGACTTTAATTTGTTGGATTCATAAAAATCACCCAAACTCACAATATTTGGGTGTTTTGTTGGATGCCTGTGTGTCATTTTGGCATTGGCACTTACAGATTCTGCCTGGCAACACCGCCAGGCTACTTCCTGTAACATGAACTTACAACATTTACACATCCATCATCTAATCCCATATATCAATGCCGGCGAGTGATCTTTAAACAAACCCCCACCTTTCTAAGAAAAGTGTAATGAATTAATAAGAGTTAGTTTGTTAGGAAAAACATCGCCAAAACGCCGACACAAATCCATGAGCTATTTATCATAAACATAAACCATTTAAGATGTATCAGAAGCCATCGAAACGCAAGAGGGGAAATAAACTGATATGTTTCTTAGAAAAGCTGAATGCATCTAAATGCATCTAAACACAAGTGATCTTGAAATCTAGCGGCATGGAACTGTGGAGGATCCAATATTAGGCTATTCCAATTGAAATCCATACAAATCCTATGGAAGATATGACCTCAATATGATCTCAAATTTTCTACACAGGGAGTGTGCTTTTCAAGGTTACCTGAATGGGTGATTCCCCCGGGGGGGGCACTCAACTTAAATTTTGGTAGGGGTGTGCGGCGCGGAGCGCCGAACTTTGGGAACTAAGAACTGATTTTCGGACAAAATAGGGGCTTGAAGAACTGAAATTTGGGCCAAATTATAGGCTGTTGAGCTAAAAAGTTCCACATTTTTTCCAAATTTGAGCTTAAAGAGCTACAATTGTCAGAGTTTGAGGCTCAAAGAACTGGAGCAGATTCAAATGTGGGGCTTAAGGAACTGCCGGAGAGCCTGAAAAAGGGACCCTTGACCGCCGCACATACCCGTACCACCTTAACATGTGAGTGCCCCCCCCCGGGGTGATTCCATTCAGGTAGTGAATGACGTGCATTCTCTAAATTCAGTAAATTTCCATCGTCAACCGTGTAATTGAATGGGATTATTTTGACATTTTAAAACGCTTGAAATATCACAAACAAATAGGCCTATGTTAATAAATAATATAAATACAAGCTAAAACCGTTGGGGTTCAATAATGAACCCCACAAAATTAACCGAGTATATGGAAAATGCCATACGGCCGGGCGGTTTCACAACTTGCCGGCTATCATGCCACTCGCCGCCTGATTCCATTTGAAATCTACACCCTGTGCAGGAAAATATTGATAGGTCATTGTGTGCATTTTTACCAGAAATTTTCTTTTATTTCCATGCCGATTTCACCTGAAATTTTTTTCGAGGGTTCAACCTGGCACCTTCTGGTTAAATCCCTGATTTGTAGCCCAAAGCAAGCCTGCGACACTCCGGAGCTAGTCTGAGCACAGAAAACTTGTGCTAGTTAATTATGTGGTCCTGACACACATCGTTCATACAGTCTGGCCCGAGACTAGGCAAATGTGACTCTTGCACTGTTTTCATATCGGTATAGGCCGTTTGCACATTTCGAAGTGTCTCATCTCATTGTATAAGATCTTTGCCCAAAGCCTCAAAACCCTTACCAATTGGCAACAAAGACAACCTTTTCAAAGAACTTTGTTCCAAATATGGACATATATTTACCTATTTTTCCAAGCTCCCATTTTGTAAAGAACTGTCATGTTTTACTGAAATCTCACCATGTCTGGTGATATGATAACTGACTGTATACATGATTTTGATATGGCTACAGTCCACTGTGCACACATTTTCAAAACCATTCAGTTATTGCTGTGATTTGGTAACACACATGTTTTTGAACAAAAAGAATAAGAAAAATATGTTTGATCAAAAAGTAATAAAAACATTTTCCTGAGAACTTCAAACTTCAAATTTTAAAATTTGCTTTTTTTGGTTATTCCAACTACTGATCGATATGTTAGGAAAATGACCCTTTTAACTTATTAAATTGCAATATTTGAACACTGTAAAGCATAATATTTCATAAATTTTGCGAATTGAAAAGAACAATCATGTTTTACACTTTCTTAAGGGTATAGGAGGTATTGTTGGTCGAAGCAGCCAAAAAAAAATTATATATTATTGAAAAATAACACTTTGGTGTTTTGCAAAAGTTTATTCTACAAATTATATACTTTAAAAACTTGCTTAATTCATTATTGTAAATGAATTATGTATACGTTTACAAAAGTGTTGTTGTTTCAGCCCTCTTTACAACATAACTCAAGAACCACAGGACCTACAAAAGTATATCTGTGATATTTTAATTCTTCTACACGTACGCTATGAGTTAAGTTTTTTGCTGCTTCGACCAACAATACATCATATACCCTTAAAGGCCTAAAGGAAAAAGAAATATTTGCGAGTATAAAAATCTCTCAAAAACCTGTATCACTTGTGAAATGCATGAAATTTTCCACATGCAAACAATCATTTCATGCTTCAAAGTATCTTGGAAAATATCAGAAAAAATGAACAAATTTTATTTGAATATTTCAAAAAATTCAGAATTGTAAATTTTCATGACCATATTTGAAATCAGCATGAAAAATGCATTAAAATGAGTACAAACAAGCCTACTATTGGTTCAGTGGTTCTTAAGATAGATCTTGATATTTTGAGAAAATTTCTCAAAACTTGGGTTTTTTATGTTGAAGCTTATGACTAGCATGCAGAGCATTAAGGTAAAAATGATGCAATGGCCGGATGCATTTAATGGCCTTCAACGTAATACTATTAACCCGTTATTGAAACATAAACTAGGCGTTGATTTGCCCATCTTCACCTACATCCATCAATTCCATCATCCGTAATTGACATATAGCATAAAACAAATCCATGTTAAACGCTCCCATGGCGATTACTAGTGGCCGTTAACGAAATAAAATTCAACTACGCGTGGTTGAGCACAACTGGATACCATCAGAGAAGGAGTCAAACCTATCCCAGAATTCAATGTGATATGTTTCGCTATTTTTGACAGTTTTTTTTATGTGATGTTTACATCATAACCACCTTTCTGTATTGATGCTCACATTGGTTATTCCAGTTGAAATCTATACACCCCAATGGAAGGCATGGCTTTAATCAAATGGGGTTACCTGAAATGGTGACTCCATTTGAAATCTACACCCCCATTGTCGGAGATTAAGGTCATGCCTTCCATAAGGGGTGTATGGTTTTCAACTAGAATCGCCCATTTTCACAGGTATTTTCTATAGAAGCGTTATCTTTGCATGATTTCTCTGAAACAGGGCAACCTTGGAATAAAACAGGAGCTACTGCGATTGGAATGAACAAAATTGATTAAAACCACACAGACAAAAACAAAAAGTGAAAATCGATTTTGCCCAATTGAACAAGAATATAAGAAAGCTACATGCAATTTTTGATTTACACCGGTATATATTTGAATGCTTCCAAACCACTTGTCCTTCAAAGTACGTCTTTGGCAATCAGAAAAATGTCCTGGGCTCAATTCCCTTCAAACTGCCCCAATGGTCCCTCAAGTTATTTGGCATATTGAATTCTTAACCCCCTGGACACTACTGGTCATCTAACAGCATTTCTGATTGGTTGATATCTTGAAATGCTCATTTCAATTGCCAATTATGACTAGGCTTTAAACTATTTATGGTCAAACTTACATTTGCAGATGATCTTATTAATACCCTCCTTGATTGGTTCAAAATTGGACACAAAATTCATTTTGGCCAATCGGCAGGTAGTTCTCATGGGGTTAATCTGCCATATTACAAAATTTACACTGGCATGAATCTCGTAAACCAGCAGCGCTGGGTTTTGTTCCCAATCAAGGTATCTTTTTTACTTCCTCTATTAATACATAGATTTTCAAATGATGATTGATGTCAATATCGAGTTAAGATGACTAAGCTTTTAAAATAAAATAAAATTTAAAAATGTAATGCCTACTCAAAATTTGCTTCCACAAAATCTACTCAAAATCGCAGATTACACCACTTATTATTAATGAGCTAACTGAACCACTTCATAATAACACTTTGTGGCACTGCATGCTGGATGGAGAGCTCTCCAATTGAAAGCCATCAACATGCGTTCAATTGGTTTCAACGACCTCATTTAGTTAACACTGATTTCTCGCCTTTTTTTCTCAGATTTTCTTCATTATCGGTTGTTTGCAACAGGCAAATTTGCAGACTATTGAAGTGGCAATAATCAATAATTGCAAGCAATCGTTACCTGGGTGAACGTTAGAACGTTTGACCTAATTCTGTAATTATACTGATTGACCTTTGACCTATAAAATAAGAACACTAAATAAAAGATTTGAAATGAAGGCGTAAAAAGCTTTATTTTATACACCATTTAATGGGAAATACATTTAAATTGCCCAGCAATTGTAAAGCAGCTAAACAAAATGCATGAAATGTCAGAAAAGAAATTGAATTTTGATGTATAGCCAACACAAATTTGTTTGTATCTCAGCAACATAAAAAGTTGCATCTATCTTACGGCTTCAATTTTGATGAACTTAACATTAACAGCTTTTAACAGCTTGTGTGAATTAAAATTCACACAAGGGAGAGCCTGATTTGCATTACAATGCATCAATATGATCTCTCAGGATGATCTACTAAAATGTCAACAACCTTTGTCAATACCTACAATCATAATGCAGCATCTGTCAAAGGCATTAATTTTGCCCATCCCAGGAGCAAACTCCCTGTCTCAAATGACGGCCAGATGGGTGGCTATCTAAGACACTGGTCTTCGTGCCACGCCGCGATGTCATGCACAAGAGGAGTCCACATTGATCCACATCAGAAGAGTGCACATTGGGCTATTCCATTTAAAATACCCCTGTGGAAGATTTAGCTAAAGTCTTCTACAGAGGGAGTGTGAGTTTTGAATAGAATACACAATTGGATAATTTGAAATACTCACCCCAGTTGTAGGTAAAACTGTAATACAGGGGGAGTATAGGTTTCAAAATGATTAACGCTGACCAATTACAGTTGAAAAACATACTCCTCCTGTGGAAGATATATCCAAAATCTTCCACAGGGGTTGTGTGGATTTTAACTGGAATAGCACATTGATCCCGCTTCCTGTGAAGAGTTACCCATTGTTGCCAATTTGACAAGAATATTAAATGATTGATTTTGTGTCACATAATTCGCTGTGATCAATCAGGCAAAATGAGCCGGAAGTCCAAAATTCAAGTTTAAATGTGTCAGATTTTACTATGCAATCACTTTTGTTGTTGTGAGAACTAAAATTTGAATAACATTCTAACAAAAGGTAATAGAAACATGTTATTTTCAGTGAAATCAAGCTCACAATTGACAAATATTAAAATATACAAATCAGGAATCTGATGAGCCAATATAAGACTCATTTTGCTTGATCAAATCACAAATGACTGATTTTGCTTGGTTGTGTCACCTATAACTAGCATTTCTATTATGTTCAGTTGTATTTGAAATGCATCCAATATTTGCTATACCCTATTCACCTACAAAAGTAATGAGTTTGCACTTTCACAGATTTGTACAAAAGCGATTTACTGTGGTTCATTAGATAGGGAAATCTAATTCAGGTAGAAACTGTTGGAGAGATAAGGTAAGAAGCAGGTAAGAAGCAGTTTTAACCCATGAGCACTACCTGCTGATCTAACATTGCCTCTGATTGATCAATTACATGATATTTTCACTTTAATCACCAATCAGAATGGAGCTTTGCAAATAATTCAATTTTTTTTTTGCATGGTGAAATTATTCTAACAATGTTGCTGATTGGGCCAATTGATATTGAAAACTTCTTTTTAGCCAATCGACAGGTAGTTCTCATGGAGTTAACCCATATATAAGCAATAACAATGAGTACAAAAATGCCAAGTTGAACAGGTCTTCAGGTATGATATAATTTAAGAACAAACCTAGCACATAATAAGCCGACTAAAAAGGGACACTATGCAGAGATTGCCATCGCTAACGATTTCACCTAAATACTCAACAAATTATTGATTGACAAGCACAATATATAGGTCAATTTGCACAAAATAGAGCTCATACTATTTCATTTTTAAACAGCTTTTTAACAGCTTTAGTAACCTAAAGTTGACTGTGTGTGTGCATAACCAAGGGCCCTCCTTCATGTTTAAATATAAAATATATAGATTCAAATTCAACTGCCTCATTGAGGTGACAAAACCCCTAAAACAGATTTTAATCATAACAAAAACATAATTTCCATGCATCTTATTCAGTGCATGGGTGAGATAAATGGAAAATCGTGGCAGTGAATCTGTGCACGTCTCTAAAAGTGTTAAGCTTACAGCCCCAAGTCAATAACTGTCATTTAGGTGCAATAAGGAAAGTCACCACAATGCTATTTTTTCATCCAACTTAAAATAAGACATGTCAGGTCTACCGTATGGGCAAGATTTATTTTCTTTCTGTAGCGTTAAATTTGGACATTGTTAAAGAATGTTAAAGCCACAATGTACAACCTTTTTAAAAGAATTTGGTTAATTTTTTTAAAACCTGATTTTTTTTGTGTGCATATCTGTAATGTTTGTAGGCCTACATGTCCCATCTTAGAGCAATTTTAAATTAATGTTGTAATGACAGCATTCTACTGAAGCTATCTACTGAAGATAGCAATGAATAGTTGCATTGATCTAGCTATCTACTGAAGATAGCAATGAATAGTTGCATTGATCTAGCTATCTACTGAAGATAGCAATGAATAGTTGTATTGATCTTAATAGCTATCTACTGAAGATAGCAATGAATAGTTGCATTGATCTTAGTAGCTATCTACTGAAGATAGCAATGAATAGTTGCATTGATCTTAATAGCTATCTACTGAAGATAGCAAAGAATAGTTGCGTTGATCTTAATATCTATCTACTAAAGATAGCAATGAATAGTTGCGTTGATCTTGATAGCAATGATAGTTGCGTTGATCTAGCTATCTACTGAAGATAGCAATGAATAGTTGTATTGATCTTAATAGCTATCTACTGAAGATTGCAATGAATAGTTGTGTTGATCTTAATAGCTATCTACTGAAGATAGCAATGAATAGTTGCATTGATCTTAATAGCTATCTACTGAAGATAGCAATGAATAGTTGCATTGATCTTAATAGCTATCTACTGAAGATAGTAATGAATAGTTGCGTTGATCTTAGTAGCTATCTACTGAAGGTAGTAATGAATAGTTGCGTTGATCTTAGTAGCTATCTACTGAAGATAGCAATGAATAGTTGCATTGATCTTAATAGCTATCTACTGAAGATAGCAATGAATAGTTGCATTGATCTTAATAGCTATCTACTGAAGATAGTAATGAATAGTTGCATTGATCTAGCTATCTACTGAAGATAGCAATGAATAGCTGTATTGATCTTAATAGCTATCTACTGAAGATAGCAATGAATAGTTGCATTGATCTTAATAGCTATCTACTGAAGATAGCAATGAATAGTTGTGTTGATCTAGCTATCTACTGAAGTTAGCAATGAATAGTTGTGTTGATCTTAGTAGCTATCTACTGAAGATAGCAATGAATAGTTGCGTTGATCTTAGTAGCTATCTACTTAAGATAGCAATGAATAGTTGTGTTGATCTTAGTAGCTATCTACTGAAGATAGCAAGGAATAGTTGCTTTGATCTAGCTATCTACTGAAGATAGCAATGAATAGTTGTGTTGATCTTAGTAGCTATCTACTGAAGATAGCAAGGAATAGTTGCTTTGATCTAGCTATCTACTGAAGATAGCAATGAATAGTTGTGTTGATCTTAGTAGCTATCTACTGAAGATAGCAATGAATAGTTGTGTTGATCTTAATAGCTATTTACTGAAGATAGCAATGAATAGTTGCATTGATCTTAGTAGCTATCTACTGAAGATAGCAATGAATAGTTGCATTGATCTTAATAGCTATCTACTGAAGATAACAATGAATAGTTATGCGTTGATCTTAATAGCTATCTACTGAAGATAGCAATGAATAGTTGTGTTGATCTTAATAGCTATCTACTGGAGATAGCAATGAATAGTTGCATTGATCTTAGTAGCTATCTACTGAAGATAGCAATGAATAGTTGTGTTGATCTAGCTATCTACTAAAGATAGCAATAAATAGTTGTGTTGATCTTAATAGCTATCTACTGAAGATAGCAATGAATAGTTGCATTGATCTTAATAGCTATCTACTGAAGATAGCAATGAACAGATGCATTGATCTTAATAGCTTTCTACTGAAGATAGCAATGGTAAGATACGTGGATCTTAATATATATCTACTGAAGATAGTGATGATAAAAGTTTCATATGAATCTACACTTGAAAGCACTGTACATACCCATATTTAGTGAGCAAATCAGCAACATTTGGTTTCCTGGAATGTGCTCTTTATCCTTCACACTATTTATTGACAATTTTTGTATAATAGATTTACTGTGTCATGTCACACTTTTTGCACTTAAATGATTATGTATGACATTATAAGACTGCCTGTCAGAGGTATGTGAATAATGGGCCCAAATGGCAGCAAAATTGATTGGAAAATACAGTCAAACGAATTCTTGAATTTGCTCAGTTTTTTTGGGTTTTTTTGCATGGCATAAAAATATGGTCATATCTAATTGAAGATGCCTAAAAAAGGCTATTCCAATTGAAATCCATACACCCTCTATGGATGACATGACCTTAATATCCCACACAGGGTGTGCAAATTTCAAATTGGGTTATCTGAAATGTCCAGTTGATATCCACATACCTCTATGGATGACACAATCTTAATCTTCCACACAGGGTGTGCCAATTTCAAATGGGGTTACCTGAATGAGTGACTCCAGTTGAAATCCACATACCTCTATTAGTGCAAATATAGGGGCTGTTGCAATTGAAATCCACAACCCCCCTTTGGAAGACACGGCCTTCTCCCACATAAGGGGGTTATCATTTTCTTGAGAAAAATAAGGGGGGGGGAATCAAATTCTTGATGACCAAAATGTAGGGAGTCACAAGATGATCACAGATAGTGTGTTTATTTTATTCAAAAAGACTGTTTTCAATACAATTTTAGCCTGTTTAGGGGAAAAGGAAAAAAAAAATAATGGTTTGTCTCAAAGCTCACGAGTGGTTTGAAAACAAATGCGAAATGCAATTTTTTTTTTCCGACTTTTTCATGGTATTTGGAGAAAAAAAATCTGATTTTCGCGAATTTTTTCTGGAAAAAAAAAAAATGAAATAAAAAAATTCCTCATTTCTTTTTTTTCCAAATCTCTCGATTTTACAAATTCGCGCTGGAGCTTTGAGACAAACCTTTTTTTTGCCTAAGTTGAATCGGTGGGGGGTGCCAAAATGGTGGGGTGCGAAATGGGGGGCACAATTTTATTGACACCGGCTTTTTGTAAATTTGAAGTTACCTGAATGGGTGACACCCCCTGTATGGGAGATTAAAGTAACATCTTCCATATGGGGTGTATCATGGGTATCAGCAGGAATAGTGCAATATAATTGTTAATGAGTTTTTTGCACATATTGTATGTAGTCTGTATGAGGCGAGAACATTGTAAGATAAACACTGAAAATTCTCACTTTTTTTCATGTGGCATGGTGGAGTAACAAACTCACTCGTTGAATAAAGTAATATTTAAGTTCTTTTTTAAAACTGTTCACTTAATTTTAAAAAGCAACATCATTAAAAACACTGGCAGGCAAAACATACTTCCTCAGCTATATGTAACTTGAGGAAAACAAAATAAACAATAAAAACAATAAAATATAAAAAGTCAACACTAATTGTGGAAATATTTACATTTTACAATAAATATACTCTGTGTGATGACAATATTGTATGCCCTGATGGAATAAAAACACACGTAGGAAATAAGTTTGAGGTGTATTTCTTGAATCTATCATAGGAATGCACATCTCTCCTCCCATGTGTAAAATTTGATGTAACATAAGGTGTGTTGATGTACCATGTTTTTCTTCAATACCACCTTACAGCTATTATTGTAATTCATTCCGTGTTCAGACGGTCATAGAATTTTTAAGTATCGGCATACTCGAGAATTGCTTTTTTTAAAGGGTAGACGAGGTACTATTGGTCGAAACAGCCAAAAAAAAATCAATTTTCATTTTCTTAATCAATATATTATTGAAAAATAACACTTTGATGTTTTGCAAAGGTTCATTCTACAAATCATATACTTTGAAAATGTGCTTGATTTATTGTTGTGAATAAGTTATGTACGTTTTATAAAAGTGCTGCTGTTTTAGCCCTCTTTACAACATAACTCAAGAACCACAGGACCTTCAAAAGTATATCTGTGATATTTGAATTCTCCTACACACTCGCTATAAAATGATCAATGCAATTTTTGCCAAAGCTCACTACAGAATTGCAACAGTTTAAAATAGTTGCTAAACTTAAGTCAATCCCTGCGTGTCCACATGACTCCATTTAAGAGTTCAATCCTTGAGTTTTACAATGACAGATGAAATCAGCATTGGAATTACAACTGGAAGCTTACTCTGATCTATCTAGTGGCTCGCTGAATTGTGACCAAATCTGATCCACTCGAGCCAAAGTCGGACATTTTGAAAACTGAGTTACTACCATTACTAACTTGCTCAGTACATGTACCTATACTTACTGATGTTGAATCCCATGGTCTCTTGAATACTTGGTTGCAAAGTTATGAACCTTTTATATGTCCATTTTCTTATGTTGTTTCTATTGTTTCTTTCTCCTCTCTTTTCGCCTATATCTCGGTTTTATTTTTGCTGACTTTAGCCGATTTGATCAGAACTGGTCGCAATTGAGCCCTATTAAATATTAAACCAAGGTCATAGGTTAAGCTCAACTATTGAGAATCGCAAATTGGCTTGTCCAGCTAGCGGCGGGCAGTAGCACTTGAGGACCACTCAAGGAATATTAGGGGAAATCGCAAAATGCCCTAAATATATACTTAAGATATATTTGGGGATCAATTTGGGGAGACAAACTTAAGGATTGGAATATTCAAGATTGTTCACACAGCGGATTTCCCCAAGTTTTTGCTTGAGAACCGTATTGCTTAAGCACAAGCCCTCCATGTGGACGTACCTTATATAACATCCTTTCCTTGGCTCCTATGTTTTTCACATCAACTTGACTTTGTGTAATACAGATACATAATTCAATGTAAACAAAAAGTTACAAATCAGATTTACACAATCTGTTTCTATCTCTCCCTCTCTTTGATTTGATCATCTTAGCCTAAGTCCTGCTGGTCATGTCTGACTTTGTGACCTCCATCACCATGCTTACAGAGGGAGTTCCACATATCCTTATCCATATAGCATGATTCCCCGGTTGTTGCAAATCATGACAAAAATAATGACATGGCTTCTGCAGTTTTATAGATTCTTATTACCCGTCAGTTGAACTCTGTAATCTTCCTTCAACTCTTCAACTTTCCTAGAACTTAAGATTACTAACATTTCAGGCTAGAAAACTGCATATTTGTAACATATAGGCCTACACTGTAAAAATGTCCGAATTTTATGATATTTTTTGCTGCAAATTGCCGGTGCTGTTCTGTAAAAATCTTCAGTAAAACTATGTAAATTACCATACAATAATGAAGAATTTCCATAATATTATGGACAATTAAGTATTTTGAAAAAAAAACCAACAAAAAAACCCCACTTTTACAGAACAGTTGCGTCAACTTTAGAGGTTGAAATTTCCATCAAAATTACAGCACATATTTTTACAAGTAGATTTTCTGAGTCCATTTTAAATTTGTCAAGCATGTTACAAGTCACGTCTGACTTCTGTGACCCATAGATGGTTGAATTCCACTAGTCCTGACCTGTGGGGTACCTTATATATGAAAATTAATCTAGTTGTCTATTATTCTCTCAGTCCATCTTTAATTTGCCTATCCTGCTACTGGTCATGTCCGACTCTTTAATCACATTGATGATAGAGTCGTACACCTCCCCTTTCCTGACCCGTGGATACACTACACAATTGGTCTAGCTATTATTCAATCAGTCCATTTTAAATTTGTCTCCCATGTTGCTAGTCATGTCTGACTTTTGAAACACTTTTATAATGATAGCATTTCCACATCTCCATAAGCAGACCTGTGGGTAGACAACATAGGAGAAAGCTGGCCCTATCCATTTTGATCAATCTCTGACTGGGGAAATTTTCTCCCCATGTCCACCATGCCACTGCTGGATTGCTGCATCCTTTCTTAAGCTGTACAGTTATAGGTTAATAACTTTGCATTAGTTATATGGAGGGCATTGTGAAAAATCTAAACATTTTGCCTTTGGAACCGAGGAATATCCCAAGGGGCGCAGCCCCGAGGGATATTCCGAGGTCCAAAGGCAAAATGTTTCGATTTTTCACAATGCCCGACATATAACTGATGCAAAGTTATTAACCTAATTCATAACCGTCATTTTGAACTCATCTCTCAACCAAATCTCAAGATTTTATTCTCTGAAATTTGTTGAAATAAACAATTTTTATCAAAACTTATATTTCGCCCTTCAAAAAGTCTAACAGGCTAAAACGGACTTACCAATTACAGCACTGCGCAATCACGCCATGTGCAAATATGGTAGTTGCGTGCGCGTGAAGTGTTCCGGCGCTACAGATGCGCACACGCGGAAGCCATTGTACCGCGTAAGCATACGCAGAGGTCATTGATGGATATCAATAACCTCCGCGCCGGTACATCGCGGTGTGCGTAAATCATCTAATGACCAATTTGATTGGGACGCACATATGGCGTAATACGCGGAGGTTATGAATCACTATTAACAGTCAGTGAAATGCTTAAAGTAAGTCTTTGGAATTCAGAGAGTATGTTGATAATAGTAATGTCTGACTTTTTAGAAACTTTGTGATAGCATAAAATTGTCCACATCTCCTTAAATCCGACCTGGGGGTGCACTACACAAAGAGAAAGCTGGCTCTAGCCATTATTGGATCAGTGCATCTTAACCCCCTGAGCACTACCTGCTGATCTAACATTGCCTCTGATTGGTCAATTACACGATATCTTCAATTTAATCACCAATCAAAATGGAGTTTTGCAAATAATTCACCCCAATTTTTTTGCATTGTGAAATTAGCCTAACAATGTTGCCAATTGGTCCAATTGATAATGAAAACTGCTTTTTGACCAATAGGCAGGTAGTTCTCATGGGGTTCAATGTGTCTATCATGTTGCTAGCCATGTTTGACTTTGTGAACCTTATGATGATAATGTTCCATAGCTCTGTATCATGAGCACTGAGGTATGCTATTACATGAACAGGAAGCTGATCCCTATAGCTATTATTCTATCATTTCATCTGAAATTGGTCCTGGAAATTGGTTTACAAAGTTGTAAGTGAAGTCTATCTTCTCTATCTTCTATGACTCCCTTGATTTCCCTGGCCTTCAGATAATATGATAAAGAAGAAATTAGTCCAGTTATTATATTTTGTCAGGCCATTTTTAACATTTGTCTTCTGACATGTTTGATTTTGTGAACATTTTGATAATGTTCTACAGCTCAGTATCATGAGCTTTGAGATGTGCTATACCTGTGGCATACTAAGTCATGCCACTGCCCCTCCCCCTTGAGAAGGGTCTTCCTGGTTGAAGGTATACGGGATGTACCATGGTTTGGGGCACCCTTTCAGCGATTTCAGTATATCGATGAGTGGATGTTGTTTTCAGTGGAGGCCAATGTGCCCAATTGGGCACATTTGGTCAAAAGTGCCTCTAAAAATCCAATTAGGGCAAATTTGGATGCATGTTGGTGTTTTTTGTGAAAAATTGGTATACTGATGGGTAGCAAAAACAGCAAAAAGTAGGTGTAGGGAAAGTCATCCGAACGTCTGTGTGGCACATCTCTGTACAAACTTTTTCGAAGAACCCAACTCGGGCAGCTACCCTGTTTCCATAATTATGTTACTGGGATGAATGCTGAAGTTAACCAAAATGGGGCTAATTTTGGACTGAAACAGGACAAAAGGAAGCTAAAAATCACTAAATTTTGACAATTTTGTCCTGGTATTTCAAATCACAGAGGCAACTTGCCCTTCCCTGCTCCTTAGTCAGCACACCACAATATGATGCTAAATGAAGAGGAAGCTAGTCCTTTCGCTATTATTTTATCACTCTACATGTCTAGGAAGTATGTTGAAAGCTTAGATAAAAGACAAAGCTGGTCCTTGCTATTATTCTATCAAGCCATTTTGTTAATATACGAGTGGAAATTCATTTTGTTAATGTTTCTATCCTGGAGTTTCCATACTTATGTCTGACTTTGTGTGACCCTTTAAATGATAAAGTACGTTGCAACTCTTCCTATCTTGAACTATGCCAATGCTTGTCACATCTTCAATACTATCAGAGCATGTAGATCTCTCTACCATGTAGCATCATGTCTGACTTTTGTAACCCTTTTAATGATTAAATTCCCAATTCTACCCTGATACTGGTAACAAAATCTAGACAGTAAAGATGTGTGCTTGGGATGTGGCATTGTTTGCTGCAGGATTGCCTGCCTGCCAATTAAAGGGGTAACAGGTGGATTGATTTTCCTTTTTTTTTTTGTGCTTTTTTTATATCTTTGATTAAGTTCATCTAGAATGGATTACCCACTAGGGCCTTGCATCAGGGGCGTCCTGAATTATTGCGTTTCACAATACGATGCACCACCAGCGGTTGCTCTTGCCAGTCCAATTTTTGACCTCCAGAGTCGACATCGCCGTTCTAGCTGCCATTGGATGTGTGATAATAAAGATGTTGAAAACAGCTCCACGAAGGATGCCATGTCATCAATATATAGTAAATGGATCTACTTATTCTACTATAATTATAGTAGAATAAGTAGATCCATTTGGCCAACAAAATTTAACTTTTTTTCTGGTGACTTGGATTTAAGAGTTGTTTTTAACTAATTTGGGGTCGCTGATTTCAAATATGGCATCAGTTTTTCCCTATCAGGTCAAGTTTTTTTCTATGACAAATGGTGAAATTTCATGAATTACTATTTAGAACACATATGTTTATTAAGCAAGGACAGGATGAGTTATACTTTTTGCCTTTGTCTTAAAAATATTGTACATTAAGTGGAATTGGACTGATACATACAGCTTAATAGCAGACAATCATACCTTCCCATGATGCTTTGCACCACATAATGGAGCTCTGAAACACATGGAATCTTGTATATTTCTACATGATTTATAGTCATGCATTTAATTGTTATACAATCAGATTTCAAAACATCAATTAGAAAACTTACAGGTATACAAAATATTACGCTCTGGTTCAGAATGACTAGAATAAGGCATCATGGGAAGGCATGATTGTCTGCTGTAGAAGTTGCATTTTTCGGATAAAAGTGGTAAGAGTGGTCTACTAACACCACCATTCTAATTCATGTGTTTCCTTATGTTTGTTTTTAATTTTTAGATGATCCTGTAAGAAAGTAAAGTACATGTGCACAATGGCCTCATCACGAAGAAAGTGTCTGAACTCTCCAGATTCCTTTTGCTATATTTGCGGAAGTTTTACAGTGCCAAGTCAAAGGATGAACATTAGTGATTTCGTGAAAAGGGCATATTTAGCTTACTTTAAATTCAAACTTGGTAATCAAGATAAATCATGGGTACCACATAAAGTTTGCAAGACATGTGTCGACCATTTATGCCAGTGGACAAAAGGAACTAGAGATCAACTAAAATTTGGCATTCCTATGATATGGCGAGAGCCAAAGGATCATGCTAATGACTGCTATTTCTGCATTGTGAAGACCGCCGGGTTCAGTAAAAAAACGCGACACAAAATAAGTTACCCAAATCTGGATTCAGCAACTTGTCCCGTGTCCCACTCCGAAGAAGTACCTGTGCCTATGTTCAAGATGTTTGAGCAACTGTCTTTAGAGGATGAATTGTCTTTAGAGGATGAAGATGAAACTATAGAAGATGTTCCTGAAATGGATAGTGACGAAGATTTTGCAGAAGTTCCAAGTAAGGAAAGAAGGAAGGAAGAAAGAAAGAAAAAGAGAAAACTTTTAAACTCTGGTGTAGTTTTGAATCACAGACCCCATAAGAGTCAGTTGTTCTGTTTAGATGTTTTAGAGTTTTGATGGCTAATACAATCCATCAAATTCACATTTAGTCACCACATAAAATTATCTTTTTATATTTTGCACCATTCTGTAAAGATTTGCCACCTTCATCTAAGTAGTCAAAAGTTCAGGGTGGTTATATGTAAAAATAACGAATAGCACCAATATTAAGAGTTTAATTCAATCTATTAAATTTCAGAATCAGTCTCCAAGTCAGTTCTGCGACTGCACACAAAATGTTCCTTAATGAAAATGCCAACTCCCTAGTGGGCACTGGTATCCCTGATAGGATGAACAAGCCTGTGTAACCAGAGATGTTGAGGTCTTGGTTGATGATGTATGGATGCTTATTGCAACACACAATTAATGGACTTTATTATCATGTTCATATTTTGCCAGCATTGCTGTTTAGCACTACAAAACCAGGCAGTTAAGTTGTAATGTACCTTTATATACATGATAAGGTGCAATGTAAATCTTTGTATGTATGTGTGTAAATTTGTCCTTCAAGGAAGGGATAATGTTTTTCCCTAAAAAAAAGTGAACCTTTTCTGAATTTTCCTTTAAAAAAAGACTGATTTTCATTATTTTTTACCGAAAAAAGTGGACTGTTTTGGATTGGCATTTTGGGGACCCTGCACCCACCTGGCTACAACTTTGGTAGTCCTGGTACTCCCTTAAGATTTCAATTAATAACAAACATGCCTATACCATTTTCCACCCTGATGTGGCAGTGACATTAATGTGCATTTCATTTGGCGCAGCTACAAATCGCTAGTGTTCGCTCAAACCACTGGCGTACACACTCACCTGCTAAAAGACACCCCATAGATGCGCGCTAGATATAGCTGCCTCAACGCGTTGACAACACTGCCACATCTGGGTGAAAAATGGTTTAGTATTAGTCCAGGGATATTTAATTCTGATATGGCTCCAGGGTTGGCCATAGTCGGTATCGCAGAGCAAAATGCTACTCAATTTTGATCACAATTTTGGAAATGTGTAGCAATTTTATGCCATAGACTTATACAGTGAAGTGTGCAAATGTAACAAAAATCAAGTAGTGCAAGCTGATAATGCTACACATAAAAAATGTCTCACATCCAATCCTGGATGGCTCATACCACATGCAGGCAACATTGCAGTAATATCTACTATAGCTATGTACTAAGAATGTTTATGTTTGTATACTTTCACTTGAATGAAGACAGGTGGTTTTATAATTGAGTAACATTGTATTAATAATTACCAATACTGTCTGTGGGTAACATGCAAACACTAAATCTGGGCTATAATAACATATATGGGGCTATATGCGGACTGCTTGAAATGATCAAATGTCAGTTGAGGTGTAGACTGTATTGTACTCTTTTACTAGTCTTGTTTTTAGTAGGCATTCTGAATTACTGTGTTACGGTCGATATGTATCAATATGATCATAAGTTATGATTAATCTGTGTTTTAATGTGGCTAATGTTTCTCTGCATTATGTTTTCTTAAACATTCAGACACACACTGTGGCCTCTGCTGCCAGCATGGTGTGCTATTTACTGCTAACAGCATGGTGTTTTCTCTACTGCTGATAGCATGGTGTCTTATCTACTGCTGATGGTATGGTGTGCTATCTACTGCTGATAGCACCTGCTGCTAATATCATAGTATGCATGGTGTGCTATCTACTGCTGATAGCATTCGCTATTTACAGCTGATAGCATGGTGTCTTATCTACTGCTGTCTGCTGATAGCATGGTATGCATGGTGTGCTATCTACTGCTGATATCATTGTATGCTATCTACTGCTGATAGCATTGTATGCTATCTACTGCTGATAGCATTGTATGCTATCTACTGCTGATCTACTACAGATAGCAAGGTGTGCTCCTGGGTGTGCTATCTACTGCTGATAGCATGGTGTGCTATCTCCTGCTGATAGCATGGTCGGCTATCTACTGAGGATAGTATGATGTGCTACCAGGGGTGTGCTATCTACTGCTGACAGCATGGCTTGCTATCTGCGGCTGATAACAGTAATTTGAAACTTCAATAATTTTTAATTCAGGAATTGTAAGCCAAATTTTGAAAGGACTTTAAATATCTTGTAGCATGTGAAAAATATTGAAGGGAAAACAAATCATAATAAAGTCATGCTAAACTCACATGACCAACCATATTATAGCAGTCCATCATAATTATGATCATTTATATTCAAAACAAGATGAATTCACTGTACTCCTAATTCCTTCTACTGAAAACAAGCAGGTCTATGCACTCCTAATTAGTTTATCAGTGCTATACACATAATCATTCTATTCAAAACAAAATTACTACACACAGGCCCATATACTCCTAATCAGTTTCTGGTACTGCATTTCGGGAGTTGTGCAAGAAAGTACCATCTGCAATAGCTGCCTGGTGTCATACTTTTTAGATGCGTACAAT
The DNA here is from genome assembly GCF_039555335.1 of Amphiura filiformis. Lineage (NCBI taxonomy): Eukaryota > Metazoa > Echinodermata > Ophiuroidea > Amphilepidida > Amphiuridae > Amphiura > Amphiura filiformis. The sequence continues at coordinate 12,466,385 of NC_092634.1, forward strand.
ATAGAATGCAGAAATTGTCAAATGTCTATAGGGCAGCTACTGCAGATAAGACAATCTTCCACTCTGCCCTCAATTTAGATGCCAAGTGTCCTTGACTTCCACTTCATTCCAATCAGCCCTGTTAACCACACACAGCAAATCAATTGCTATGGTAATCATGATTGAAAATGAACTGCATATGAAGTCAGTGCTTGTTGTGTTAGCATGTGTATAATATGCAAAAATGGAGCAAAACATCGAGAACAATAATCAATCCAATAATCAATCCTCAAAAATGCTATAGCACTTGTGATTGTAGCATAGATGAGTTGTCATTTAAGAGAAAGAGATAGACAGACACCCTGACACACATACACATGGACAGATAGACAGACGCAGGGGTGCAAATTGTGATTTCTTCCTCAGGAGCAAGGTTTTTAGGCTCAAGATTTCCTCAATCATACCATGCATAAAATAGCTTTATTCTGCACTTCAAAAGATGAGAATGTTAACATACCGTGAATTTATAGAGCGACTGTATGTTAGGTCTTTGAGCTTCCAAAAAAGGCTTTATGATGACAGTCAATGTGTGCGCGTAGCGCGCAAAAATTTGGTATTTTACACTAGTTTGGGGTCAATTTTGGTCGGACAGAGGCTCCTTTCCCCTTTTATTTTCCTTTATTGAGGAAATCTTTTTAAATTTCCTCAATATTTTCCAGTTTATCCTCTTTTCAGTGGCATTAGTATTGATACTAAGTACACTGAATTCTTTCATGACTTTTGTTCCCATAAAATCCTCATTGCTGTCTCTCTCTATAAATTTCCTCAGGTATGATTGTCGCCTCTCTAAATTTCCTCAGATATGAGCCCTGTTTCCACCTGTCTTCATCCAACTTCTTTTTTTCCCACCTTCCTCTTTTTTGCTCTTATTTCTTGAACAATAATGTGAATTCCTCCAAATTTTGCACAACCAGTGTTTCCTCTCTTCCATTCAGTAGCTTCACTTCCTCACAGCCATCCCCTATTATCTTGTACCTCACTCTTCTTCTTTTCTTTCCTCTTTTCCCTCTTCCTCATATCTTATCTTTTATTTTATTCTCTCTCCCTCCTTTGTCCTCTCTTTCTTTTTTCTTCTCATGGCATTATTTCCTCAATTTTGACTCTCATTTCCTAGGAGCGGTGCTCCCCGCTCCCGCACAATTTGCATCCCTGGACAGACGTTGAGACTTGAGAGAGTGAGAGAGAGAGAGAGGATGATGAGAGGGGGATGAGAGAATGAGAGGCAGAAAAACAGAGGAGAGGGATGGGGAGAAAGAGACAAAGAAGGCAACAGAAATGGGCTCTTCCCTTTGAAATCTGCCACACCCCTGTGGAAGATTGAAGAAAAGTCTTCAACAGAGGGAGTATGTTTTTATATGGAATAGAGGAAGAGATGATGATGACAGAAACATTCAAATTCATGCATCAAATGACATTTCTATTATCAACAGTGTAATTACAATCAAAGAAAAAAATTAAAAACAAACAAACAAACAAACAAACAAACAAATAAATAAATAAATACCGACAAGCAAACAAACAAACAAACAAATAAATAAATAAATAAACAAACAAACAAACAAATAAATAAATAAATAAATAAATAAATAAATAAATAAATAAATAAATAAATAAATAAATAAATAAATAAATAAATAAATAAATAAATAAATAAATAACGGTAAATAAATACCGATAAATAAAAAAAATAAATAAATAAATAAATAAAAAATGTGGTAATGCAAAAGTAAAAATCATTTTGCTACTGGCAGCCCCCTAAATAAGTCAGCCTATTTACTTTGTAAATAAATAAATAAATAAATAAATAAATAAACAGGAATTTGTACAAAAGTCATTCTAAGCATATAGAAGCCTATTGCGGTTTTTAAGCTGTGTAGTAACATCATGTTTGAGATCCTATTAAAGGTGTGATGTGTTTGCGAATCTGAAGTTGACCCTTTCAGTCTCATTAAGAGGATATTAATAAACAATGACATGGACTCTTTAAAACGAACAAAATCTATAACAGATATGACAGCTCTTATCGCCATGGCGATACGACAAGTCATCCAATATGCATTAAAGACAATTAGTCCATTATCTTTTGCGATTTGTTTTCACACAGGGACACTTTGTTGATATTAAGTGTCTATGATATTTTTATTATCTTCAAAATTGTGTCACAAAGGAGAGCAACATATTTACATAAGATATTATGCAATCACACATTTTTTTTTTTAATCGTTTAATCTTTTTAGACCAAATCAACTTTCATTTTTGCGAATATTTGGGAAAATGCCCAAAACTGTCCTTTTTATATGTTTTTAGCCAAAAACCACAATATCTATGGATATATAGATGCCACATGTGAGTTTGATTGCCGATCCATGCTCATCCTCACAGGTTTTTCTCCGGGTGCTCCGGTTTTCCTCCTGCATCTAAAATCGGACCTCTTCCCATATCCCTGTCCCATCATATCCGGATGGCATCCCTTGAATTTAGTAGCCTCTGAGCACTATTGGGCTTAACCTGGCTTTGGCAGAATGTTATAAATAAAAAAATAAATATAAATTCAATTATTGGCTTCCTTGACTCAATTCCTATAAGATAAATGTATTAATATTAAGAAGTACACTGCCATTTTTTAGTTAAAGCCTAAAGTTAATGTACGATTTCCGTCAAATTTTAATTTTATTATTACACAGCCGTGACGTTAGTCACGGCTGTGTCTTTTTTCTTACAGGTTCTTTCTTTCTTTCTTTCTTTCTTCTTCTTCTTACACAGCCGTGACGTTAGTCACGGCTGTGTCTTTTTTCTTACAGGATCTTCTTCTTCTTTCTTCTTTCTGTCAACCATTACATTTGCTCTAGCACTCACATGCTTATATCGATTTTGACTTAACTTGGTCACAATGATCATTGACCGTGCCCTACATGTCACATGAAACTTGTGGGGTCAAAGGTCACGCAGGGGTCATAGGGGTCAAAAACGTGATTTCAACTAAAAATGCATCTTCTCCTACAGATTACGATGACAGTGACGCCACTTGCACACATGCGTTGTTATTAACCAGTGTCTATATGGTGTACACAGATTTGGGGTCAAAGGTCATTAAGGGGTCACTTCCGGTATAAAAACGAAATACTTTCAAATTTTTTTATTAGCTAAGGAAAACATAGGACAGTAACGGTATATTCACATATGAGTTGCAGTTACCCAATGTATATGTGGTATTTTTTATTTGGGGTCAAAGGTCATTAAGGGGTCACTTCCGAATAAAACGAAATACCTTTAAAAATGCATCTTCTCCCACAAATTACGTAGGACAGTGACACCACTTGCACACATGCATTGCTATTACCCAGTGTCAATGTGGTGTACACAGATTTGGGGCCAAAGGTCATTAAGGGCCACTTCGGTATAAATTGAAATATCTTCAAAAAAATGTATTAGATAAGAAGAACATAGGAGAGTAATGGTATGTTCACACATGAATTGTGTTTAACCAATGTATATATGATATTTTTTTATTTGGGGTCAAAGGTCATTAAGTGGTCATTTCCGGTATAAAACGAAATACCTTTAAAATGCATCTTCTCCCACAAATTACTCAGGACAGTGATGCCACTTACACACATGCATTGTTATTACCCAGTGTTTATGGGGTGTACACAGATTTGGGGTCAAAGGTCATTAAGGGGCCACTTCCGGTCTGAGACGAAAAACCTCAAAATGCCCCTTCTGCCACAAATAACATGGCAAAATAATGCCACGTGCACGCATACATTGACATTAGCCAATGCCTATGGGGTTTTCATAAATTTTGGGGTCAAAGGTCATTAAGAGGTCACAACACGGCTGTGTTCGTGGTCTTAGACCACAGCTAAGTCTAGTTCTTCTTCTTTCTTCTGTCAACCATTACATTTGCTCTAGCACTCACATGCTTACATCGATTTTGACCTAACTTGGTCACAATGATCATTGACCGTGCCCCTACATGTCACATGAAACTCGTGGGGTCAAAGGTCACACAGAGGTCATAAGGGGTCAAAAACGTGATTCTAACTAAAATGCATCTTCTCCCACAGCTTACGTGGACAGCGGCCCCACTTGCACACATGCATTGTTATTACCCAGTGTCTATGTGGTGTACACAGATTTGGGGTCAAATGTCTTTATTTTGTCACTTCCGTATAAAACGAAAAACCTTCACAAATTTTTATTAGCTAAGTAAAACATAGCACAGTAACGGTATGTTCACATATGATCTGCAGTCACCCAATGTATATGTGGTATTTTTTTTATTTGGGGTCAAAGCTCATTAAGGGGTCACTTCCGGTATAAAAAGAAATACCTTTAAAATGCATCTTCTTCCACAAATTATGTGGGACAGAGACGCCATTTGCACACATGCATTGTTATTACCCAGTGTATATGGGGTGTACACATATTTGGGGTCAAAGGTCATTAAGGGGTCACTTCCGGTATAAAACGAAATACATTCAAAAAATTTTATTAGCTAAGTAAAACATGGGACAGTAACGGTATGTTCACACATGATCTGCAGTCACCCAATGTATATGTGGTATTTTTTTATTTGAGGTCAAATCCCATTAAGGGGTCACTTCCGGTATAAAACGAAATACCTTTAAAATGCATCTTCTTCCACAGATTCTGTAGGACAGTGACGCTACTTGTACACATGCATTGTTATTACCCAGTGTCTATGGGGTGTACACAGATTTGGGGTCAAAGGTCATTAAGGGGTCACTTCCGTATAAAACGAAAAACTTTCAAAAATTTTTATTTGCTAAGAAAAACATAGGACAGTAACGGTATGTTTACACATTAATTGTGGTTACCCAATTCATATGTGTTATTTTTTCATTTGGGGTCAAATGTCATTAAGGGGTCACTTCCGGTCTGAGACGAAAAAACCTTCAAAATGCCCCTTCTGCCACAAGTAACATGGCAAAGTGATGCCACGTGCACACATGCGTTGACATTAGACAACGTCTATGGGCGTTTTCATATATTTTGGGGTCAAAGGTCATTAAGGGGTAACAACACGGCTGTGTTCGTGGTCTTAGACCACAGCTAAGTCTAGTTTGTTATTCAAAATCTTAAAATAATATTAGTAATAACTGCCGAGCAGGCTTGCTGTCCATTCTAAGTTGGAATAACAAGGTAAAGTGAAAGAAACCCCATTAGTTATTTTGGCCATTTAACATGCAGTTCTATGGGAGGACATATTATCATAATTTTTAAATTATGATAATATGTCGAACTTTGCATTGTTGTCCTACAAAGACAACAAATTTGGCCGATTCCATTTAGATGCAAGTTGGGACATGTGTAAACATTACAAATATGCAAAAAAATCAGGTTTGAAAAAAATTAACCAATTTCATATTATAAGATCGTACATTATGGCTTTAAAGGTGGGTAACCTGATTGACAGCCTCATCCCAGACTTTACCCCATCAAAATACAGATTTTGGTATCAAGTGAAAGCTCATATTTTTCTAATTAACATATTGAAATTGGGTGTTCCAAATCGGTATATTTCTGAAGAAATCATCAAAAAAATTTAGTCTCAACTGTGGTATACCACGTTTTTAACTAATTCAGCAGTTTTTTGATGATATCTTCAGAAATACGCAGATTTGGAACTCCTAATTTCAGTATGTGAATAAGAAAAATAGGATCTTTCATTTGATATCAATTTATTACATGATCATGATGATTATCATTAATAAAAACACTGAAGACTACCAGTTTTATGCTGTATTAAGGGGTGGGGTATGAACGTTTGGACAGTATTTATTGTGGGACATTAGAGCACATCAGACATATCGAATTGCATTCTGAATACGAAGAAAGTCCTTCTGATATCAAATATTTTTGATTTTTTGAAATTCGCAATGTAATACACATTTTATGGCAAATGATTAAAAATTGATATTTTTGATATTTAACATTACTTGAAGTAAACTTTATAAATCTGATGATTTATACTTAAAATCTATGTAGGTTGGATGAAAAGCCGATGATCAATTGAAAATGTTGACCTTTCGTATTGAAGATATGGATTTTTTCACCCAAAAAAACAAAAAAAATTAGGTCTTTTTGGGGAAAAAATCCATATCTTCAATATGAAAGGTCAAAATTTTCAATTGATCGTCGGCTTTTCCTCCCAGCTACATACACTTTATGAATATATCATTAGATTTATAAAATTTACTTTGAGGACTGTTCTATATCAAAAATGTGAAAAATATCAAATTTTAATAATTTGTCATAAAATTTGTATTATATCGTGAATTCCAGATCCCTTAAATGTCAGTAATTCCATAAAGAATTAGTCTCATTTGCAAGGAACATTTACATGATCTTTTTACATGAATGATTGAAAGGGACAACGTACATTTTATGTTATACATCAGTTTTAAAGAATTTGAATTTCCAAAAATATCAGTTTAATTGGATAAAACAGGAAAATTTGGCTCCTGCCATTCCACTTGTCTTATTTATTGTTTTGCAGTATTCTATTGGGCTCTATATTCAAATGCACATTTTTGTTTGTTGCATCAAAACTGATAGAAATACCAGTATAAAACTTCAAAGATGAGGAATGCAATATAATCAGACCATCCTCTTTGAAGTCTTTTGTGAATTGGGCCCCTGATTCATTTCACTTAAAAGGTCATTTCGTGATCCACAGCCTCATCCCCCCACTTTTCTAAAAAAAAGTTGAGATTTTTATACCACTGGAAACCTCTGGCTACATAATGTTTATGTACCAAAAATTTCTTGCAGATTGATTCGTTTAGCAAAAATATCATCAAATTTGAATTTCGTTCTGGTATACGAAAATGAAATTACAACAGTGGCCTATGGAGCAGTGTAATACACATAATCATGCATAACTCACCAGCGCAAAATCGGAATCAACTCAAATTTTGGGAATAAGCTTTTTTCGTGGATATCTACTGAAATATGTCATAAAAAGAGAATATACTAGGATCACAAAATCCTCCTTTAAATAACATCACTTATTCAATTTTCCAATTAGGGGTATACCAAGGATTTTCAAATCCTCTTTATGTGAAATGGTTTGTTGAAACTGCCACTTAAATTCCCTTGTTTACATGCATCATACTCGGACAATTTATTTATATATTTATGTATTCCTTAATAAATTTCTGACAGGGTACTTCCTTTATATAAGCATTTTATATGCAATTGCTTTCTTGAAATGTCCACTTAATAGGATCCATTAAGAACTGGGAACTAACACAATTAATTAATTCATTTTATTATATGGTTTTAATAGGGTGCTTCCTTTGTAGATCCACTTTACATACAATTACTTTCTTAAAATAAAATGACCACTCATCTATGAATTAATATCACTAAAAACACAATATATATTTGCTATTCCATCAAAATGATCTCTATCAAAGTGTTTCTTTTTTACTCACTCATGTTGATTAACTTTTATTCATAATTAGACTTGTTTCAAGTCCTTTGGCGTCCATAGTTAGTGAATGTAAAATTCATGGAAGCTTTGCTACATCTTCCAAAAATGTCTAGTTCTTTCCAAAGTTTTGAAGTTATTTATTCTTTCAAAATAATTATTTACCATCATCACTTTGTGAAAATCTATTTGACATTTGAATTGCCCCCGGGAATTGCCAGTGGACTTTCTTATCATACTTTTCCCCAGGCATACTGTGCACTGCAGGGGTAGTGTTTGAGCAAAATGCACACCATGCCCACAAGTATACTATACTTCCTCCCTAGCTCATCTACACAAAAATTCTGACCTGACTAAAAATCTGAGGGAGTCCAGTATATGATGACCATGGGTCCTATTAAGAAGAGCATGAATAGAGAAAAAGTAAGGAGAAAGACTTGATCAAGGCTATTCATAATGGGCTATTCCATTTTAAATCCACACTACCCCTGTGGAAGATTTTGGAAATATCTGCCACAGGGGGGGTATGAATTTCAAATGGAATAAGCTCATTAGGTAGCTCCATTTGAATTTCATACACCCTTTGAGAAAGATACAACCTGAATCTTTCCCTGAGGAGAATGAGTTTCAAATGGAACTGTCCAATGTGTTCATTCCATTTGAAATTCATACTCCCCCTGTGGAAGATGCTTCCAAAATCTTTGACAGGGGTAGTGTGGATTTTAAATGGAATAGCCCAATCCATCTAAAAAGCATCTTAAACTGTTTCAAGAAAAAATTATAAAAGTTGTGTATTTTCAACAGGCATTGCATTTAGGCACCAGAAACAAATTTGTTCGATCTTTTGATCGACCGCTGATGCTGCTTCGATACTTGTTATTAACAAACTATCAACTAATTAAACAGAAGTAATGCAAAATTTGTATTAGTCAATATCGCTACATGCAAAAATCACTATGTTATCACAATTAAAGGGGCATTTCGTGATCCACAGCCTCATCCCCCACTTTTCTCAAAAAAAGTTGAGATTTTTATATCACTGGAAACCTCTGGCTACATAATGTTTATGTACAAAATATTTCTTGCAGATTAATTTGTTTTGCAAAGATATCGTGAAATTTGAATTTCGTTCTGGTGCACCAGAACGAAATTACAACGCATTGTCTATGGAGCAGTGTAATACACATAATCATGCATAACTCGCAAACGCAAAATCGGAATCAACTGAAATGTTGGGAATATGCTTTTTTCGTGGATATGTACTGAAAAATGTCATAAAAAGAGGATGCTAGGATCACGAAACACTCCTTTAACAGTTGTAAATTAATTGATTTAATAAATATTGAGGATCGACCAAGCATCAAAAGATCAAACTAATTTGTTCCTATTGCCTATGGCCATACCCCTTTGTGGTTCAATGATTGGGATTCATAATGCTAAGTGACTCTGAAGTAGAAATAAGATCTGCTTGTTTTGCAATCTTCTTTCAGCTTTATATTAAAGTTCTTAAGTAAAATAAATATTTTTTACCTGTAAACACAATTTATAGTAATTTATGAGGATATTATTACACCATTTAAGGGGACAAAATTGGCTGTGCTAAACAATACCCATTTTCAAAGGTAGATGTCCATGTCTGTGAGCACATGAATTTATATGTGCTTCTTTGAACTTTGAAGGTTTTATTGAATTCAAGAAAGGCAATGTAAATTTTGTTCATGGTTGAACTATATACCCTATCTTTAAGGTTATTCCACTTTTGAAAATACCATCACATATTTTTTTCTAGGTTTTGATGTATAGAACTAAAAATATTGCCACAGCTTGGTAATTTTAAAGCGAGAAAAAAAATTCATGATCATGGCAAGCTAATGCCAGTTTGAAGCTATAAGTAACAGTATTTCAAGCGATAATCTGTCGGGGATAAATTGGATGGTATCGAATGACGAGACGATCACCGTGAAGATGGCGCCTAATATGGAGATTGCTATTCCTGACAGAGTTAAAATTTCATTACTAATGCGAAATAAATTTACCATTTCTGCTGTAATGCCTATGTAAATCTGCATGAAATTTTCTTATCCATATTTTTATTTTGAATTAAATAGATCAGCTTGATTGTTTTGATGGTGTACACAGGGGCGTCGCTAGACCAATATGATTCGGGGTGTACAGTATGGTTTGCCGACCGCGCTCAGATCATGCTGATCACTTGCACCTGTAAGATTAGTATCTTTGAAAAGACCAGTATTGTATTCAATCTATGATTGCAGACATACACAGGTGATGAGTGTAACTTGCTTGTAGTGCAGCGCGATATGTTCAAAATTGTTTTCACCTATTGCTATGGTAATTAATCCCGATTAATTACGTAACTTCGCCAGCGTATAGGCTACCATTCACAGTAGGTCTATTACGTTACAACAACACAATTTCGTAACACATTAATCATTTATATGGCTCTCACAATTTGCCGACAATCACACATACCTTTGACTACATTTGCCGACAGTCACATGGTTGTGCCGACAGCAGTCACATTTTGCCGACAAAATCATGTATTGGGGGGTGTCACACCCCCCATACCCCCTCTAGCGACGGCCCTGGGTGTACAAACAAGCCAGTAACCAAGGTGTGGGGAAGGGGGGAGGGGGTAAATAGTGGAACTTTGAGAAGAACTAGGTAGACTTTAAAAATACAATGTTACGTACTTAAAGTGTAAGTAGCTGGAATGAAAAGCCGACCATCATGTGAAAATTTGGACCTTTGGCATTGAAGATATACCTGAAGTTTCCCAAAAGACCTAAATAAGACCTAAAAAAGTTAGGTCTTTTGGGAAACTTCATGTATATATTCAATACAAAAGGGCAAAATTTTCATATGATGGTCGGCTTTCCATCCCAGCTACATACACTTTTACATATCATTAGAATTTAAAAGTTTACTTCAAGGACTGTTAAGGACTGTATTCAGAATATGCAATTTGGTGTGTCTGATGTGCTGTCATGTCCCTCAAAAAATACTGTGCAAATGTGGGTTAGAGAGTCCGTAAAGGAAATGTAAAAATTCACATAAATTTCATGTCACAGAAATGTGGGTTCTCTCCAAAATGCACAATTTAAATACCACAAAAATATCATGTTTTACAGTATCTCAAATGGCATAACTTCAAAGTCAAAGAAAGAAAAAAGGTCATACAGGCTGAGTCAAAAAGAAGTAAACTCATGTTTGAGGGACTGTAACTCGAGATCTGCAAGGAATCTGCTCGAAATACAAATACCACTGGAAAGAGCAAATTCCATACGTCTAAATACAAAAAGATTGTTGAAATTGCTCACAGCAAACTAAAGTTATACTCATTTGAATACAACCACCCATTTTTGTAGCTGCACACGGCTGATTGATTTTCATCCATTTCAATCTCGACGAATCAGCAAAGTGCTAACAGGATTTATTGTTGAAAAGACAACTTTTGTTTTTAATTAATATTCAACAAAGTCCATGACGGTACTATAGTTTGTAGGGATACCAATTCAAGTCTTTACGAAAGATCCGGCAGAAGTTTGATTGGGGAATGTTGGGTAAAGGATTGAGCTGATCTTTGGTCTTGCTGTAACGCATGTCTAACTCTAGCAATGTTCACTTGTGATCTAGCAGTTCGTGGTCTGCCTGAACATGCACATTGAGCTTGTTCACATTCTTATATACTTATATACACTTACATGAAACCCGGTTAGCTGTAGGAAATTGGAGACGAAAAAGACGACGAACTTCAGTGGAACTTTTAGTGTCATGATGATACTTCGTCGACAGAAACGCGTGCCTCCCGTGCGGTAAATTGTGGTGCCATGTTGTCATTTGGCCCGTTTTATTATAATGTAGTGCAATGAGGTAAAATTCATATTGAAAAGAGCCCTTTAACATGTAGGAATTATTGATCGAAACCACACCTGCCACAGAACTTTATTTGCATTTGAATATCGCGCCTTACCAATCAATATAATAGGTATGCCCCTACTTGGGAAGTGAAACCGTGTGCAGCTACAAAAATGGGTGGTTGTATTCAAATGAGTATAACTTGAGTTTGCTGTGTGCAATTGCAACAATTCCTTTTTTTATTTAGACGTGTAGAATTTGCTCTTTCCAGTGGTATTCTCATTTTTAGCAGATTCCTTACAGATCTCAAGTTACAGCCCCTCAAACATGAGTTTACTTCTTTTTGACTCAGCCTGTATGCCCTCAAACTACCCTCCCACCATGTTCAATTCCTGATAATATAACCGCTCACTTTCAATTTTAACATCTGATGTCAAAAAGCATGTCTACACAAGACAATTACATTAAGAATAATCCACAGTGGCCCATATATGTCGCCCGCCTGTAAAGAAAAACTCTCTAGTTTGTGTGTGATCTAAGTGGACATATCTGTGTCCAAGCACATTACCATGAACTAAGCTTGGTAACACTCAACAAGAAGTCATTTTGTACAGATAAATTTTGATATCAATGAAAAGCTAGGCTTTTGACTTTTTAATACAGTGGTGTGGTCAGCTTCTTGATTTTCCAGATATGGGGGACAAAATTGGAAATGTACAGATGACTTCAAAATGTGGACAAATTTGTGGAAAAGGGCAAGGGAGTGGTCATTGTTTATGCAAGGGGAATGGAGGAATTTCAATATTAAAAAAAGAATTGTATTCATCCATTGCTATGGTAGTTAATCCGATTATGACGTCACTTCAACGGCAAATACTACTGTGAAGTTTGAAAATCAATGTCAAGAATCTGACAATATGAATGATCTGTATAGCGTGACGGTAAGTGGTTTTACAAATCAGCTTTTCCTGCTAAAGCTTTCACCTTTTTTTTACTAAGTACACAAATTCACTTTGATTTCTGACCTAATACTCAATCCCTCACGGGGGAATTAACGCTAGCAACGCATTACCATTAAACCCAGAAAAGTTGCTAAATAACAAAAACGAACCCTGCTAGGTTTAACAAAACTGTACAAGTGGCATCTTGAACACTAAGATAGATAGTGCCTGCCTTTGGCTACTTGTTCTAGTTGACTTTTATTGGGCTATTCCAGTTCAAATACATAACCCCCTCTGGAAGACATGACATTAATCTCCCACACAGGGGGTGGAGACTTCAAATGGAGTCATCCATTCAGGTAAACCCCGTAGGAAATTCACACTCCTTGTGTGGAAGATTAAGGTCATGTCTTCCATAGGGGGTGTATGGATTTCAACAGGAATAGCCCATTACGCCGTAAAACAAATAGCAACGTTGGCTAGGTGAGCAATGTTGCCGAGATTTCTCATCGCTAAGGTGCGGTATCTAATGATGACAAACACCCAATGGGTCATAAAGCAACACCAAGATGTAGGTGTAGTTGACAAAACCCACATTTATTACTGCAATTGTTAGTTTACATAAGAGCAAGTCACTTGATGTGTTACAAAATGAAAGGCAGCCATTAAGGTAGTGCTGCAAAATTGTTGGGTTTTTTTTGTAAAAATTGGTACCAAAAAAAAAGACCCAAAACAACAAGGTTGAAGAGAAATGGTAGCTGCTATACAGCTCTGGGTGTAAGGTCAATTTGGTTTCTCAAAGGGCTCGAGGAGGCAACAAAGTCCTTAATGTCAGAAAAATAACTCCACAGCAAAAATAATCGAATGCACCCAAATGTGAGCTTTATCCCCAACTTGGCAATACTCTAAGCAGGCAATGAGGGACAGACAAGCTATCACTCACTACATCAACTCACTATGTTTATATTACTAAATGGACAAGCCCACAAGTACACAGGTAGTTTATAACAGTCAATAGAACGGCTTAGTGAAACACCACTCACTATGCACGGCTTTTAACCATTAATATGCTTTTCAAGAAGCTTTAATACAGTGTGATTCCACAATCAATGAAAAAAGTCTTGGAACGCTTGCGTGTAAATAACGGAAAACTCTCACCCCCTCTCCCCCATTCAATGTTGAGAAATGCCAATGTCTTCAGCGGTTTTCCAATGTGTTCCAACATTGATTGATGGGGAGAGGGGAAGGGTAAATCGTTGTTGGAGATGTCATGCTTATTCCCAGACAAAATATACGTCATTTCCATGATCACATGAAATTCTGCATGGAATTTCGACAGAGTGTACCAAGTGTTTCAAGGACTTTTTTCGTAGATTGCAGGTAGATATATATTTATTGTGTCAATTCTGAATCATGTATATTAACCCTCTGATAAGTCCCTTATCACTTTTGTGTTTTCTTCAAAGATATCTTTTATTTCTCAAACAAAAAGGTGCGGCTGAAGAAAAGATCATGCGAGATCGAGAGGGATTAGTAACTAAGTGTAAAATTTGTTGCTTTTATTTGTCAACCATGTTATTGTTAGTCATTTTGATAAGAAAATGGGAGTTTCAAAGGCTGACCTAAAAAAAATAAAAGGCTTGGAATAGAAAATGGAGATTCAAAAGCTGACCTTAGAAAATTAAAAGGCTTTACAATCTTGAGATGGAAGTAACTGCATAACAAAGTATACAAAATTGCAATAGTAATTTAATATAAGGCAAGGCCCAACTGACCCAGGTTTTGTGTGGGTTTTTTTAGCCGAATAAATTGAAAATTTTAAATAAACATCTTTTTTTTTGACAAAGTGGATTGATTTTGACGGACATTTGTTGAAAAAAGTAAGAAATCTTTCAAAATATTTTTGCAAAAACATTGAAGGGTTTCCCTTCAGATTTTCAAGCTTTTTGTGATAATTTTTTTTTGAAATATAATAAAGAACAAAAAGCCTGTCTACTCTTAGCTAGCAAGTTCTCTTTGTGTTACCCAACTGACTGCATACTGCTGCAAATGACAAAAGTTAATTTGCAAAATATATTCTATAATAATTATCTTTGCCATCTACTGAAGATAGTCCAATGAGTGTTTTACTTTTGCTGTCTACTGAAGATAGCTCAATGTCTGCACACAATTGCCTAATGATGGCTTTGAATTTGCTGTCTACTGAAGATAGCTCAACTTCTGCACACAATTACCTGATGATGGCATTCATTTTGCTGTCTACTGAAGATAGCTTAACTTCTGCACACAATTACCTGATGATGGCATTCATTTTGCTGTCTACTGAAGATAGCTCAACTTCTGCACACAATTACCCGATGATGGCATTAACGTTATTTTGTTCAAACCTTTTCATCTATAAACGCATTTTCTTTTTCTTTAAAAAAGGGTGTTTTTTGGAGTTTTTATTGTTGCATTAGCATACATTCTAACACATGCTCAAACCCATTATACAGTCACAAATACTATTCAGTCATTGTTGGATTTCTGTTATTCATCTATGATGCATATCAATTGTTTAACGGTCTATATGATCACAGCTTACATTAGAGTGCCTTCTAATGTAAGCTGTGATCATATAGACCGTTAAACAATTGATATTAAGCTTATTTAGATATCAAACCATCATTTTGCAACACTTGTATCAACTACTTGTTCAGCTTTAAAAAGTAGTCTTTCTATTCATGGAAAATGACTTTCATTAAATTTGTTATAATGCTATCTACTGAAGATAGAGATATTTAGATAGTTCTTAGTAGTGACATATCAGTACACCTTTAGTTAAATAATTGATAATGACACTATCTACTGAAGATAGACATATAAGTAGCATCAGACCTGAGATGCCATTGCTCAGCTTGTCACGATGCAATGCAATCTATTGAAGCTAGTATTATATTAGTATATTCAGACAAAAGTGCTTGTACCCAATGCATGTAATACTGCTATCTACAAATGATTGACACATGTTCAATACTATCTACTGAAGATAGCTTTCAATACAAAATTTAAACAAAAGAAGAAGCAAAGCTGACACAATGTAGATAGTAGTTACTCCCTGACATTAAGTAAGACCATGTTTATGCTGATGTCTTATGTAATATAAACTTGAAACCTACGACTTGTCTTAGTCAATAAATAAAGACTTAAAATGTCAAGGTTACACATCAAAAGTGCAAAGCTAATATATATACTAGTCATATTCAAAGAGAATATTAGCTGAAGATTTGGGAAGCTTAGACCATCAGTATATTCATTAGTTCATGAAAATATGCGGTGTGCTATCCTATAACATTTCTTATTTGGAAAAATGCTAACACATGTGAGGTATAGCACTATAATAACTCCTGCATACACATAGCCTGCACGAACAAACAGATTACATACACAACTACCATATTTGCACATCATTTAAGTAATAATGCCCATACTAGTACTTGCAGTGTGTTTAAAAAATCAATAGTGATCACACGCTGGTAGCATTTGCACAATCGCTGCAGCGTTCACTTGTGGTTGGCAATTTAGCATCAAAGTGGTGTTAAAGTCACATTTTGCTCCTGAACCCAAAATTTTTAAAATGCTAACAACTAATTAAGTAATCACTTTTAATCGGCCCTCATAAACAAACCGTGCTCAAGTTTGATTGGCAGATGATGTCAGATGCAAACTAGTCTTTTAATTCTGTCTTTGATTATAATTGTACCATGCTGAAAAAGGTATCAGTTCATTATCAAAATGGCTTCCACAACATTTCTAAACTTATTAATATTCACAAATTCACTACTTGAATACAATAGTTGAATGCATGATAACCCATGCATGCTATCTATCACCTATCAACTTGGCAGTCGATTGCTGATATATGTGATTAAAGGTCTCATGAAATACCGCCTGTGTGAACGTGCCTGGCTTGGGATAGACATGCTATTTATCATCAGCATAGATGGGTCTCCAGTGAGAATTCAGTACTTTGGCTTTCTTGTGGGATGTCCATCATTCCAGAAGCTTAAAAGATCAAAGTTAATTTAACTGTTACTCTGTTATTGTTATTGAAACAAACACAGTTTGTATAAGCTGATAAGTCGACTGCTCAGTGCCAGAAGTGGGTTTTACAAGTGCAATAGCTGCCCTGTGCACATTTAGCAATTTACACACAGTATATTGTACTCATCTACACATGGCAGCTATTGCACTTATCCACTTCTGGCACTGAGCAGTCAAAGTATGTATCAGTGATCATCTATTCTCTGTCGAAGTGACGTAATAATCGGATTAACTACCATAGCAATAGATGAATACAATTTTTGACTATATCGCCCTGCACTACAACGCGACGTTTACGCGGTACCTATGCATTGAACCATATCATTCTGATCACTCGCACCTGTAAGATACTTATCTTTGAAAAGAGCGGTATTCAGTGGTATTGTGTTCAATCTATGATTGCAGACATACCTAGGTGATGAGTGCTTGTAGTGAAGGGCGATATAGTCAAAATTGTATTAATCTATTGCTATGGTATTTAATCCGATTTATTACGTCACTTCGACAGCGAATGGCCATTGCAAAAGCTATGTCAAAAGCAAGTAACATGTTAGTGAAGTCAATTTTAGATACACCCTTTTAAAGTTTGTTCGGTTATAATTGGCAAAAATTATTCGGTTTTTGTTACTGCACGAGTCAATATAGCCCAAAATTACACTTGCGTAAATTCATGCATTATGCAACGTGCATCTAGTGTAAGCGCTGTACATAACTACGTGCACACCATTCCACCAAGTGTATGCTGCAATGTGAACGCTGCTACTCTTATCCTGGCACCTGGTTGGAACTAAGAAATTATATTTCCTCTTATTGAAAAGGTCTTGTTAACACCAGAAGTGGTAGCCAATGTTTATGCCGACCAGAAGTGAATGCTTGGTGGAACTGGTCGGCGTAGTGCTAGGAGTAGGCTACGTGTGGACACGCAATTGGAATAAGGAATATATTTGTTGAATTTTTATCAATGTTAGCGTAAGTTTACGCTGGGTGTAACTCAAAATGAACTTATGGTGAATTGGATCATATAGTCCACATAAAGATTTTATATTTTTAACATTTTTTTTTTTTGTCACATTTTCCGATCATTTTGTATGAGCAGGACAGTGCAAATGTCAACAATTTCAACCAGGATTGCCCATAAATAATGTATGTCTGTATACAGCATACATATGTATACTGGCATTTGATACAATTGTACACTAGTGAATAGATCTTGTATAGATACACATATAATTTCCCAAAGGTGCAGTCCCTGGACTCTTTCCAAGTGTCATTTTTCTCACTGTCAATGAATTTTGCTCATATTTGACACTACCCTTGCAATATCAAATGAACGTGATGTGGGTTCAAAAAAGGCTATACAGGGATGACATGGTTAATGTGTTATCCTTGGTTTATTTTATGTTATTCTTTTATCTTTATTATGTTATGATTTAGGAGGTACCAGAGCTGCCAACATTGGAATATGTAAATGCGAAGTATAAAAAAGCTTAGGATGTGGCGCTCTCGCGCCAAGGGCAGCAGCCCTTGCGTGGGATCAGCGCCCTAAAAGCTCCTGGATGTTAGCTTTTTGAGACCCTTAAAAATGCCTTTCCAAGGTTACTCAAACTTTTTTTTGGCAAAAGGACAGGACAGTGGGCATAAATTGATTTTGTTTTGTTTTTTAGCTGGATAGCAGTAAATGCAGACGATTTAGCCAGATGGCTGCAAATGCAGAAGATTTAATATGTTTTGCAGAAGATAGAAGATTGTCAGCAAATGAGGAAGTCTTCTGCAGGATCAAGAAGGATTGGCAGCTCTAGGGGTACTTAAGTTTGGTTTGGGTAAGGGTGCTCTCTAAATTCCAAAGAGTGAAAAAGTCAATCCTCCTCGGAGTGACTCTTCGGGTCAATCGAAAAGATTGACATTTCAATCTACCAAGAGTGAAAATCACATATTTTCCTCCATACAAGTAAAATTTTCACTCTGCAAAGAGTGAAATTTCAATCTTTTAAAGTGAAATTTTCAATCTTTTCACATAGTGTTCCCTCAGCACAATCTCTCTTGACTGAAGTGTGTTTAAATTTAATAAACATAAATAAACTTCAATCTTTTTGATTGACCCGAAGAGTCACTCCGAGGAGGATTGACTTTTTCACTCTTCAGAATTTAGAGAGTGTGCCGCTGAGAATTTGAAAGTGGACTATATACCAATATTTTCCACGAAATATGAACCCATTGCTGTACTAAAAGACAAATTTTTCTATAAAAGCATGCTGGCCCATAAAGTTAAACGGAAGAAAAAATAGCAAGAAATAGATGAAGCCGAGAAGGCCACTCCCAACAATCAATCCAAGCAATACACAGTTTTCCACCTATAATCATTAATTGCTTTTCATTAATGCTTTTAAGACAATTAAATGTATTTTACTGCGCGTAGAAAAGTTAAAAGCCAGCTGATAATGTGAGACCAACTTTGACTTCAACCTATAAATATTCATGGTACGTTATCGGAGACATTAATGGCTGGTACGTGCCTTATAAGGAGTTGGGAACATTATCTAACTAACATGGATTACAAAATAGATTATGGCATTAAAGAGGACTAATGCACTCCACATTTATTGGGTTAAGTAGAATGGCTTATAATACATTCATGCATTGCAGCAGGAGCATTAATTTAAACCACTCCTGTGTATTACTTCTGTGATAGAAGAAATTAAGACAGAATTTTGTTATTGTTTTTATATATGTATGTAGCAACAATGAATGAGTAATTTATTATTTTTAAGTTCTTAAAGGTATTGCAAGCATGAAAATGGTATTGGGATTTTTTTAAATTTGTTTAATAGGTCTTACAGTTTGTTTTTATATTTTATGTAGGCTAACAATGTTCCAGGTAACTTGGTAAGGGTTAGTTTTACACAATTGTATTTGGGCATACATAATATGTTATTTATTCCTGATGCAAAGCTAAGAGCAAAATAATGATAATGCACTAAATTCTGAGCTACGAGTAATTTATAGACATTCTAGGAGAGTGCCTTAAATACAATGCAACAGTGGCGTAGTCCGTGGGGGACCAGGGGCCCTGAACCCCAAGAAATCATGGACCTCGGGTTTCTGGAAAAACTGGAAAACGTTCTGGAAAACATGGCTATGCCACTGCAATGCAACTCAGGTTAAGTAATGTCATTTGTAAAATGTGATTGGGCTATTCCAGTTGAAATCCATATAGGCCTACCCCTATGGAAGACAATGACCTAAATCTTCCACACAGGGAGTGTGAATTCCAAATGGGATTACCAGAAAGAGGCGACTCCATTTGATATCTACACCCTTTATGTGGGAGATAAAGGTATGTTTTCCATAGGGGATATGTGAATTTTGACTGGAATAGCCCATTGTCACTCTAACGCCAGGTCAATATGCACCTGACTCCAAACACCTTTGCAATCATACCCTTTTTCATACTGCTGCCAAAAAAATAATGAAATACATATAGAAATGTTTCATGATGTCACCTCTGTGCAGACAGATCTCTAGAAACACAGAAATGACTGCTTCCCTGGAGGTGTGTTACAATGTATACACCTGTATACTTGCACTGGGCTGTTCCAGTTAAAATCCATACACCCCCTATGGATGACACGATCTCAATCTCCCACACAGGGGGTGTAGATTTCAAATGGAGCCACCCATTCAGGTTAACCCTATTTAAAATTAACACTCCCTGTGTGGGACATATATTAAAGTCATTGCTTCCATAGGGGGTGTATGGATTCCAACTGGAATTGCATATTATGCTTGTTGCATGGGACAGTGGCAGGAACAATCAGGATTCCCAGGGTTCTAATACACCTGTAATGCAGTTAAGCTTTCCATCTGGGAGACTGAATCGGTTTCAATTTGTAGCTTTTTATTCAAATTTCAAAGGATGTCGTCTGGAATCTAAGCTATAGCCTCTTTTTTTCCTCAAATCTACTTTCATTTTGCAAGAGATAGAAATGTTACAAATAACATTGACTGAGACTTAGGATTTGGTTTCAGATTTGAGGTTTCAGCAAACCGCTTTTAAGATGAAAATTAGACACATATTAAATATAACTTAAATTTATATTATACTAGCGGGAGACCCGCGCTTTGCGCGGGTCCCCGCTAGTTGAGTAAACGGGAGCGGTTAGTAAACGGGAGTGGTTAGTAAACATGGTAAACGGTGATGATAATCATGGTGTCTTGGTGTAGATTATTCATCCAGTATAATGATCATGTTAGCTTGATAATCATAATGTTAGTTAGCTCCTGTCATATTAAAGAAGCTAAACTTTAAGTGAATATCCAGACCTGTCTTAATGTTGTTACTCACTCAATCTCTCAGATTTCTTTTGAAACAGCTTGTGACAAAATGGTTGATTTTAAGTTTATCCCAACAAACATAAAACATTAATGTTAGAAGAGGTTGCTAGAAAACGTTTCAATTTCGGGAGCTTTCGGGTTATAATGGTATCAAACTTGTAAGCAACATGTTTAAAAGTGGCAGCAAAATAGTTTAAGCGAACCCGTGTTGTTAATATAATAGCTAGGCCTACATTATAGCCAGGATTTATTTGCGGGGGCCCGCAGAATGTGGACTTTCAAGTTCCACTAAAGTGGGCTCACCCACGTCCCTAACATTTAACCTTTTCGGGCTATACTGAACGACTCTGCTGGCTACATTTTAACATTCGCTCTGAAAAGTGGACTTTTTTACAAATCTGTCACCCAATGACACCCCTTTTCATCAGCTTAGGCCTACACCCAATGATCCCCCGAAATGGCTTCAAGGCCTTTGCTTTGACCAAGTTTCCAATTCTGAGGGGACACAGCCGGCTGCACAGCGCGCGGCACAATGGTGCTTCGTTGCATTCAAAAAGGTGGCGGCAAAAACTTCGAGTGTGCCCCCACCCCCCTTCCCAATTCCTGGATGCTAGCTTGCCTGTGCTAATTTAGTATTAGTGCTATCTTCAGTAGACAGCAATGCTAGCTTGCCTGAGCTAATTTAGTATTAGTGCTATCTTCAGTAGATAGCAATGCTAGCTTGCCTGTGCTAATTTAGTATTAGTGCTATCTTCAGTAGACAGCAATTGCCTGTGCTAATTTAGTATTAGTGCTATCTTCAGTAGACAGCAATGCTAGCTTGCCTGTGCTAATTTAGTATTAGTGCTATCTTCAGTAGACAGCAATGCTAACAATATGAGAGCTATTTTATTTAGATTTGTTGCAACAGAGCAGTAACCTGTTGTTACCAAAATATATACCGGTATTATACTTTGAGTATATTTATCAAAAACAAACCATACATCAGAGCTATCAGTAGACTTTATTTAATGTTGTCACAAATTATGAGCTTTTTCAGTAAAGGTAAGGGAATCGAACCTGCATTTTTACAGGATGGAGTACCCATCTCTCTTTCGTTAGCAATTAGGCCAGACTCAACCGTGAAATGTTGCTGTGGGGGAATAGCCACACCTCCTCCACATCGAGTCTGTTACCTTTTAACCTTTTATCTGTGGTACATTTGTATAATAAAAATTAAAAAACATATAGCCAATATCATACCATCACTATGCTTTCTGGAGGGGGGGAGATGACTTTCAAAAAAGGGGCACAATTTGCCAACAATGGTAAAAAAATGAACCTGAACTATCTACATCTAAATATCACATCGGTCAGCATGCCCCGTTTGCTGTGAGCACCGGGGGCATGACCAGTAAGAAGGCATTGAGCACCTTTAGCAAAGAAGCTGAAACTACCAGTGAGTTGGTAGGCTTGCAGATAATAATCAGTTTCACAGACTGTGACATAGACTATGGTAACCTGAAGTTTAATGTGGAGCCAGATGAGTAGTGGTCATGGTCATTGTTATTCTTTTATGATGTAAGGTGTTGACAAAGTCCATTTTGTACTAATGTTTCATCCATTAGTGTCCAGTATGATATACCATTACTGATGTAATGACCCCTGTATATTGGTCATTAGCGTCTAATAGACTATAGAATTACTTGGTAAAATGTTAGGTCTGTTTCAATATTATATGGGAGATATTACATGATTTAACATTGTAAGAAACTATTTGAGCAATTTATAAATATGATTGGTTAGCTAATGCTCAAAAGGGTATGTTGCTTATTTGAAAAAATACATGCGTTCAGAGGATTCTGGAAAGGGTATTTGCTGTAAATTTTGAAGTTAACTGTGAGAGGGTATGAAAAATCCAAATGGAAAGTTTTTAACTTACTGAAATAAATAACAAACCCAAATCCAAAAGGCCAATTCAGTGATCCCAGCAAAATGCTAAAACATCATAATTAAAATCATTATTTAATCTATTCCTGTTCTATTTCCAGTAACGTTTTTAACACCGACGTATCCAGGATCTGTTTCCTGCAGGGGCTCAGAGGGGCTTTCAGAGTTATGCAGGGGGCTTGATGGCTAAAATCGTCAAAAAAACGGCTGATTTTACATGATTTTTTAACAAAGTGCAGGGGGCTTTGACAGCCCCCAAGCACCCCCAGGACATGCCAATGTTTTTGTTAAAACTTCTAACAAATGCTTGATGATATAAAAATTGACAATATGTTATGTAGAATGTCTGGTGGAAATATATTATCGATTTTACATCATCAAACATTTGTTACATGTTAAACATTACTGCAACTATAATGGGAATAGATTTTAAACAACAAAGACATTGAATATCCTACATCCGCTAAAAAGTCTGTAGCAGCCCTTATGATGATGCCATGGCCAAGTTATCCAATTAATTAATCAAATTAATTAATTGATCTAATAACAAATGAAATACTAATGAAGCATTACACTTAGCCCTGTGTTAATAACATTCCAGCATTAATGATCTAAATTGTTTAAATATTGATTCAAATTTAATTACTTTTGCTTGATGGTTTCTGAATATTTGAAATACTTTCTTAAATAAATCAGATTGGTAAAGCTGCCATAACACTTCAACCCATTGCTGGTGTCTTGAGAAGATATCTTACACTTCCCACAATGCATTTCTTCCATTTTAATTTACTGCACTGATTTGCTATCTTGTGCAACATGGTCAATAGTGACAAAAAGTACTTCAATGAACAGAGCACACCAAGATCTTGCAAATATATTTATTTGTTGACTATCAATCCTCGTTTAGCCAGCCTATTCTCGACATGAAAACAAGCTGGAACCTGTACAAAGTAATAGGAGTGTCATTAGATGTAGTGAGGTGATGCGTCATGTTGCAAAGGATTCTGGGAAGGGTACGATATCTTCTCTGGCTGATGCCTATTGAATACTATTAGTTATTAGGTGAAGCGGAGGTATGGTACGGGAAATTATCGTGCGCGAAGTGTCATACTGGGTGAAGCCGAAGGCTGAACCCAGTATGACACTGAGCGCACGATAATTTCCCGTACCACACAGACGCTGAACCTAATAACTAATTTATCATACCACTAAGTCATTCCAAATATTGAAATAATTACGTTTTTAAACATTTTAATTGCTGCTAAATAGGAAAAACATTACAAAAATAGATGACTGTTCAGCGTATTACAGATTGCGTGCATTTTACGCGCCCGGTTTACGCTGAATCGCCTTTATCGCCGTACCTCGCCGTTACAGCCAGATCGGCCTTGCGAAATCACGCTCTCACTGACTAGATATAAAGCGTAAAATACGCACTCACTGACTAGATACGAAAATATATCAGGTTAGCGGTGTTCTTTGATATTTCCCTTAGTGGTATGATAAATGTACATATTGTGTTAGCATTTAAAAGTTTATCTATCTTACCAATACAATACATGAATTACAAGGTTTTCGCTGGTTTCTGGACAATCAATTACATTCTACACCAATATAAGTTGCTGGGTATGACTTCAAGGGCATTTTTAAAAGTGGTGTTCTGTGTTTGTGCTGCAACGGTCAAGAGTTTCCTTCCTTCCTTCCTTTTTTCTTCCGTTCACATCGAAAACTTACCCACAGAGCCTCTTCACTAGGTCATACAGAGATCAACATCTTAAGGCTTTAGAGTTCTTAAGATAATGCTTGGTGTATCAGATCATGAAGATGTTATAGCGTGTCTTGTCTTAAGTTGAGAGTAACGCCATGTTGGATTTCAAGTGGCAGATTCAAATTACGCATGCTGACCTAATCCCGCTGGGCTATACAATTACATAAGCATAGAACGGCAATTTGTCCATACTCTGGTGACGCAACCACGTAAATGCACTGATTCAAATCTGCAAAGTCTTGCAAAACCATCATGGCCTTACTCTCAACTTGAGATGAGACACAATATTGTATTTCAAAACAGACTTCAGATTTTAGAGTTCAGCCATTCTTGGAACCATATTATTGAAGTAAGGGTTAGAATTAAGTTAGGGATTTAGGATTAGAATTAGGGTTTGGGCCAAATGATAAAAACCCTAAAACCGAGGACTGCTCAAGTTTAATACAACCATAAGAAGATGAACTTGGATGAACTAATCTGTATGGTGATAAATGTGGGCCTTTATTGTAAGGTCACTTCTCCCTTCCTTCAAATCAATTTAAAAGGATTCAAGCAGGTGCATTTGTCATTTGACACCTAATCTTTTGTGGGAGAAATACAGGACTTCAGTGTTAAATTCTTGGAAAAGTATAATGCAATACTTCACTAATGACAGGGCCGTAGCAAGGTTGAAAAATGTGGGGCGGCCATCACAAATGTGGGGTGGCCAAATTACAAATATATGCCCAGATTGAAATAAAGATATAAAGAAAAACATAACAAATGTCTTAAAAAGTGGCGCGGCCATGGCATCCCCAGCCGCCCCGCTTGCTACGGCCCTGACTAATGACACCTGGTCCTCAAAAAATAAATGTCCTACATCTCAATGCTTAGGAAACAAAGAAATATATGTGACTGAAGAGGTTCATCAGATATGTTGATTAATCAGCTAATTAGTGTTCTTTGTCAAGAACAAAGGAAAAACTTGCTGACAGTTTTGCCAGTGCCAGAAACCTTATGGCTTTCTCAAAGCATAAATGATGTTATTGCTTCATCTGCTTGAAGCAGGAATCTTAACTGGATGTTAAAAGTATTTATTGTATAATTTATCTTGAAGAAATCCCTTAGAGTATTAATTTCCATCAAGTCCAGGTAGGCAATTGATTATTATTATTATTATTATTATTATTATAAAACATTTCTATGGCACTCCACAAAGAACAGAGCGCCTCACATGGAAACACATACAAAATCAAATCAAGCAAATATACAAAGCAACAATCAAAGCAAACATACAAAAACAAGCAGCAAAAATTAATCTGGATAAAGATGAGTTTTGAGCACACGCTTGAACCCAGACACCGACTCCACCTCTCTGATCTCAGTAGGGAGCTCATTCCATAGTTTGGGAGCAGCTATGGCAAATGAAGCATCCCCAGACTTTCTAAAAGAGCAAGGAACCCAAAGGTGGGTGAGATCAGATGAAGAGCCAGCGTTCGAAATAGGGCCGGTCAGCCGGCCATTGGCCTGTAACTTTTTGGCCTGGCCGGTAACTTTTCTGACTGGCATCTAGTTGCCGGCCCGGCTGGCCGGTAACTTTTAAGGTCAAGCCTGGCTGGCCTGTAACTTTTTGAGGCATATTTCGAACACTGTGAAGAGCCGAGCCGAGAGGCAAGTATATACAGGTGTACACCTCAAAGCAGCCATTATTACCATATTTTGGGCTTGTTTAGGGTTTAGAATACAGATGTAGTTAGGTTAAAGCTAAGGTTTATTGGTATTTCACATATAAATGCAAAGATGCAAAAACCAAGCTGGCAAATTCTTGAGATCTTGTTCACATGTGACCATGGTCTGTAGTGATATTAAATCTCGACCCGTTGAGAAGGGTTCATTTTACCACTTTACAATAAAACAAGCCACAATCATTTCTTAGTCCCAGTGTTTGTAATTAGTAACTACATCAATGACATCTTTAATAGCTAATTAAAGAAATGTTATGTAACATGATTCATTAATGATCTGTTGTACAACATTAAATAACTTGACTATTTCAACTTTATTAAGGTTTGATTATATCTAGCACTGCATTAAGGAGGACCCTAACTGCAATAGCTGCCATTTGACCATTTCTATATTCTATATTGTACACAATATAAAAAGTATGGCACCTGGCAGCTATTGCTGATGAGGCTTCTCCTGGATACATTGCTATGTAAATAGGATTCAGTGTTGGTAAATGAGGTACTTGTCAGACAACTGTTAAAACCGAAGATACTTGTTTTCCAATTTAAATTGCCCAATATACTGAATATATAAAACTAGATTTTAAGGTTCTCGGGTTGGGCAGTTCTCGTGATAGGCCTATTAGTCAGGGAGTGAAGGCAGTTTAGGTAGAATTAATTCCTCAATCGACGATTTTTGTATCAATGGATGCAGAGTATATTGTAGTATTGTATAACAAAAATCGGCTAAAATCTACTTTGGGCAAATTTTTTATAACCCCTTGAAAGTTGCACTTATTCTAACTTTGGGCAAGTTTAATTCAAGACGTAAATCAAAATACAATTGCGTGGCGTAATTACATGCTGACTATCGCGACGGCATTACGCTACTGACACATGAGCGACAAATTTTGCGTATAGTGCGCATACACCGCTTACCGCTGACTCACATTTTATTTATTATCCTTCCGCTGACACACGGTTTGCAGCATAGTAAAGTTGATTGCAAATACCACTCACCTGTTTACGTTTGTTTTACCAACGAAATGCGTTTGTTAGTTGGAATCTTCAGCATATTATTATTTCAAAGGTATGTATACAACAGTATGTATTATTAGTCTAAATGATTATAGGCGCTGCGCTGCCTGCTTTATGGAATTATATATTAATCATTGATAATTTTAGATCGTAGCCTATAGGCGTTCAAAATTGATAAGCTTTTAAAGACCCACAATTGTAATAAATAAGGCCAAGTAGGCCTATTGCTCGTCCGAGTTTTTAAAACAACAAAGAGGAAAGGTTTCTTTTTTTATTTCTTATTTTGATCGCAAAATCGGTGCAAATGCAAATAAACTTATTATACGCTGTTTCAGCGTATATGTCTGTAAAAAGGAAGAGGGTTTAGTTATTTTGTTGTTCTGAGAAGTAGGCCCCGGGTAGGCCACAAAACCTTCCAAAAGTGTTCATTGCAAGACCTAAAGAAACATCACAACTGAATTTCAAAATAATAAGCTTAGACTAAAATTGAAAAAATCTCAAAAAAGGAATCGGGCTGAGACGAGAAACACTACAATAGGCCTACCTATATATTTATTTAGGCCTGAGTATATTTAACCTACAAATTAAACAGTAAACCTGCATTGGGTCTATTTCAAACCATGTAGCAAGAACACGTACAAAATATGACAGCTATATAGTATGTTTTAGATGTACCGTATTTATTTATTTCTTACAGTGGATTTTGTGAAAACAAATAGGCAAGGTTTACATAGGCCTATTAAAAAATAATATTTAAATATTGAAGTTACAGCTATAGGCGCTAGGCCTGTACTGTACTGTTGTAACAAATCAACAACCGACTTTATAATATTATATTATAATATATAATTTTGAGATTTACAAACTTAGAAAAAGCGTACAAAATGGGATAACAGACATCTTTCACCACTTCCAACAATATAAATAACGTGAGGCCTATTTCAGTTGACCACGTGGTCATGCTGGTTGATGGCTTCTTCAGAACACATTATATCTGTAGAATGACCATTTGTTCTCTGCTTTCCCCCGTGGGATTTCCATGATATGAATTTCATGAGTTTCGTGAGTCCCCCGTGAAGCATTAAACCAATGGTCATTTTCAAGAAGCCATGCAGCCAAGATATGAATTAAGAGACGACAGTCTAGGCCTGTTTGAGTAGAAACTTGGATTTGTCAACGGTCAATCATATAAAAATCTATACGTTATTTTACTTCATTCCCACTACAAATTTACAATTGACCCTATATATACACAGAACGTTATATCATTATATGTTTGCTATTTGCATCATTTAATAAATGACAGGCCTATTCAATTTTTCTCAAAAGGGATATTGACTAAATCCTAGCCTCGAGCATGTTTGAAATTTCTTAGTCAGAGAACAAAACAAAATCAAAACTGGTTTTGATTTAGTTTTATAGGAAATCAATGAAATAAATATAGGTTTGTTGTTTAGATTAAGGGGACAGAGGAAAACTGAAAAAGGGGTAGAGAGATAAAGCGTTATACTTACAGAATGACCCAAAATAACTTTTACATAGGCCTATGTTGATTTTGCAGCACGGGAACAACGATGTATACTCTCACAATCGTCATCAGGGCCTTTTAGAAAAGTAGTCTAAATACTGCATGCAAATCCACGCCTAGTTTTTCAAATCATCTGCAACCGCCAATTCTATCATAAAGAAAAACGGAATAGAGGTCCTAATTATGATAGGCCTACTATAATAATCCCAGCAAACACAAAACGTTTTCGATATTATTCGCAAAAGGTTCGAAAAGGTTTATATAAAGCATACACTAGAAAAGGTAGGCCTATAAATCGTGTTCATAACCAATGGCGGCACCAGAAGAATCTGGTGTAGGCTATAGGCCTATATACTTTAAGATCTTTTTCACAAAGTCAGATAGGCCTACATTTTTGTTTAGACCCTAATCGTATGCACAAACAAGTTAGACCAGGTCTAAAGTTAGACCTGGTCTAAAGTGGAATTTAGTTCCATCAGGAATGGCCATTTACTAGCTCGTATTTCTTTCCCCAAGGCGCGTCATATTGAGATACACAGTCATGACAGTAAAAATTTGACCATAAAGTATACGGTAAAATGCCCATAATCATGTAAAAATAGGCGTAGAGTAAAAATCACTTATGTCTTACGGTAAAATACCTGGCAATTTTGTTGGCAACAGTATACCGTTAAAATTACTGTTGTTTTACATTTAATATATTAGGACAATACGGCGGTTTACCCAGGCTGTTTACTACCGTATTTAAAAATCGAAGATGCAACACACCCACCCACCCCAAAAAAATTTAAACAACTACAGTCTAAACGGTACTAACATGCCTATTTTTAGTGAAATAGTATTTCATTTTTACGGTAAATAACGTAAAATTTACGGGAAAGTCCCGAAAAATAACGGTAATATTTTACAGTGATAGGCCTACATACTGTTATCATTATACCATGTATACGAACAACGAATCGTGGTTACGTGACGTTTTAGGACCGTTTTATTCTTAGTTACGATATTAAAAGAATAACTAAAAGTAATTAAAAGTTTTTACCTTTTATGGAACTCCCGTCATTTAAAGGGCACACTATAACAGGTGACAATCACAGGGCAATTATAGCCGGAAATCAATGCAAGCCGTCAATCAATAAGCCAAATCGGCATTAGAAGTTTGCAATGCATTGTGGGACAGTTTTTGCATTTTTAGGACAGTTTGTCCTTTGACCTTTCACAAAAATTGTTTTTGTGCATACAAAATATAATCAAAAAAGGTTTACTTGAATAAAAACAAATCCAAAAAATATATTTATTTTATAAATCAATTATCTAAATATTTTCAATTGTAACATTATTAGAATAATAAAAAAATAAATAATAATTAGAGTAATTTTCCCGAAATGTCAGAGGTCAAAGTGTCCTAAAAGTGCTCTCAAAAACCGGAAGTCACAATGGCGATTGGGCTTATTACATGTCAATCAATTAGTCACCGACTTTGTGTGTTGTGTGCATGACGTGACGCTGTGGTTTAAATTCGGTTTTTACGCGATGCAACGCCAATATGTCGCTCACTTATAGCGTAGCATGCACGCAAATACAAAAGCGATAAGCGCGGACGCATTGACCATGTTTGCGAAAAATGCGGCTTACAGTCGGAAACGTTAAGTGATTTGTTCATTTTACTGAAAAATAGTGATTTTCAAATGCCTGTAGATTTTTTTGCCCAGGGTGGATTTTGGCCGATCTTGGATATGTGATTGAATATTTAAAGCCACGTCTACCAGTACAAAAATTGTCGATTGAGGAATTAATTCCAGCAGACACCCTATCTAGGGCTCTCACTCCCTCACTATATCTCTAATTACCCAACACCCATTACCCATATACCTACAAACCCCGTAGCCGTAAACTGTCCATGTTCTTTTTTGTCCTCCTTTCTTTTTCCTTTCCGTATTATCATGTCCACTGGTCTCTGGGACATAAGTATGTGGCTCTCAAATGCGTTTATGCTGCGATGGCGTAGTCACGAATTACACGCGCAGCGGCAGCGTCTGCGCCACGATGGCGTAGTCTGAATTACACGCTGCAGCGTCCACGCGGACAGACGGACAAACTTTCTATCATTAGTATTAAGATGAGCCTACACAATGTTCATGCTTTTGTAATTTTAAGTTTTCATGAAAAAATATTAAAGATTCTTGCTGCAATAAAACAGACTCTGCATAGGTTCAATATTCCAAGTAATAACGATGGAGTTCAATATCCATCTACATTCTAATGATGGTGATGATGATGATGACAATGGCATTTCGTGATGTTGCTGCTGATGGTGATGATAAAGATGACAATGACATTCGTGACAATAATAAAACCAATAAAAACTACCATCAATTCATACACATCACATCTCAACGAATAATTCCTTCTGATCTCGCAACAAATACTACGCTGGGAATTCAATAAACAACACAATATCACATGTCACGTAGCTTCCTTAGTCGTGTCATTTCTGTCCACAAACACTAGTAATAATCGCCACACACCCTAGAGCTATTGGGCAATTCCATTTGGAATCCAAACCCCATATGGAAGACATGACCTTAATCTTCCACACAAGGAGTGTGAATTTCAAATGGGGTTACCATTTGAAATCTACACACCCTGTGTTGGAGATTAAGGGCATGTCTTCCCTAGAGGGTGTATAGATTTTAACTAGAACAGCCCATTGACCTGTTGTTCCGTGCCATAAAGTCTAAGATGACAGTTATATTGTAGACATGCAACTACTGTAAAATGCAATATGTGCTTGGCATGAACGTGTTTGCCACTTTGAAAAGGATCCTCATTTTGGAAGCATAAAACATCCTCAATGCTGGGCAATAATTATGAGCACTGGGCAAGGGGTAAAATTGGGGGAGGGGGGATAAGAATATTTTGGCAAGCCAAGGGGGGGGGGCAGGGGAGGGGCAAGTGATTTTTGGCACACATTTACAGAGTAACTTTTAAATAACATGCTCTAAAAAGGCTTAGGAAAACAGTACAAAACATTCAAATACATAAAATTTCCTGCTCGC
This sequence comes from Amphiura filiformis, assembly GCF_039555335.1. Lineage (NCBI taxonomy): Eukaryota > Metazoa > Echinodermata > Ophiuroidea > Amphilepidida > Amphiuridae > Amphiura > Amphiura filiformis. The sequence continues at coordinate 12,498,140 of NC_092634.1, forward strand.
TACGCTCGCAATAAATAGCTGCTTGCATCATCGTATCTAGACCATTTAAGGTTTGTAAATTTGGAACCAATAAATTTGCCATGTACGTGCAAAGGGGCAAAGATATTTTTGCAGGCTAAGAGGGGGAAAGCAATTGTTGGTATGCTGTTTGGAAATTTTACCTGTGTGTGTGGGGGGGGGGAGCTCATAATTATTGTACAGCTCCAAAGCTTATAGCTCGAAAAGAAACACAAGCACAACTGCTTCTTAATCAATGCCACTTACGAAATTCACAAAAAAGGTGTGCATCAAACATTTCTTGCTCAACGGTCTACAGTATTCAATTTCTACACAGATACATCCTTCTTACACGCCTTATATGATAGCGGCCATATTGAATTGATCTTTTCATTGAAATTGGTGTTGAAATGTCATATTTGATACAGTGCAACCTATTTGTGAACAGTATCAACACGATCAGATAGCAGACGAGCAGACATATATCATTGTATTTCTTGACCCAAAAAAAGTACAATTCAAATTGTGAAATGGCAACCGACAAAGCTGGATGTCACATATCAGGACCAAATATCATGTGATACGGACTCAAATATAAAAAGTAAGTTATTTCAATAAGATCAGATAACAAACACACATCGTATTTTGTGGGGTTAGTGCAAGAAGGTCCTATCTGCAATAATAGCTGCCTTACAGACATTTTGACAATTTCTGCAATCTATATTGTACACATCTAAAGATATGACACCTGGCAGCTATTGCAGATGGGGCATATCTGCAATAGCTGCCCTATAAACATTTGACAATTTCTGGATTCTAAACTGTACATATCTAAAAGGAATGACACCTGGCAGCTATTATAGATTGGACATTTTGCACAAATGCCTCCATTTCTTGACCAAAAAAATCATACACTGCCTGATGCTCAGATTAATAAGTAAACAGATTGGAATTTTCCATGCCTGTGCCCTCTAAGCGTACTCGAATTCAGCTGACGCCGGTACAGCGTTCAGACCTGGCGACATCGCGCGAAGTTTCTCTTGTGTACGCTCGCGTTATTTGCACTATTTTTGAGTTTGCTCATGTGGTACCTGACTTGGCGTTGATCCCCATGGGCAACATGCCAAGTTTCCACTGTATGGCCTGCTGGTTGGTGCAGAAAAGAGCAAAGGGTCAGGTTTATATTTGATACACGCTCGGGCTTCAACAAGATAAAAAAATATCAAACACACAAATACTCCTTTTTTATATATTTAAATCTAGTAGTCTACAACCTGTCAGACAGCCTACACACTTGACAGCCTTGATGTTATGAAGCAAGCAGAACACCAAATGTCATGTTGATTCAGGCAAATATCAGGTAACACGTATATAATACTAGTAATAGTTTTTCTATATATTTTTTGAGTAAGAAATCAAGATTTTGGTTTAAAATTTCAATAAAGCTGTCACAGCCTGTATGTTGTGAGGCGACCAGCGTATTTGATCTGGTGGTCCGGTCTGGTGGCAAACTTTAAATTTTTGAGAAATCTGGTTCTGATTATCAATGTGTCAAGACAGAAACCGACGCAATAATATTGCCATCGAAGTGTTACGTATACGCTGATTATCACTATGTTAACAGGATCAAGCTTTGAGGCCTGAACCACAATCAAAATGATCGCCACACAAAGTCTACGGTTTGTACATCATTTGCCATTTTCTGTTATTCCTTCTTTCTGACGAAGGCACCAGATGAATCAAAATTCCTTTTATGCACTTCTACCCAATCACCAGTAGTGTGGAGTTGTCGCTGACTCCGATTATAGTTTGTGTCTGATAAAAGTCCACACAATAAATTTCCTTTTTTTTTGTCGTTTCTTTCTTTTACTGACAATATTTTTTTAATGGAAAATCCTGCAACAATATGTTTCACTTTAATATAAACTTAAAACTCACAATATAATATATCACTTTCAATCTTAGGTACATATACAGGGTGTCCCAAAAAAAGAGGCCCCACATTAAGCCCTCTTTTCTCCTATTTCTGAAAAGTTGATCAAATATATTTTGGTATGTAAAGAAACCTTAAATCGTTAGCTTTAATAAACCAAAACAATTATTTCAATCGGCTCATAACTTTTGAAGATATGTCCTTTTAAAGAAATGTATCCGTTTTTCACTCTGTCCACGGAGGAGGTTTGGCTACTTCAAAATTGAAAAGTGCATATACCATGCATGCATATAAAACGTTCCTCGATGATAACTTTATAAAATAACAACTTTATTTAAGGGAATGGGCTTTACCGGTGGGCTTATGGGTTATGGATTTTGTTAAGTGTCATTAATTTGGGCGAAATTGATGTGGGATGGGACTGCTTTTGCTATACTTGCAATTACTTATGTTTTTTTCGTTTCTTGCTTTCTTTTTATTGACAACATAAGTCATTTCTCCTGAAAAGGGCTGTTTAGTTTGTCTTTGGTTCTTTTGAAATGAGTTTACTGTGCTCCTCTGCCCTCTACCTGGTTGCCTCCGTGACGAATACAGGTTTCAGCCCTAGTTCTCATTGCAAAAGTGCGTTGTGTACCATCCTTAAGGCCTTGTCGCCGGATACTTGCGAATGCAGCAGTAATCTGGGTTGCGAAGATGTTTGAAGCTAGCTGGTGATCCTCGCTTATAGTGAATGCTTTCCCAAGACTACTGCTATTATCTATCCATGTCATTAACGTGTGTTTCGTTTAAATCTTTGATGTAGCCAAACTTCATCCGTGGACAGAGTGAAAAACGGGTACATTTCTTAAAGAGGGCATATCTTCAAAAATTGTGAGCTGATTGAAAGAATTGTTTTGGTTTATTAAAGCTAACGATTTAGGGTTTCTTTACATACCAAAATATATTTGATCAACGTTTCAGAAATAGGAGAAAAAGAGGGCGCAATGTGGGGCCTCTTTTTTTTTGGACACCCTGTATATTGTACTTTATCTCTGTACACTATCATGCAGTATTGCATAAAAAATATGGTATTCATTGGCTGTCAAAATACCATATTAATAACGCAATAAAATAAAAACCCACATGTCACATTATTCCGCATTAGATTTTCAATTTTCATCAGACCAGAAACAAATATTTTTTTCCTTATAAAAATTTAGTATTAATGATGTGCCAATCATGGCATTATCTGTTTCCATTCAAGCCCATGGCAAAGTCATCTTCAGGTTGAAAAAGGTCTTTGACATCAATTTGAGCTTCAAACAAGTAATTCAAATATAACTATAATGAGAAGCCATTAATGGGGTATTCCAATTGAAATCCATACACCCCATATGGAAGACATGACCTTAATATTCTACACAGGGGGCGTGCATTTCAAATGGGGTTACCTGAATGGATAGCTCCATTTGAAATCTACACTCCCTATGTGAGTAATTAAGATCATGTCTTCCATAGGGGTGTATGGATTTCAACTGGAATAGCCCAAAGAGTGCACACTGATAAATAAATAGATAGAATCCTGTTACATTCATGACAAAGATCAGTATTTCAAAAGTATCTACACTAAATATTAAACACAAGGAAAGGTCTCTGCATGCATGCTCATTGCTCATTAGTGTAATTCAGTTTCATTTGAATTTTATTTTTTGATATTGTTGTGTATTTTCACAATGCTTGATTTGTAATACTTTTATAATTTAATTTTGATGAGGTTTTTTTCTTTTCGACCCCTATTTCAATTTCATTTTTCCTACTGTAAATTGTTACCATATTTTTAAGCTATTTTTATGTATCCAGTTGTTTACACTATTGCCTCTCTTTTGTATAGCACATCGAGGCTTGTGCATAATGCGCTATATATAAGTGCCTTTTTATAATTATTATTTTTATTTCAGGGCTGATATCCATAAGGCAAAAAAAAAATATTGTTGTGTTGCCCTCAAGTGGGGAAATGGGAAAGTTGGGTAGGACGGTCGGATTTATTTTTTTTAATATTTTTTTTTAAACCTTCAGTTTTTAAAAATCCCCTCAAATATTAAATAATACTTCTTCAATTAGGAGACATTTGTCAATTTTGACTTCTGGATACCCATTAGACATCAATTAAAGACTAGTCTCTCAATAAAATATTAATTTAAAGTGAAAAACTTTGATTTTTTGAACAAATCTGTAAAAATCATCATTCAAAAAAAAAAAAAAAAATTCCTCCCCTGATTTTCCAGGATTTAGGGTCGGGCGGTTGAGGGCAACACAACAAAAAAAAATTTGGCCTAATGGCCATATGGAGATCAACTGGCAATTTTTATTTGACAAATGTAGCTGGACTCCATATGTTTTCTCCAAGCTATAATTTACATTACTTAATCTGACCTTGAACTGTGAGAAAATTCTAGTTTTGAAACACTGAGAAACGTACAAATCAAGAAAATTACATTTGAAAAGCAGGGCTTGTTATACAGTCAATGGAGATCTATTTATAGGTGTGCACCAATTCATTCATTTGTCCTAGTGGAAATGTCAGTTATATAAATGAGTTTGATCTCAATTCTCTGGTTGATAAAAAGAAACATGTTCTCACCACAGGAGTAGATCAATTACAGCTTCCCATCGGACTACAAATGCATATTGTGCAATCAAAATATTTTACAGCGATACTTATATTGTGCACTTGTACACAGATTATATTTAACACATACCAGTTATCTTCAGTAGATAGCAATGTGGCAATTCAAGATGATTACTTTCACAAAAAATTAAGACAACAGATCTAACTATTGAAAATATAAATTAGGGCTGTCTTTAGTAGATAGCAATGTTGCATGCACTTTAAAAATATCACTAATTTTCTAGCTGGGTATGAAAACAGACTTAATCAGGGTAAGTGTACACAATATTTGTAAAGCTTTTGTTGTTATCATACTCATCACATCACTCTTGTGACTGCTTATTTGATACAATTCTGAAAATTAGAGCTTTCTTTAGTAGATTGCAATCTTGCACATTAAGATCATTGATGTCATACAAACTATGAGATTGACATACTAAATCAGTGTAATAGTACTCACACATTATTTTCAATGCTATTATTGTTGTTATACTCATGAAAAGGGGCATGATGGTGCAGTGGTCTAAGACTTTGACTCATAATTTGAGGTACCTCAAGGTCACAGGTTCAAGTCCCCAACAGCATCAACGTGTGGTGCACTTAAGCAAGTCTCTTCATCCCTATAGCCTCTCCTCACCCAGGTGTAACAAACATGCACCGGCTTTATTCAATGCCAAGAAAGTAACAGACTCGCTGTGGAGGAGGTGTAGCAATCCCCTGCAGCAATATTAAATAGAAGAGTCTGTCCCAATTGCTTCAAAAGAGAGATGGATGCCCTGGCCTGTGAACATAGGTTTGTCTTGTTCTTCTGTTTTCTTTACTTACCAAAATATCATCAATTTGGATTCAAGAGTTTAACTTCAATACTACACTATTTTGATCTCACCTAGAACATTCAAGCGCTTAGCTTGACTAACGCCTTCAGCAGATTGTGATGTTGTAATAATATCTTGCCTACAATCGAGATAGTCCTTTTAATGTTACACTCAGTTTATCTACCACTACATATGAATATCCATTCATGTGTCGTCATTCTTGTCACCGCTAATTTTACACATTTCCTAAAATTAGAGCTATCTTTGGAAGATAGTACCAGAGTGCACTAAATGTTTTAAACACCACTTACTGAGAGACTAGGATCCACAACATGCTCATCTATCAGGGCACAGTTCTTTAACCCCAATACATTTGTACATTCATTGAATGACCTTTGAAAATTTTGGGTACAAAACTCATACTCTGCAACTTGAGGTCAAATTCTGCACTATGATCGTTTGATTGAGGTTATTGAACTCTGCCATTGGGATGAGGCCATTGTAGTCCATAGTGAGAGAGCTATCTTTGGATGATATCAGTTGCACTTCTATATCATTAATATCATACAAAACTACTATCACGATAAAATTTAATCAGCCTAATTGAGCATATTTTCAATTTTATTTTTGACGTCACACTCACTACAACGTCATCATTCTTGTTATGGTTAATATTAGACTGTTCCTAAAATTAGAGCTATATTTGGTAGATAAGGCTATATCAAGATGATTGGTACCAATTAGTTTTGATGTTTATTGAAGAGTTTGCTGCTTCCAATGTAACATCAGATCCTCTTGACTGAGCGCAGTTAACTACTATCTACAACAGTAGCTACAGAGTATTTGACATAGAATATTTGATGTAACATGTCTTCATTATTTAATCTATTCCTATTATATTTCCAGCAATGTTTAAATTCTAACAAATGTTTGATGATGTAAAATCAATAATATGTTACGTAGAATGTCTGGTGGAAATATATTATATTATTTTTATTTTATTTTACAAATTCGACTAAAATACATAAAAAAGCAAAGTATTACACAATACATACAAAAGGAAACAAAGAAAATAGACCAATGGGCTAGCCTGGATATTATCGATTTTACGTCATCAAACATTCATTGCATATAGGACCTTCTGGCACTTATCTCTCACATTTACAAATGATTAATGTTAAATTACTCAAACAACACCAATCTCATGATTATATTTTATGATAGTTAATTTGATACAATTCCTAGAATTACAGCTATCTTTGGTAGATAGCACAGCATACATGCACTTCACAATTTCATATAGCAATTTGGCCACATCCCTAATCAGAATATTGAATTTTGTATGCATTGTCCACATCTTTTTTCTCTTTTTTTTTGATTCAGTGTATGTGATTTTAATGTAAGAGCTATAAATTTTTCTTTGGTAGATAGCGAGATTGCATTGTTATTCCAGTTGAAATCCACATACCCACTATAAAAGACAAAGGAGTGTGTATTTCAAATGGGGTTACCTAAATGGGTGACTCCATTTGAAATCTACACCCCCTCTGTCAGTGCAGCAGTCAACAACAGCAGCAGTGCTCTCCTGTGCTCTCTCAAATAATCGCAACTTTTAGCAGTTTCCAGACTGATTTTGTATATAAATTTTATATCAGTGTGTAGCTTGTGACACCAGGATACTTCTTGTGATATTTATTTCATCTAACTGTTCCTGATTTTGATGTATTTTGCATGAATTTGATATATTTTTGTATCATTGTGGACACTTAATTTGCTATATATTGGACCTTTGTATTGATTGTGTTATTGATCTTCAACTTCCTGTACATTCATAATGGCTGTTAGTTTCCTGTTGAACTCTCTTCACCAAACTTTCAATGGCTTCTCTAATGCCTCTATTTATGAGAATGCCTTATGGACAATTATGCCTAAGCAGAAATCTACAACAGTGGCTATCAACCCTGATATATACGATTCACTTATGGATGAACTTTCTACATTATATGGACCACCTGACAACCGAGGAACCAAAGGAAATATCTTGCTCCTCCTGTGAGAGATTTTAATCTCAAAGATCATGTCTTCCATAGGGGGTGTGTGGATTTCAACTGGATTAACTCAATATAAGGCACGTTCAGACGGTCGATGATGAGTCGTTCATTAGCTTGTGGTTATTAACTTCGATGATTAGCTTGTAGTTAGTGACCGTGTGGACGCAATCGTGGTTTAGTAATCAACGAGTAAACTTCAAGTTACTAACCATAAGAAATCTTATGGTTTAGACCTAAACTACGAGCAGTTGTCGATGATAGTGCCCGTGTGGACAAGCTTATCTTGGAGGTCGTAGTTAAGCGTGACCTCTAATGACCTGATGGTGCATACCCCGGGGTGCATACACATTTCATAGCATGTTTCTTGATCTTCTTGCATTTTACTGGTCGCCGTCAAATAGCAAAGACGGAGTTTCCATAGCAAAATCCGGGATCAAGCCGAATCACAACTCACAGCAGAACAGTACAATCTCGACGAACTGTGCAGTGTCGATCTTCTTGCCTCGCTTGACTTCAAGAAAGTTTGCAGGCAGAAGGTCAGGATCAACTCCAAATCATTGCATTTTTAGTTGGGATATTATAGCCTAGTATTTTTTTAATTAATTGTTTGGTTCAAAAATGAATAAGCAAACTTGAAAAAAGAAGACGGAAGATTATAATAAAAGTATGATGGGTTTTTTTTGTGTCGTCCTGCGTTCTCGTGTCACATTACGCGCCATTGGGGGAACCCCCGGCAGTTCGACCTAAGGATTCAGTATATTGTTGCGCGCAAGAAATATAAATTAAAGTGGTCTCAGAATTTTATCTTTCACAGTTTAATTTCAAATAATATTTCTTTTAATGAGCTAGTAACGACATCAACAAAATGAAAAAAAAAAAATCTTTTTCACTATAAAAAATAATGAAGCCACCGTGAGTCTTGGGGCCGATTTATTTTTAGTTGCACTGGTGGATTCATCCGCGCTTGTTTTTATTATTATTTATTTATTTCATGGCTAAATAAATCACGTTAAATATTTAGCATGAAATAAATTATGTATATTCATCATGATTAGGCCTATGAATTTTCACCAACCATGCCAACGAAATTTAATTCACATCGTAGAACATCAATGTTTCATTTAATATTTTCCCGAATTATACAGTCCACTTCCGGTTTTTTTTTATCAACGAGCAATGTGCTGGCTTGTTGATAAATATTGCAATTGTCGAAAGTTAGCCGCCGTGTGGACGCTCGTCGTTGATTAAGGGATTAAAAGTTACCATCGATGATTAGTAACCATCGATGATAAGGCACCGTATGAACATGACTATAGAATACTGTAAACAGACAATAATTTGAGTGAGTTTTCTTCTCCCAAGTTAATATCATTTCCAAGGTCAACATCATTTCCGGGCATCATTTTTAATTTTGCGTAATGTTATTTTCGTGGTAGTTGCTTGGAGATCACAATCGCACAAATAATTGTAGCGCAGAAATTTCCACCATTATTCCTCTCAAGGTCATAGTCATTTCTAATTATTAAAGCAATCTTTTCTTGGTGGATAGCACAATGCTGTACTGTAAGATGGCTAATTTAACAGCGAGCTATGACAACAAACCTAATAATGGTAGTCAATTTTGTATACGTTACATTGTATTCTCAATGTCAACATTCTTTTAATTACCAATTTAACATGATCATTAACATTCAAGCTACCTTTCTGGAAGGTAGATAGTAAGGTTGTGTTGTGAAGGCAAATTTTCTAATTTCTGTATTGTCTTTATTTCTCTGATATGTTTTTGAAAAAAATGCTAAAACTGTAAAACAAGAGATTTAGTTTGTATAAAATCATGTCAAAATATACTTTTTAGTCTCTTTTTGTTCTTGTAATAAATTTCTAACCATCAGAAGCGGCATAATGGAGAGAAAGCTGAAGTACTTTGGCCATATTGTCAGGAAACATGGAGGTGTAGAAAAACAGATTTTGCAAGGGGCCATGGAAGGCAAACGAGGAAGAGGACGTCCACCAACATCTTGGACTAATGACGTGAAGCTGGTTTCTAACCAGGGAATGCAAGGTGCAACACACTTGGCATCGGATCGAGTGAGATGGCGTACTCTTGTGAAGACCACAGCAGCGCTACACAGCGCCACCTGACACAGAGAGAGAGAGAGAATAAATTTCAGGTTAATTTTTATCATTCTGGCAACACATCCTTACCGAACCAAAATTCAACATCTTTGTGCATAACACAGCCAATAGAGTTCATGATGGTTAATATCACAGAAAGCTAGGCAAAGAAATGGAATCAAAATAATAAATTTGATGATAAACGTATATGATTCTCAAGGTCACCATTATTGCTTGCTCAGTGCGATGAAAGAAAGATTGTAATAACAGAAAAAATCCCTTCAAAAAGGGATGTGCGACTATAAGGATGAATTACAATGAGAAGCATCATATTTCTTTTTATATAAATATATGGTTAAAATAATTAGTGTTAAGATTATGGCGGTTCAAAAGTTTTGGGTGAAAAATCCATTTTGTGTGTGTGTGTGATTCTCTTAAAGTCAGGTTTTTTCCCCAAATTCTGATGGATTTGTTTGTTTTATCAGTTGACTCAGTTCCATTCCAAATATTAAACTTTCATGTACTTTATGTTACATTTCTGTGATTATTTATTTATTAGAGCTGTCTTTTGCAGATAACATATCTGAAATTAATAGGCTTCAACATAAAAAGACCAAATTTTGAGATGTTTTCTCAAAATATCAAGAGCAATCTTAAGAACCAATGAACTAATACTAGGCTTGTTTGTACTCATTTTAATGCATTTGTCATGCTGATTCCAAATATGGTCATGAAAATGTACAATTCTGAAGTTTTTGAATTTTTGAAGTAAATTTAAAACTTGTTGTCTGCAGTTGACACCCGCATGCAAAGAGTAAAGTATTAGACCAGTCAACACAACACTTTTTTCATCTTTGTATCATATTTCCTAATTACAGCATAATTATGATAAATGAAACATGAGAGCATTCAGCATTTTATCATCATGTCATAATCACTGGTCATACACATACACAGAATTCTAATATACACAAGAACTGGTCATCCGTATTCCGATGCGTGGCCGTAAACGTAACCATCCCGGCTGAAAAATGAATCAAAAAAGGTACGGCAAGAATGTTTCGCATCTCGTACGCCGAAGTTCACTTTTCAATGTGCAAACTGTAGTTAGGATAACGAAAACGACTGGTAAGCAAGTCTACTAAATGACCTCAAAATCTGAAGAAAAAAATGGTGGACCGTCGCCGGACCTTTCCAGAGCTAATTAGAGCATATTTAGTCATTTTCAACATGGGGTCATCGCCATGAATATTTTCCTTAATAAAAAACTAACACATCCGCTATATAGTATTTCATGATATAACATTAATGGAAAGAAAAGTGCAAATGTTTTTTTGTGTGTTTCGAATCGGACGAGTGACAAGCTCTAATGACGTCATGATGTAAACAACAAAATGTGGGCACACATGAAATTCCGTTTGCAATTATATTTTACCAAAATCATGTTATAAACTGGCCCAATGATGGAAGTTTTCATAATTCACAAATGATGACACAATTGTAGTATGATGATGACACTGAGTGGACACCGAGGTGGACACACGATACTCATTTCATAATATGATGGTAATCAATAGGGGTAAACAGACACATGTGGACAGGATGTAAGACTCTTTAATGTGGACATGGATATCCGAGTTATCTGTTGTAGATAGTGGGGCTGCTAAACATAACTGACAGTATCACAGAAAGCTTATAGAGGGTATGCAATACGACGTCACTCATAACAGAGTCATCCTCATTTAAATAAAATTCTGCCCTCCATAAGGTACTACCGGAAAGCTCGCATGATAATACAATAAAACGTGTGATAGGTATGAATGGTTGTGGAATCGATCTAGAGACCTGTCCCTCTGTCATCTTAAGTTATCTTAGAACTGCCCTCCAGCATGGCTGCCATTTCAATTGTTATACCGTTCCGGTTGCTTTATTGCATACACTCTATATTCAACAGCATTTATCAGCACAAATGATCATATTATTCCCAAACTGCGTAATACTTTACCTGATTCATACACTCTTACATAGCAAGAACCTATCAGAACAAATGTTAGAATGATGCAAGGAGTGTATTAATTGTGTATAATACATGGGTGTTCACTCCGCATAGGATTATTTTCTTGTGTGTGAAATAGGTTAATAAATGTATCACTTGTTGCTCAAGAAATTGTACAAAATAATGTACTTGTATTGAGATGTTGATGCATCTAACACACTCCCATCTGCGAGGCTTGCGCATTAGATGTAGAGCGCATTAGACGTAGAGTGCATTAGACACATCAACATCAACACCTCCATTATTTTGTACAATTTCACTCCCAACAAACGATACACATTTATTAACCTATAAATAAGCAATATAAATATTTTGTTGTTCAAACTGATTATGAAATATGGCTGAAAGAAAATTTATTGCTTTACTGTTTTATGTAGCATGTCTGTATTCAAATCTAAAATGTCTAGCAAGTCTCATATTGGGCTATTCCAGTTGAAATCCATACACCCCTATGGAAGACATGACCTTAATCCCCACAAAGGGGGTGTGTAAATTTCAAATGGAGTCACTCATTCAGGTAGCCCCATTTGAAATCCAAACTCCCTCTGAAGAAGATTAAGGTCATGTCTTCCATAGGAGGTGTATGGATTTCAAGTGGAATAGTCCAATTAGGAATTGTCTCTACTACCATGATTATAATAACATTTTCAGAATCATGTACATTGTATTGTCAATGATAAAAAATTTCTATTGCAAAACAAGCTTACTAGGCCTACTCATTTTCTTTGATAGCCTCACATATTACTAGTTATCAAACTTGTGATCCTTAAGCTAGAGAAGTGTTATATAATGTATCATTGCAAAGACTCCATGATACATTGTATAACACAAACAGATCACTTGTTTCCGGTTTCACAAAATTCCAAGTAAAATGCTAAAAATATCCTAATTCTATACATGGCCTGACACATACTATATCTCTTTTCACAGCAAAGGGTAAATAAAGAACTCACATCAAATCAGAGCTTCTTTATTTTCTACTTGTATAATAAATAAATAAACAAACAAACACACAAAGTATTGAAACCAGCAACTTGTTTTTCATTAAATTGGAAATATTCATTTAATAAGAGCAATTAACCATTTTGGTTAATTAATATAAGGCCAAAAAAAAAAAAAGTTTGTCTCAAAGCTCACGAGAAATTTAAAACAAATGCGAAATGCGATTTTTTATTATTTTTGTTTATTCCCGACTTTTTTCATGGTATTTTGAGAAAAAAGTCTGATTTTCACCGATTTTTTCTGGAAAAACTATAAATTTTTTTTTTTTTGAAATAAAAAATTTCCGCATTTGTTTTTTGTCAAATCGTGGATTTTACAAACGCAGCGCAAGCTTTGAGACGGCTTTTTTTTTTTGCCTAATCAAATGCATTCTGCAAGAAGCAGGGCTGCCGGGGCTGATGGCCATCCCAATTTTATGTTATGATTTCCTTTATAACATTGTATCACTTTTGACACATATCCCCATATTTCACCCCACCTCCCATTTTGATGGCCACCCCATATTGGTTGACCTCACCACTATCCTGATTTCTTAAAGGCATCACTTGATAAAACAGATGCGGAAATGGAGAGTTTAACTATGGTCTGACCAGTTGTTGTCCTATGTAGCAGACCTGTATGTCATGACTTGTGACTCGACTTAAACAAAATAAAATGACTCAACTCAGATCTTCAAATTTTCCCCATGTACAGTGACTCAAGTTTTTTGACTATTTGAGCTATTGCTAGAAATGAGTGACTTGACTCGACCATGAAATGACTTGACTCGCTATAACTCTGCTATATGTAGGGCACATTGGGTAGCCTATAAATAGGGGGAATCAGACCCTAATGTAAGACTTTCCCTGTGCTCACGGTGAAATTTACCTTACTTACATTACTCTCTGACCATTTTCCTGCAAAACAGTGAATTTCAATGTGTGACTTGAACATCCCTCATTATTGCTCTGTGTAACATAAAAAGTCCCAAGTTTTGAGACATTTTCTCAAAATATCAAGAGCTATCTTAAAAGAACTACTGAACCAATACTAGGCTTGTTTGTACTCCTTTTAATGCATTTTTCATGCTGATTCCAAATATGATCATAAAAATGTACAATTTTTGAATTTTTAAACAAATTTTGAAACTTGTTGTCTGCTGTCAACACCTGCGTGGAGAGGGTTAAGTTCATGTATATAGCAATGTAGTCTTCCTAAATGACCACAACATGCATTATTGAATACCATCATCCCACACATGCTTTGAATTTTGAGGCTACTTTGAAATATCATAAAAGCACAACATTAATGTTGCGTGAACATTTTCCCTGCTGCGCCGGTCTCCCCATATATAAAGCTATCAGTCACCCTTACATGACTTATATGGCAATTCATAGGGTGATAAATCATTTATTCAGTAGGTGAGAAAGATGGTGGTTTCAAATCATTATAGATTCATATTCACATGGGTAAGTTTGATGAGGGTACTGTCACATCACATCATAAATCATATGCTGGTAACGAGTGCATAGAAGCATACAAACAAGCTCAAGTTAAAAGGACATTTTGTGATCCACAGCCTCATCCCCCCAATTTTCTCAAAAAAAGTTGAGATTTTTTATACCACTGGAAACCTTTGGCTACATAATGTTTATCTACCAAATATTTCTTGCAGATTAATTCGTTTAGCAAAAATATCGTCAAAATTTGAATTTCATTCTGGTATGCCAGAACGAAATTACAACATAATCATGCATACATTGTTACCGAGATAGAGTGGATCAACAGTACTATAAAATATGAAACTAATATGACACACAACTATACAGCACCAGACCTCATCATGCTTTATCACCACCCAACCAAACTGTCAAGTTAATTCATCAGTCTGCTTCAAATATGCATTTATCCTACTAACTGAAGAATGAAACCATACTAATTGTCCCCTAATGCAACAGTTTTGCAGGAAGACAAACAAGTCCCAGTGTTTACTTTGCCTCTTGCTAGCAGTGCTAACCCTGCCTCTAGACAGCAATGAAGGAAACAGTTATATTCATTCTTCTCATATTCAGTGTGAATTAGTGTCTCTCCTTTAATTCAACTACAATTTACACACATGGTTTGGAGCCTAGACAAGTACGCTCAAAGACATCTCAAAGTGACATTAATACCGGCAAGATGTTGTTTTATTATTCACAGATTATTTTTCTACATTTATGTTTTGAGTAGATGTTCCTGGTACAATTAACCCATAATTCATACATAGAAGTAGGGTACCTATCTCAACCCTATGTCTCAGTCTCTCAGTCATTCTGAGGTGAAACAAGTCGCCTACATTTTCTGAACTGTTGTACGGTAAATGTTTCTAAGAGGAACAACCCTGTCCCAGAAATCACTGACGTGAATTCAATTAAATTCGTTATACTTGTCATAGGAGCGTTTTAGTACTTGGCAGACAAGGGGTATATACATTATGGTAAATCATTTGGTTATTTATTTATGTATTGTTTAGCAGCAACTTTATCATACACCTTTTACTTGCAAAAGTTTTGACTTTATAAAAATAGGTCTATAGCTTCCATCACCTCAAACTAATGCTGTGGAGGATAGCTATCTACTGCTGACATTAATGTTGATGAAGTAACTATCTACTGCTGATATTAGTTTTGATGAATTAGCTATCTACTGATGAAGTAACAGGCTATAGGCCTACTGCTGATATTAGGGTTGAAGTACCAATTTACTTCTGATATTTGTGTTGATGAAGTAGCTATCTACTGCTGATATTAGGGTTGAAGTACCAATTTACTTCTGATATTTGTGTTGATGAAGTAGCTATCTACTGCTGATATTAGTGTTGATGAAGTAGCTATCTACTGCTAATATTAGTGTTGATGAAGTAGCTATCTACTGCTGATATTAGTGTTGATGAAGTAGCTATCTACTGCTGATATTAGTGTGATGAAGTAGCTATCTACTGCTGATATTAGTGTTGATGAAGTAGCTATCTACTGCTAATATTAGTGTTGATAAAGTAGCTATCTACTGCTGATATTAGTGTTGATGAAGTAGCTATCTACTGCTAATATTTGTGTTGATGAAGTAGCTATCTACTGCTAATATTAGTGTTGATGAAGCAGCTATCTACTGCTAATATTAGTGTTGATGAAGTAGCTATCTACTGCTGATATTAGTGTTGATGAAGTAGCTATCTACTGCTGATATTAGTGTTGATGAAGTAGCTATCTACTGCTGATATTAGTGTTGATGAAGTAGCTATCTACTGCTAATATTAGTGTTGATGAAGTAGCTATCTACTGCTGATATTAGTGTTGATGAAGTAGCTATCTACTGCTAATATTTGTGTTGATGAAGTAGCTATCTACTGCTAATATTAGTGTTGATGAAGCAGCTATCTACTGCTAATATTAGTGTTGATGAAGTAGCTATCTACTGCTGATATTAGTGTTGATGAAGTAGCTATCTACTGCTGATATTAGTGTTGATGAAGTAGCTATCTACTGCTAATATTAGTGTTGATGAAGTAGCTTTCTACTGCTAATATTAGTGTTGATGAAGTAGCTATCTACTGCTGATATTAGTGTTGATGAAGTAGCTATCTACTGCTGATATCAGTGTTGATGAAGTAGCTATCTACTGCTGATATCAGTGTTGATGAAGTAGCTATCTACTGCTGATATCAGTGTTGATGAAGTAGAATAACTACTGCTGATATTAGTGTCGATGAAGTAGTTATCTACTGCTGATATTAGGGTTGATGAAGTAGCTATCTACTGCTGATATTAGTGTTGATGAAGTAGCTATCTACTGCTGATATTAGTGTTGATGAAGTAGCTATCTACTGCTGATATTAGTGTTGATGAAGTAGCTATCTACTGCTAATATTAGTGTTGATGAAGTAGCTATCTACTGCTGATATTAGTGTTGATGAAGTAGCTATCTACTGCTAATATTTGTGTTGATGAAGTAGCTATCTACTGCTAATATTAGTGTTGATGAAGCAGCTATCTACTGCTAATATTAGTGTTGATGAAGTAGCTATCTACTGCTGATATTAGTGTTGATGAAGTAGCTATCTACTGCTGATATTAGTGTTGATGAAGTAGCTATCTACTGCTAATATTAGTGTTGATGAAGTAGCTTTCTACTGCTAATATTAGTGTTGATGAAGTAGCTATCTACTGCTGATATTAGTGTTGATGAAGTAGCTATCTACTGCTGATATCAGTGTTGATGAAGTAGCTATCTACTGCTGATATCAGTGTTGATGAAGTAGCTATCTACTGCTGATATCAGTGTTGATGAAGTAGAATAACTACTGCTGATATTAGTGTCGATGAAGTAGTTATCTACTGCTGATATTAGGGTTGATGAAGTAGCTATCTACTGCTGATATCAGTGTTGATGAAGTAGCTATCTACTGCTGATATCAGTGTTGATGAAGTAGCTATCTACTGCTGATATCAGTGTTGATGAAGTAGAATAACTACTGCTGATATTAGTGTCGATGAAGTAGTTATCTACTGCTGATATTAGTGTCGATGAAGTAGCTATCTACTGCTGATATTAGTGTCGATGAAGCAGCTATCTACTGCTGATTAGTGTTTATGAAGTAGCTATTTACTACTGACATTAGTTATGATGAAGTAGCTTTGTACTGCTGACATTAGTGTTGATGAAGTAGATATTTACTACTGACATTAGATATGATGAAGTGCCTATCTACTGCTGATACTGGTGTTGATGAAGTAGCTATCTACTGCTGACATTAGTGTTGATGAAGTAGCTATTTACTACTGACATTAGTTATGATGAAGTGCCTACCTACTGCTGATATTAGTGTTGATGAAGTAGCTTTCCACTGCTGACATTAATGCTGATGAAGTAGCTATCTACTGCTGACATTAGTGTTGATGAAGTAATTATTTACTACTAACATTAGTTATGATGATTAGTTACGATGACGTGTCTATCTACTGCTAATATTAGTGTTGATGAAGTAGCTATCTACTGCTGATATTAGTGTTGATGAAGTAGCTATATACTGCTGATATTAGTGTTGATGAAGTAGCTATCTGCTGCTGATATTAGTGTTGATGAAGTAGCTATCTACTGCTGATATTAGTGTTGATGAAGTAGCTATCTACTGCTGATATTAGTGTTGATGAAGTAGCTATCTACTGCTGATATTAGTGTTGATGAAGCAGCTATCTACTGCTGATATTAGAGTTGATGAAGTAGCTATCTACTGCTGATATCAGTGTTGATGAAGCAGCTATCTACTGCTGATATTAGTGTTGATGAAGTAGCTATCTACTGCTGATATTAGAGTTGATGAAGTAGCTATCTACTGCTGATATTAGTGTTGATGAAGCAGCTATCTACTGCTGATATTAGTGTTGACGAAGTAGCTATCTACTACTGATATTAGTGTTGATGAAGTAGCTTTTTACTGCTGACATTAATGCTGATGAAGTACACATACCTATTGATTTCAAGTTTATATAAGATACAATCTGATCCAACCAGGCCATAGATGGCAACAGGAAAAATAAGATACCGTATTTGACCCGATAGTTGCCCTCTCCCTAATATTCACCCCTACATATATTTTCGAGTGACATCTGTGTAAGTGCCCCTTTCCAATGCACCTATACAATTGAATTCCATACCAACCTCGCGAATGTCATGTACTGTGTAAGCCACTATACATTTTGTTCTTCTAGAAACCAAACCACTGGAGCAATTTAACTCAAAACCTGGAATACAATGACAGAGTATGGTTACTCTGAAATTATTCAGACAAAAATGTGAGTGTTGTTGACTTCTCTTTGATGGAATACAATTGTTTGAGTAATAGGCCTCAATTGTGAGGTAGAAAACATTATGTGTTACTATCAGACCACCCACCTTTGATAATTCCAGTAAGTTTACTGCACGGAAAAAACACCACAAATTGACATAAATACCTGCAAGCTGTTGTTTTAATCATTCACCCAATATTTTCATGTTTTCAGTAATGATGCTTCTCCTATGATTAGCCCATCTATCAAACATGAATGTAGGGTGCCTATTTCAACTCATGAAGTCATTCAGAGGTGAAACACATAGCCTACATTAGACTCAACTTTTGTGTTATAATTGTTTCCAAGAGGATCAACCCTGTCCCATCACTAACTTGAATTCAATTTAATACATTGTGCTTGTCATGGGAGTACTTGGCAGTAAAGGGGGACATTATGGTACATATTTGCAAGCTATGGTTATTCTTAGCATCCTTTTGTAAATTTATTACCCACTTTTTACATGCAAAACTTTAATAAAAATAGGTCTATATAGATCTACCATAACTTCCAATATTATGCAATGAAGGGCATAAATACCTATTAGCTTTCAATTTTATATATGACATGATCTGTTGGTGTTTTCCAATTTCCAACATGGCTTCCTTCCACCTCATGAATGTGCCCCTTCATAACATTGAGTTAAACTGAGGAGCTTAGATTTAGCTCAAATATACTGATAGAAAAAGAGAGATCAGTGAACTCCTGATTCTTGACAAATGGCTCCATCATAATCTTTACTCTTGCAGCACACCACCCTGTATTAATTAACAAAACTGCCTTCTTTGGAGATAGATATAATGAGCAATTTCATTTAAAATCCACAAACCCCCTGCCACAGATTTCACTATATCACATCAGTTCCAGTTGCACCTTATGGTCAAGCCATCTGGAAATTTGAGTTATAGTTTGGTCAGCTCGTAATCGGCGGACCTTATAACACCGCAGATTAAATCAATATTTTATTTCGAGAGTTGTCTTGTGACATCTCACCAGAAGTATCACAAATTATTAATTCAAAGTCCTATACTCTATCTACTTTATTTAACATGCACAAAATCGATCAGATAGGCCAACTAAATGTATATCACTCTTAATGTGGGTCTACTTTTCAGTGTAGTGGTAAAATCCACCAATGAGCTGATCAAACTATAGTTTTATATGAAATTCAAGCTGCAAATTCCTGACATTTATCAAATACCATTGAATTTTAAATAATTTTGTAAAATCTTCCAAACCAAGTACTTATTATGGACAAAATTAGTTGAATCTGAACTAATTTGAATTTGGTTGGCATTCCAAAACCTTCCACAAGAGATGCAGTATTCAGATGTAACAGTCCAATAACTAGTAATCATTCATTTCAAAATTGGAATTCTCACTGGAGCATCATTAGTTGGTATAAAATTAAGGAGATATTCATCAATGCTAGTAGGTTACACCTAATGAGGCATATCACATCAAACGAGGATTACCCTCGATTTACTAATGAAATAGAAATTAACTTGCTAGCAATTCCTAGGAGTATTCACAAGAAAAATGATAGATACACCATCATATCAGATCTGGAAAATTGGATCTGTAATTGATTACATCGAACTAATTTGCTGCTGATTTGCCGGAGTAGGTTTGCTTTGTAAAATCAATGGTTAGAACCAAGGTTAGAATATTGGCTCATTTCATGCGACTTTCCTCAAATAGCAAGCGCTACACAGAGTTGTCACAAAAGAGCAAGCACCAGTTATTTTAGCTGCTCTAGTGTGCTATCTAAGAGGGTATTATACAGCAGTGCTTATTAGGGCTCATATATTGAAATTCCCTTACACAGGAAGGTGTGCGCCATCCTGCAGCTTTCCTGTGCTAGCCTTCTTTTGTTAAAATCCTGGGCAGGGTGTATCACTGATGCATATAATCCATCTTTATAATCCGTTTTATGACCGAGCTTTCCTGAGGCACGCGCTTAGCAAGGGGAATCCCGCCTTCTTTTTGTGTGAAAACGTGGTAGGGTATTTTAATATGAGCCCTTAATGGTATCAAAGTTTTGTAGAAAACTCTGTTGAAATGGAACCTGTTTACAATATGCAAAAATCACAATTTAATTATGACACCATTTTGTGACAATGGAATATCAAAATCAATTATGGGTCTATGACTGAGTGTTTATACCAGTATAAGTTGATGTTGTTACGATAGAAATTGAATGACTATTTATATTTATGCATGACAAGTCAGCATGCATAAAAGCACACATTTATATTAATTTATACCAGCAAAGGACATCACATATTCAATGGCGGAAATTTTCATTTACCAAATGCCTCAAAGCAAGTATACCTGTGTTTCTGCTGTTACTGAATTTGGTACTGAAATAGACCTCTGATTTTTGCCTAGTGTAAAGGAGTAAGTTAGTTTATATGTCAAATAAAACTATTGGGCTATTCCAGATGAAATCCATACACCCCCTATGGAAGACATAGCCTTAATCTTCTACACAGGGTTGTAGATTTCAAAATGATTACCTGAATAGGTGACTCCATTTGAAATCTATACTCCCTGTATGGGAGATTATGATTATGTCATCCATAGAGGGTGTATGGATTTCAACTGGAATAGCCCAATGGAAATTGACCTCTCCTGCCTTCAGAAGCCAGTGCTACTACATTGTATATTGTAATGTGTAAATGGTAGCTTCCCATTACACTATTATATTGCAATGTGTAAATGGTAGCTTCCCATTACACTATTATATTGCAATGTGTAAATGGTAGCTTCCCATTACACTATCATATTGCAATGTGTAAATGGTAGCTTCCCATTACACTATTATATTGCAATGTGTAAATGGTAGCTTCCCATTACACTATCATATTGCAATGTGTAAATGGTAGCTTCCCATTACACTATCATATTGCAATGTGTAAATGGTAGCTTCCCATTAATTGCCCATTGTTTTATAATATCTGATGCACTTGAAAGGTTTATGCAGGATAATTACTTCACAGAAGTGCATTCTTCAAGGTAATCGCACTTGACCGTGGAGTTACTGCATTTTATGCAATAACTATATGGTCTCGTACGATTATCTTGACTAATGCACTCTGCTCAGTGAATTTTCCTTATCCTATTTAACAAGACTTGCCCTTTGAAAAGCGTGTTATGCACCAATTCAAACTGGATGTAAACAAGTGAATGACATTCTTAAACTGCGTCAAACATTCCAGTGAATGATTTCATCCGAATATCTTCACTTGCTATAACACTTACCTGAAGTTAGCCAATAGTAGATGTAAATTGTAGTAAGAGCATCAAGACATGAAAAGAAACAAAAGAGAAAACACCAGGTTAATAATGATCAAAATTTGATTCCAATAGTTTAGCTTACTAACTTGCTCAAACTTACCTAGCCTTTTCAATATTTGATGGAAAAATATAGGTAACATTTTACACAAAACACAACAGTACTGTGTAAAATGTACACAACCATTTACCAGGTAAAGAGTAAGTTGCTGATGTATGAACAATAATTTCCATTTCCTGGTTCGCTTCCTCAATATAATCAAATATATAAATTCATATATATCTTCAATGAACAGATTTCAAAGCCAGTTCCTTGACCTGACCCATAAGAGATGAGGTTTACAAGTGTCTTTAATATCTTCCCTCCCTCTACTCATCATTCAATACTAGTGTTGCATGGAGAGATAAGCCAGTTCCTTGAAGTTAGCCACAAGAGTTGAGGGTGTCTTTAATATCCTCCCTCCCTCTACTCATCATTCAATACTAGTGTTGCATGAACGAACAAATATGCCAGTTCCTTGACCTGAGCCACAACAGATGAGGCTGACAAGTGTCTTTAATACCCTCCCTCCCTGTACTTGTCATTTAATACTACTGCTAAATGGCTACAGGAAGTATTTACTTTGCAACGGAATATAAAATGGCTTGTTATTTCTTGCTGATACTCCCCGATAGCAATAACTACTTGCGCTGTCTTTTGTGATTTTGCGACCTTTGGCAAATATTCATTAGTAGTTCATTAATTGTAAATAGGAACCAGAGGCTAATGGGGCTTCAACATTCACTTGCCATCTGTACATTAATTAATTCTTTGAACACTACTCCATGTTCCTGCATCCAATTGTTAATGCTCTGCGTGCTGGCTATAAGCATCAACATAAAAAGTCCAAAGTTTTGAGATATTTTCTCAAAATATCAAGAGTTATCTCAAGAACCACGGAACCAATACTAGGCTTGTTTGTACTCATTTTAATGCATTTTTCATGCTGATTCCAAATATGGTCATGAAAATGAACAATTCTGAAATATTTGAACTTTAAAAGTTTTTGGAGCTTGTCTTCTGCAGTCGACACCTACTTGTGTGGAGGGGAGATTGCTTGATTATCATCTTCTTCTATTACTTATGCATACACATTTTAACCAAACCTGGGCATGTTGGTACTTATTTGTATGCATTTTTAATGTAAAAATCAATTTTAAAATGTACACAATTTCTGAAATTTTACCAAATTTGATACGGTGAAAATCGAGGGTTATGGTTTGAGGATGGGGTAGCATGTTAGAGCTTGTTTTTATCTATAACATCATGTACAATGCAGTGTTGCCAGGATTAATTGTCAATAAGCAAGGTATGACCTGGAAAAAGATACCTAATGCTTTTAACCCCAGAGTTTATAGGTAAGAAGTAAATACCACATCTAAAATTGACAAAATAGCAGATTTCAATTAGATAAAGTATCCTCAAAGCGAACGGTCATGGTCATCAAAAGTCTCCCAATTAGGAGGCTTTGCCATACTACTGGCAACACTGGCCATATAAGGGACTATGAGGTTTGAATTGAGCTGACAAATATAGGTTTTCACCTCATGGCTATTTTGGTAGACGATAGAGTAGTGTATATAGCAGGGATGAAATACTTAAGTCAGCCAACTCTTGAGGCCTTATAAGACATGGTTTATTGTCCTGGTTTTATCAAGTTGGGTGGGGGTAGTGACTTTGTGGTGATGTCAATATCACGGCCAACAGCTTGAAATCTTTTTTCAGATGGAAGACTTTGTAGTCATGTCAATATCACGGCCAACAGCTTGAAATCTTTTTTCAGATGGAAGACTTTGTAGTCATGTCAATATCACGGCCAATAACTTGGTGTTTTCTTCTCTATATTTTTTTTTCTTTTTCGCTGTCTTCCTGTCTCTCTTTTTCTTTTCATCTGTGTAACAAACTGCCACCTTACATTCCCCAACGAAATAAACACACAAACATGATCAAAACATGAGCATGGGTTTCATTAGTTCCCAATAACAGACAGATCCTCATCACCACAATTTGCATTCCTCATTTGATCTCATTTCCCCGTTGGCATCAGCATTTATGAATAACATGCTAACTTGGTTGATTAATTCCACCATGTTTGTTTACTCCTTTACCTAATCAATGTCTGTCACCCATCATTGCATTACATGCCTCCCACACACCTCCATCCTACCGCACAACATCCAATATTAGGTTACTAAAATTCAACTGAAATGCGATCAAGCAAATGTGTTATTTATCACACAAAATTAATTTTCATTTTTCAATGTCATGGTTTTGACCATTTAATAGGCTACAATATCCTGAAAACCCTATCAAAATTGAACTAAAAGTACTTGAGATATTAATATTTTTATGATTTAGAAAACAATAAAATACAAAGAAAATTTAACCCTTCATACTGCTGTACCTCAAAAACCAATTTCTACGACAACCGACTCATTTTGCTTGATTGCCCCACAATGATGACAATTCTAACATATCTGTAATTGTTCATTTAGTCAATGACTAACCCTCTATTTACTTGGAATCTGAACTTAATCTGCAATTAAAAACAAATGTATTGAATCAAATGAAATGTAGGTCTACACAAATTAAGCCTAAAAAATTGTTTGATTGGCGTAACCCGGCCGCCCCTAAAATTAGGCCTGACCCTGACTGGTTTTTTTGCAAAAAGAAGAAAAATTTCAAGGGCTTGATCAATTGCAATTTAGAGCTTTAAAAGTAAAAAAAAAGATCCTGACTGACCTACCCTAAAAAATCACACGTGGATCTTTTAGCAGATTGTATACAGGCATGATCTGTTTAGACCCTGAGTTTCTTGGTACGTATAAGAATGTGATAAAAATTGTGTAATTCGCTCTCGACAGACAAATTTCTTTTAAAAATAGGCACAGAAAATAACTTTTCTCAAAGTATGTCAAGTATATGTAATGTGGAGCATGGTCTATTGGTCTTATTATTCACCTCAAAGAACTATTTTGATTGGTTACAAGAGACCTATATATCATGTATTGAGCCAATCAGAGATAGTAGGGCTAAAGAGGATTAAGCTTAAAATTGGTAAGAGATCAAAAACCTCTCTTTTGATTGGTTACTGATGATTAGATCATTTAATTAACCAATCAGAAATACTGTCAGGGGTTAAAAAGTATATTTGGATGGAAAATAATGTTGTCTTACACAGGTAATTCTCAGACCTTGATTCAACCGCTGGTTTTCACCTTTACTAAGCATGTTTCAGTACCCATACACGTAAGGTTACACCTTTTATAGTTCCATGCCACACTGCATTTTGTAAAGGATGCTGTACCACTCATCAACAGAGCATTTACCCTGACAGACTTTCTCTAACAAATATAAGAAGGTGCCTCTATGCATGTGGGGTGTAAAGTGGCTGAACATGACACTTCTTCACTTAACTGATCTGGCCTTTTTATATCTTTATTTTTTCCAGTGTGGAGAAAAAATAAAATAATGCATGTTTAATAATGTAATGTGCTCATGCTGAATTCTTTAACCAACTTGCCTATGTATAGTAGGGATTTAAATGGGTTCTTGTATACTTGTGAAGCATAAGAAATTATATAAAAAGTATGCAACCATGTCACATAGAGGGCGCTTTTCAAAATGGCTGCCAAAAATGCCTTATAATTGTCAAAATTGCCACAAATTGTATAATTATAAAACTTACTGAAAAAGGAATGATTTTTGTTGCTATCTACAGGTGTATTATCTGGGCAACTTACAGTTCCTGCACTTCATACATCCATATATGCATATTCTTAGCTACATATTACTAGCTTTCATCAAATAATTTTATTTTCCTTTTTTAAATAAAAATAAGTAAAAAGTCTACCAAATTCTTACAGACAGCTCTGTAAACATCTCACATCACTCCTGGCATCACGCAACATCCACACTACATTAGAGCAAAGGTCAATCGCTAACGCCACTCCAACACACTATTATACACTTGGCATTTAGTCAATGGCTATATCTTTGAACTCTCCTCACTCATGCCAGACGGTGCCATTGATTTTTAACACTTAAACCAGCGACAATTGGAAAACAAGAAGCCGCTACCTGCCGTACAAACAGAACCAGGAAATTGCTGACGGAGATGTTAGAAATGAGATTCTTGGTGTCATTGCTTTAAATGCAATGAATGCCTTGCCTATGAAGTCAAGTACACCTGTTATTATCAATGGATACATTCAAGCAATGAATGATGTAGGAGGTTGGTTTGATTACATCATAGGATGTAGGGCTAGTGGCAAGCAGGTGACTGACTGCCGTGTAAGGTGTTCACTCAAAGTCCTACAATTAGATACCAAATGTGCTGCATCACTCGAAGTATATATAAAATTAGGGGTGGGTGGGGTGGGTAGAGTTCAAGTCCCCTAGGTTTGATACCACAACATGAGCAACCAGCATATCTGGGGCACATTTTAGTGACTCAGTCCCCCCTGATTGTATGGGATCAGGTTTGAAGTTTTCCTGAAAGCGTATCAAAACCATACAAGGCCCATCAACCAAATTGGATGGATTTTCATGGGAAATCCCTAAAACAATCTCTAGATGTTGGTCTATATATTTTTTTAATCCTTCAGAATTGTTATGGTTCCATAGGTTAGGCCTATAATATGTTTGGAGTAGCCAGTGGCGGTACCAGGACTTTTTTCGGGGCATGGGGGCAAAATCAATAAATTTTGCACAAAATTGCTGCAAAAAGTGGAAATTTGGCGCAAAAAGTGAAAATTTGCCGCAAAAAGTGGAAATTTGTGTGATTTTGATGTTTTTGCCTCAAAAAGGGGTGGGGGCAAGAAAAATTATTTGAGGGGGAAATGCCCCTCCCCCTTGGCCACCATAGCGCCGCCACTGGTAGTAACATACATGACCATCCACCTCAAATGGGCTCTAATGTTGACAGAGCTTGTTTGGAGATATCTTCTCAAAAATAATAGAAAACAAAGGATTTCTCAACTCACTGATTTCTCAGTGATTACCTTGCAAACAAGCAACAGGGAAAAGATCATTGCATTTTGAGGAGAATTTTCCTGTCCAATATCTTACTATCCAATACCTTATTCCACCTCAATCCATTATAACCCTAAATCGAACCTAAATAGTGATAGCTAATAGGTATTCTCATATTCTATCAAAGTATAGATCTGAAATGCCACAGCACCAGAGGCAAAAATATGGTGAAACAAGAGTAACTACTATTCCATTTATGGCCCCTCAATTGTCATTGATGTGTAAAGTTCTAAATCTAGATGTCATCGCTCCATTGGCAAGTCGCGTAACATGAGTCGCCTACTATACCGATTGCGGCCCCGAAAATTTCACGGATGTGTTAGAAGTACAAATCTTGATGTCATCGCTTTCTATGAGGCCTCGTCTCAGGCAGGTGCGTGCTTCAGATCAATTGTAGCTATTAAAGCGTAATATTGAGGAGCTTTGTTGATTGATATAGATCATTATAAACTCAGTCTAAAATGATGTAGAGACCTGACAGTCTCTTATGTGTTATATAACATATTACAAGCTTCAAAATAATATTGCATAACTCAAAACTTCTGACAAGCCATCCATCTTTACAGTATGTTGAAATTTCAACGCAAGGTACATTATATTAGAGTCCGAAGTTTACCGTTTTCTAAAATCCATTTTCTGTGTTGTAATCCGTGTTGTAAAATTTGTAAATCTGTGTCATGAATAAAGCTTAAAATGTATAAACAGTGATATTAATGTCACAATAATGTGTTCAATATCGCGATCAATATGTTCTGATAGGAATATTCTCACGATAATAGACCGACTATTACGATGTTTCGAAGGATATAGGGGGTTCATGCCTTGGTAATATACCTTTATTTCGGTATTATTTAACAGTATTTTTGTCATAAAAATTGACACACACAACTCATGGTTGTTTTTAACTTTTATTTCTCTTATCTTTTAACAATTTTTGTCACATCATACAAAAATGTCACTTTCCGTCTTGTACCGCCGATTCCGTGATTTTTTTCCTTTTTCCGTAAAACAGAAAACTTCGGACTCTACATTATATCAGTGTTGTAATTTAGATAGCATCATCACAAAACAGAAGCTACTTTCTTCATCAGATATGTCCAATGCAAAACGTATTAAATTATGCCACAAACCAAAGCAATCTATGGATCAATTCAAAGCAAGTATACTATGTTAGAGATATGTTACTAGTTTACCCTTTTTGAGGGCTCAAAAAAAGAGGTTTTTCATGTAACAAATGTGTCATTAGTACATAAAAGATCTTATAAAGCGCTATTACAAACAGATCAAAGCGCTAAGTGAAACACTACAAAACAAGAGAATGAACAAAAGCAAAAACTCAAAAAGGATAATAATGAGCCTTAAGAAATTAAGGCAGTTCCACAATGCTGGACCAGCAGAACGATAAGACAAGTCACCACTGCAATTTTTACCGATGTACATGTGTTCAGAATATTGGTATCCATAGAGGATCTTTTATCTTTTTATCTCTACAAGGTTAAAGGTGATAGATATACATGAATCACTGGAATTGTGAGTCCATTCACCTGGATATCCCACCCCTAAGAAGATCATCATTCTGTCTACTGTAGATAGCATCTGAATTTTAAAATGCTGTCTACTGTAGATAGCATCATAGTTTTAAAATGCTGTCTACTGTAGATAGCATCAGAGTTTAAAAATGCTGTCTATTGTAGATAGCATATGATGATCTGAGTTTAAACAATGCAGTCTACTGTAGATAGCATCAGAGTTTTAAAATGCTGTCTACTGTAGATAGCATCAGAGTTTAAAAATGCTGTCTACTGTAGATAGCATATGATGATCTGAGTTTAAACAATGCAGTCTATTGTAGAGAGCATCTGAGTTTAAACAATGCAGTCTACTGTAGATAGCATCAGAGTTTTAAAATGCTGTCTACTGTAGATAGCATCTGAGTTTAAACAATGCTGTCTACTGTAGATAGCATCTGAGTTTAAACAATGATGTCTGCTGTAGATAGCATATGATGATCTGAGTTTAAACAATGCAGTCTATTTTAGAGAGCATCTGAGTTTAAACAATGCAGTCTATTGTAGATAGCATCAGAGTTTTAAAATGCTGTCTAATGTAGATAGCATCTGAGTTTAAACAATGCTGTCTACTGTAGATAGCATCTGAGTTTAAACAATGCAGTCTACTGTAGATAGCATCAGATTTTAAAAATGCTGTCTACTGTAGATAGCAAATGAGTTTAAACAATGCTGTCTACTGTAGATAGCATCAGAGTTTAAAAATGCTGTCTACTGTAGATAGCAAATGAGTTTAAACAATGCTGTCTACTGTAGATAGCATCTGAGTTTACAAAATGCTGTCTACTGTAGATAGCATGAGTTTTAAAAATGCTGTCTACTGTAGATAGCATCTGAGTTTCAAAAATGCTGTCTACTGTAGATAGCTTCTGAATTTTGATAGCATTATGATTTACTTGATAATGCTATCTACTGTAGATAGCATACATGTCTGTATCAAGCTCTGTAAAAAAAATGCTGTCTACTGTAGATAGCATCTGAGTTTAAACAATGCTGTCAACTGTAGATAGCATCTGCGTTTAAACAATGCAGTCTACTGTAGATAGCATCAGAGTTTAAAAATGCTGTCTACTGTAGATAGCATATGAGTTTAAACAATGCTGTCTACTGTAGATAGCATCTGAGTTTAAAAAATGCTGTCTACTGTAGATAGCATCTGAGTTTAAACAATGCTGTCTACTGTAGATAGCATATGAGCTTAAACAATGCTGTCTACTGTAGATATCATCTGAGTTTAAAAAATACTGTCTAATGTAGATAGCTTCTGAGTTTTGATAGCATTATGATTTACTTGATAATGCTATCTACTATAGATCAAGCTCTGTAAAAAATGCTGTCTACTGTAGATAGCATCTGAGTTTTAAAATGCTGTCTACTGTAGATAGCATCTGAGTTTAAACAATGCTGTCTACTGTAGATAGCATCTGAGTTTTAAAAATGCTGTCTACTGTAGATAGCTTCTGAGTTTTGATAGCATTATGATTTACTTGATAATGCTATCTACTATAGATCAAGCTCTGTAAAAAATGCTGTCTACTGTAGATAGCATCTGAGTTTTAAAATGCTGTCTACTGTAGATAGCATCTGAGTTTAAAAAATGCTGTCTACTGTAGATAGCTTCTGAGTTTTGATAGCATTATGATTTACTTGATAATTCCGTTTTTTAAAGTTGCAAATCTTTTAAAAACTAGATTGTCTCAGCAGCAGGGGACATTAGGCTGTCATGTGCATCTAGGTGTAGTCTAGCTTATCCTCTTATTCCCACTTGAGCATTCTCAAGTACACTTAAAGTTTTTTGGTCTCCTGGTCAATTCAGTTTTAATTTAGGGGTTGTTGTTATGTTGTGATAGCAACAAGCTCAGTTTTTCTGTCCAGTCAGCTGTCACTTTAGTGGTGTGCAGCCATTCAGGTTTCCTGTCTTATTTTTTCATTCCTTTGTTATGTCCATAATTCTCCTAGTGATGCACTTGCAATTGTTCCTTCGATCTTGATGGACCAAAAAAGAAAGAAATTGGCTAGTACTCTTTCAAGTACCTTGTTCTACGAACTTATTGACCGCCCCTCGTATATAAATGATGGTATTTATCAATGATGTAAAAATATGTTCTATTATAATAGGTTCAACTTTCTTTTCACAGTAATTTAAATTGCTTTAAGATTAAATATGTAGGCCCTATTGGATATTACTATTTATCAATTTTGCATTACTTATCAATAAAGAGGAACACAGTCATAAATATAGAAGTCTAGATTCGTGTTCCAGGATGATGGTGGCTTGCAAATACAAGTATAAGCACACACCACGACATGCAAGATGTGAAACATCATAATAAGCTTGTCATTATAAATTATACTCAAAATTATGAATGGATGTAAAAGAGTAGCCTAAAAACAGACCAGACATCCAGTTAGTAAAAAACAAAACAAAAACAAAACAAACAAAAACAAAAACAAACAAAAAACAACAAAAACAAAACAAAAATAGATATAAAATTAAATTTCTAACAACAATAATGGTCCTTACATTATTTATAGTTGGTAGAATGTGGAACATATTTAATATTCTGTGGGAAATTCAATATTTGCATTAAATTCGGTTCAAGTAATTCAAACTTTGTATTATTTGATGCTTTCGTTCATATGGAAAAAGAAAGCAACAATGTGTAAGGTAATTAAAAATATGAAAACATATATACATTTTTTTTTAAATGTGTTTATATTCATGCCTTTTGCCTTCTATGTATAAAGGACCCCTTTGAAAATAGGCCTTTGAGCTTTTAAGCTCCTGTGATATCTCCTTGCTTTGTTTTTTATGTGTATCTTATGTTATTTATGTTACTGCATTTTATATCTATTTACCTTGTATTGTTGTATGTGCAATATGGAGATACCGAATAAAATAAAATCAAATCAAAGGTGAATAAAAGATCACAAACGATATCAAGTTTTAAAAGGGTAGGTGATTATTGAATATTCACGGAACATTTCAATGATTGATTAATTTGTGGTACAGATAATATTTTTTTTTCAATTCTTGAAAAAATTATTAGTAGATAACTGTTCGATTTCTACTAGTTTAATTTTGCTGTACTATCGTGTTTAAAGGGGTATTAAGAGTTTTAACATTATCATTTCATTTCAATATGTTATAAAACTTGTAGTTGTTTTTTCTGGAGCATAATTGATCAATTTGTGTAACAGATATCATTTTCAGAAAGAAAGAAAAAATTATTAGTAGATACCAGTTCAATTTATTTTTGCTGTACTACCATCTATAAAGGGGTTATTAAAAGCTTTAACATTGATAATTGTGGATGATTAAAACGTATTCAGTGCAACGCACTTAAGATTATTTATGAGATTATTAGCTTTGGTAACTTATTTCATTCATCTGCAAGAACTTTTAAGTTAGCAGTGAGAAAATTATTCTCTGGGTTACCATTCATTGGTAGTGGATTCTTTATTTTATAAATGTCACTTTTAAAATTGGATCAGGTAGGCCCCTATTCATGATCTGTTATCATTAATGGGTCTTTGAAATGGGAGCTACAGTAATATTTTGTGTGGCTCTGCTCAATTGTCAAATAGCGATTTGTTATAATTTCTTTCAAAATTTGCCATTTACAGCTATTTCTGGTTTTGTTCTCAAGATCAAATAAGATGAAAATATCTCTAGATAAATACATTTCAAGGTTAGGTTCAGTTAAAAAACTGAAATTTGATGCTTATGTCAATTTGCACATCATGTGAATATTATCATGTGAATTACTTCATACTGTACACTATTCTGTCCATCCTTAAGTATGTATTTGATAACTTACACTAAACATGCTTGGAAATTGCAGCAAGCGATATTGTATGTAAAGCGATATCTAGCACAATTAATGGTGCTATCTAATCATGCTAATTGTATAATTTATATATATTATATACATTTCATATAATTTTAGAGAGTATATATATAGAGAGAGAGAACAACTAAATATATTTCTATTTCATTAATTTAACACCAAACAGACAAATAAAAATCTGGTTGCTATGGTTTGTGCATAATTATTATTATAGGTTAGTTGCCTGAGCTTGACAACTTATATATTTATACAATTGCAGTCTTCTTTCCTAAAAGTTTGTCATGTTTATGCGTACTCATTTGTTGGGCTTGGTGCATTTAATGTAACTATCATTATACCTATACACCTGTATGCTATTATAATAGATCCCTGTTTAGTTGTTTCATAGAACATATGGTTTAAATATACTTGTACAAAATAAATTGCCCCCTTTTGATTTGTTTTTATTTTATTGGGTGTATGGGGTGATGCAATATTTTCCTATGTTTTCGGTACAGGCTGTATTGTAATAATTTGTTTGTCTAAAATAAGAAGAAAAAAAAATCTTTGTATATATTATATTTTCCTCACTGATCATCAATAGAGATTTTGTAAGAAAACCACTACATGTGTAAATAAAAATTTTCAGCAGCTGATTACTGGCTGACATCAATATGATGGCGTGTGGCTGTCCCATTTAGATATGACAGCTTTCATTGGTCCTTAGAGGGGTTGGATTGGTTCAAGACTCTTCTGGAGCATCATGAGGCTTTTTGCTTTTCCACCTTTGTTCATTTGATTTGAGGGAGGGGAGGGGGGGGGGGGGGGGGGGGGGTTAATCAAGTTTCTCCATTGAGAAACTTGGTTGGCATTGTTTATTCTTTTGGAGATTTCTAATTATTTAATTGCGTTAAAAATGCTGTTTTCCAATCCAATCCTCTGTTTGATCCAAAGATGTATCTGTTTAAGATATGCTTAAGATTTGCTTAAGATGAAATTGGTTAAATGTGATTCAGAAGTCAACTTTTGTTTGTCCAGCCTGTATGGTTGGCTTGTACACATTTTTCCAATAATTTGTGTGTTTATTGATTTATATGAAGATAATCAATAATTCCAAATGCTTGCTGCAATTAATTATCTCAATGTATATAATTTGTTTAATTGATATGAAATCTGTTATTATCTCAATATAGTCTTAATTTCTATGAGATTGTGAAATTATTATAAATAAGCTTATGTGTATTAAATGGTCCTCATGATCGTGGGGCAATGCGGAGTCTATTCTTTATGTTGTTGTGCTTTCCTGCTGTCTCGAGACAATTCCGCTTTTTAAAGTTGCAAATCTTTTAAAAACTAGATTGTCTCAGCAGCAGGGGACATTAGGCTGTCATGTGCATCTAGGTGTAGTCTAGCTTATCCTCTTATTCCCACTTGAGCATTCTCAAGTACACTTAAAGTTTTTTGGTCTCCTGGTCAATTCAGTTTTAATTTAGGGGTTGTTGTTATGTTGTTATAGCAACAAGCTCAGTTTTTCTGTCCAGTCAGCTGTCACTTTAGTGGTGTGCAGCCATTCAGGTTTCCTGTCTTATTTTTTCATTCCTTTGTTATGTCCATAATTCTCCTAGTGATGCACTTGCAATTGTTCCTTCGATCTTGATGGACCAAAAAATCCCACCCACCCTCCCAAAAGCTGGAAGGGTGAATCAGTTAACTAATATGGTTAAAGATACTCCAATAAAATGGTATGTCCAATTATGCTGCTTTATGCTTAAAAATAGAGGCTTTGTATGGAATTTCTTCAAATCTTGAAGAATATCATTAGTAGATTGTCTCCACTTTCTACTGCGCTTTATAGAAGGGGAATGAATGCTTTGTATGGAGTTTCTTCAAAACCTGAAGAATCTCGTCAGTAGATTGTCTCCACTTTCTACTGCGTTTTTATAGAGGGTGGTGGAGTTTCTTCAAAACCTGAAGAATCTCGTCAGTAGATTGTCTCCACTTTCTACCGCGCTTTTTATAGAGGGTGGGGAGTTTCTTGAAACCTGAAGAATCTCGTCAGTAGATTGTCTCCACTTTCTACCGCGCTTTATGGTATTGATTGGTTTTATTGGGCTATTGAATGCTTTGTATGGAGTTTCTTCAAAACCTGAAGAATCTCGTCAGTAGATTGTCTCCACTTTCTACTGCGCTTTATGGTATTGGTTGGTTTTATTGTGCTATTGATTGCTTTGAATGGAGTTTCTTCAAAACCTGAAGAATCTCGTCAGTAGATTGTCTCCACTTTCTACTGCGTTTTATGGTATTGGTTGGTTTTATTGTGCTATTGATTGCTTTGAATGGAGTTTCTTCAAAACCTGAAGAATCTCGTCAGTAGATTGTCTCCACTTTCTACTGCGTTTTTATAGAGGGTGGTGGAGTTTCTTCAAAACCTGAAGAATCTCGTCAGTAGATTGTCTCCACTTTCTACTGCGTTTTTATAGAGGGTGGGGGAGTTTATTCGAAACCTGAAGAATCTCGTCAGTAGATTGTCTCCACTTTCTACTGCGTTTTATGGTATTGATTGGTTTTATTGGGCTATTGAATGCTTTGTATGGAGTTTCTTCAAAACCTGAAGAATCTTGTCAGTAGATTGTCTCCACTTTCTACTGCGTTTTATGGTATTGGTTGGTTTTATTGTGCTATTGATTGCTTTGAATGGAGTTTCTTCAAAACCTGAAGAATCTCGTCAGTAGATTGTCTCCACTTTCTACTGCGCTTTATGGTATTGAATGGTTTTATTGGGCTATTGAAAGCTTTGTATGGAGTTTCTTCAAAACCTGAAGAATCTCGTCAGTAGATTGTCTCCACTTTCTACCGCGTTTTTATGGTATTTGTTGGTTTTATTGGGCTATTGATTGCTTTGTATGGAGTTTCTTCAAAACCTGAAGAATCTCGTCAGTAGATTGTCTCCACTTTCTACTGCGTTTCTTATAGAGGGTGGTGGAGTTTCTTCAAAACCTGAAGAATCTCGTCAGTAGATTGTCTCCACTTTCTACTGCGCTTTATAGTGGGTTGCCTTCATGCTTTCCTCCCTTTCTACTGCGTTTTTATACCAGGGTTATAAATGCTTTGTTGCTTATTTGGAGTATCTTTATTTACTTGGTTGTAAATAACGGTGGATTTAATATATTATATATCAGTAAATGGTTTAAGCATTGATGCCAGATCTTGCTGAATACAAAATGTTCGCTTTGCTAGTGTTGGCATTGTTTATTCTTTTGGAGATTTCTAATTATTTAATTGCGGTTAAAAATGCTGTTTTCCAATCCAATCCTCTGTTTGATCCAAAGATGTATCTGTTTAAGATATGCTTAAGATTTGCTTAAGATGAAATTGGTTAAATGTGATTCAGAAGTCAACTTTTGTTTGTCCAGCCTGTATGGTTGGCTTGTACACATTTTTCCAATAATTTGTGTGTTTATTGATTTATATGAAGATAATCAATAATTCCAAATGCTTGCTGCAATTAATTATCTCAATGTATATAATTTGTTTAATTGATATGAAATCTGTTATTATCTCAATATAGTCTTAATTTCTATGAGATTGTGAAATTATTATAAATAAGCTTATGTGTATTAAATGGTCCTCATGATCGTGGGGCAATGCGGAGTCTATTCTTTGCGTTGTTGTGCTTTCCTGCTGTCTCGAGACAATGCTATCTACTGTAGATAGCATACATGTCTGTATCAAGCTCATATCTTTGCAAGATATGGATGAAATAATAACGGACATAAATGACATATTTTCAATATGAAACTTCATGCCTCAATCAATTTTGACAAATGATGACTTGAAATAAGTTGATAAATTCTACTTAGGGCTCATATTGAAATACCCTTCCACGCTTTCACACAGAAAGAAGGCAGGATTCCCCTCGCTAAGCGCCCACCTCAGGAAAGCTCGGTCATAAAACGGATGGATTATATGCATCAGTGATACACCCTGCCTTTTGAAGTGGTCTGGTGACAAGGATTATAATAAAAGTTTTATCAAAGACTGGCAATTTTATTGATTGTTGAACTAATTGAACTAATCGGCTCATCGCACAACCCAGGAAAGCGCGCCCCTAATTTAAGTGGCTAATTGCAGTGTTATAATCACACAGGATTTTAACAAAAGAAGGCTAGCACAGGAAAGCTGCAGGATGGCGCACACCTTCCTGTATAAGGGAATTTCAATATGAGCCCTTAACACAAAAGTATTATCTCAAATTTCACTTTCCCTGTATAGTACATCCTTTTATTGTGACTGGTCACATATGGTCTTCTGTGCCCAGGCTCATAATGGTAAATCATGGCGTGCACAGGGGAAAGATATATTCTAGCCACAGCAACCCAGGCTCATGGTCTTCTGGGCCCAGGTTCATATGGTAATTCCTGGCCTGGTTGTGCACAGGGGAAAGATATATTCTAGCCACAGCAACCCAGGCTCATGATCTTCTGGGCCCAGGTTCATATGGTAAATCCTGGCCTGGTTGTGCACAGGGGAAAGATATATTCTAGCCACAGCAACCCAGGCTCATGGTCTTCTGGGCCCAGGGTTGTGCACAAGGGGAAGATATATTTTCTAGCCACATTGCAACTGTTATCTCATACTTCAATCAAATCAATCATCATAATTTTGCTATTATTGTGTGTCATGCGCTAGTTTAATAGAAACAGTGGAATAAGGAGCACTATGGGATGGCATGATTTGTAACTGTTTCTTCTAAGTAATAACAGGACCAAGACATTCTTTCGGGCTTAAGGACAGTGCAAGCATGCCGTCATTACGCTATTTTGTAAAGAAACTCTGTTCTGTGATTGGTACATACAAAGATGTAACTCTTACATAAAGTAAAGGCCCATTCAGTGATTTGCTCATATCATAAAAATCATCAAAATTCAGATTTTGGTACCTTTGTCATTGTCATAGATGTGCTAACATAGCCTGCAGTGGTTCAGCCGAAAGCCGTGTATTTAAGACAAAATAAGACATTTTACACGAATCTGTAATTTAGATACTGACAGTATCTAAATTAGTATCTGTATTTGAATGGGGCTTCAACTTCGTCAGTACTGCTGTTTTCTTCATTTTTTGCCAAATTCTTCATTTCAAAAATACCAAATGACAATTTGAATGACTTATCCTTCACTTTTAATCAATTTATAAACAATTTTAATTTTTCACACTTGCGCTGGGATCACTGAATGGGTCTTTAAATACAAAATCCATAACCATCTCTTCCACAAAGCCCTCGCAGGACTCTATTTATAAATCTCTTCTCATTAAACATGATCGTAGTAAGATCTGGTCGGCGACAACACTTGCGAATTGTCTGTTAGTCTCCTCCGCAGGAGACTAATTGTCTGTCCTCAATATCGGTATAGGCCGTTAGTACGGAGTGTCTCACCTCATATAGTCTATTATCTCTTGTAATAAATAATAGAGAACATTACAGGCTAATTATTAACCAGTCAGATTTCACTTGTCAAGTGTTGTGTCCCCAGAGTTGTATACACAGATACATGGGCAGATGGTAGACTTACATTCACAGTATAATCACTTCAATTAATTAAACTTACATCACTATCACATATGCTATCTGCAATATACAGTAGTTGTATAACACAATATGTCAACTTAGATCAACTTCGATGCTGTCTACGGTAGACAGTATTTCAATAAAATGATATGCTGTCACAATATTTTAGGGCCGGAGGTGTTTATGTACTGAATAAAGTTTGAATTGAATTGAAAATGAATTGAATTACCACAGCATTATTAGTATGCTTTCCATCCCTCTTTCTGTAGAGACGCTACTTTTTGGTTTTTATACAGGGTGTCCCAGAAAAAATTACCGGGCGAATAAATTTGGACGTAAGTCGAGAAATAGGCATCAGAATCCAAAACTCTAAACATCAGCGTGTAGCTCATCTTATTCTGCATCTTATATGCTAATTTCACTGGAATCGGTGGACTGTTTGCAAATAAATGAGCGATTACATAACACATGCCTCAATCCACTTCATTCCAGGTTTGAAAGAAAGATCATTCAACACCATGCGCACTAGTGGTTAATACTGTCATTTGGGCTTCATATTTTGTTCGATGAAATCCTTTTCGTTCTTTTTAAACAATCTGTTTCATTCAAAACATCTGATAGGTTTTGTTCAAATTTGAAAACCTGCACGATATTGAAAATGAAAGCTTGCATTTAACATGATGCTCGGTACTTGTAAATATCTTTTTTTCGTTAATGTTGATATAAATGTTGCATAAAGAATTATTGTAAAAAGAATTCCAGCTGGCTTAAAAGATTTCTCACACACATTAATGTTTTTGGAATATTTCCAAGAAATTGTAATGTAAAACATTAATGTTGTATAGTATCAAAAATCACATGTAAAACTGTAAGCAGTTGATTATTGTCATTCTTGGCTCAAATGTTCTTTGAAAAGTTAAAATATAACATATTTGCACAACATAAAGAATTGAAGATGGAAAGCTTCCAATTGCAGAAATCGAAGTTTTCTCGGACAAACTGTTATTTATCTTCAGTGAAGCATGGAAAACATAACACCGTCGGATTATAAAATAGATAATGTGGACTAAATTTAATGAGATACACAAACTTTAGGAGGCAGTGAGCAAGTATGAAAAAGCGCCTGTTGATCAAACTTGGAATGAATTGCATTGATGCGCGCATTATGTAATCGTTAATTTCTTCGCAACCAGTCAACCGAATCAAATAAAATTTTCATATGTGATGCACAATAAAATAGGCCATGTGCCACATTTTGAAGTTTTTGATTCTGATGTATATTTCTCGACTTACACTCAATTTTATTCACTCTGTAATTTTTCTGGGACACCCTGTATTGTGCTTGCTACTTAAAAGGGCATTTTGTGATCCACAACCTCATCCCCCCACTTTTCTCAAAATCAAAAAAAGTTGAGATTTTTATACCACTGGAAACCTGTATGAATTTCAACTGGAATGGCCCATTTGGGCTCATATTGATACATTTTCAAATAAACATCTTTGGTTTCATCTCAGTGATACAGAATCAAAGTGTACAAAACAATATGGGGTTACCTGAATGGGTGAGTCCATTTGAAATCTACACCCCTGTGTAGGAGATTAAGATCATATCATCCATATGAGGTATATGAATTTCAACTGGAATAGCCCATTTGGGCTCATACATCTCTGGTTTCATCTCAGTGATACAGAATCAAAGTGTACAAAACAATACCACCAAAGTTGACGTCTTATTCACCATCATCTTCACTGATAAGTATGTGCTAGATGATAGGCAAAAAAATAACAGAATCAAAGCAGTATGTGTTTACACTGCATAGAGTAACGCACCCTAAGGGCCAAATCAAGACTCCAATCACAACGCTTGCTTTGCTTCCATTCCTTGTACAGGAAGGAAACACTGTTGTTAGCTGCCATTTGAAAGCTGTGTGTTATAGATTTTTTTTAACTCGATAGTGTCTTAGATGGCACTATCCATCTAAAAATAACTCCACCTCCTCAACCAAAGTTCCATTTGTTCCATTTTTAACATGATTTAACATTTGCTAAGGTTATAATATAAGTATTGGACTATCGCTATCCTACATATCACACTGTATTACGCACAATGAGATGAATGACCTTAGCCCCTGAGGATGAGATAGGAATACTAATATTTAGACAGAAATCATCTTTTCTGTGTATGTTCTATATTTCTTGATCAGTTCGAATTGCACTTGACATGGTACTGACAAAAGATAAATCAAGTTAGGAATCAGTTATTTTTACAAGTGCTATTCTCATGGGCTTCCTGAATAGTAGTAGAAGCTTGACATAAAATTGTAACAAAATTCTATAGATTAGTTGTACATTTTTCGATACTATTTCATAGTAACTTTGTGTAATATTTACTTTGGAAATGGATGACGTAGAGAACAAGACAAATTGAGATTACCTAATACTGTAAAAGTGGTAATTTTTGCGTGAGTAATATTTCACGCTTTGCTGATTTTGAACTACATTGCTTGTTTTTAATTTCACAATTTTGAGTTTTCTTACATAGACCTTCACATTAAAAGAACACTTTTGCATGTTTTTATTTTCGCGGCAGCTGTGTTGTGCGCGAAAATTAATGTACCGCAAAAATTTCCACTTTTACAGTAACCACCTGCTTTGATAGTTTTACAAAGCTTGTCGCATGTTTCTCAACATTCATGGTAGTTTCAATCCAAACTTTGGAATAAAAAACACATTTCCAACATTTATGGTTTCAGTTTTTAAAATATCTGACATTAACTTTCCGTTCATTTTGCACCTCTTGATTTGAAGTCAACATATGTAAATATTGACTTTAATACATATTTGTTTGTCCTAGAGCAAAATACAACCACACATACTGTAGTGTTAATATGTACATATTCATACACATGGGGACAGGTTGGTGGAGTGGTTGTTAAACTGCTCTCACCTCCTCAGCAAGGACGAAATGAGGCAATGAGGTAGAACTAAAGAGTACAGACTCCGTCATGTTTGTGTGTTGCTCATGGAGGGCTAATAAGTATACCTCCCAATGAGTTAGAACTAAAGAGTACAGACTCCACCATGTTTGTGTGTTGCTCATGGAGGGCAAATAGTGTACCTCCCAACGAGGTAGAATCAAAGAGTACCGACTCCACCATGTTTGTGTGTTGCTCATGGAGGGCAAATAGTGTACCTCCCAATGAGGTAGAACCAAAGAGTACAGACTCCACCATGTTTGTGTGTTGCTCATGGAGGGCAAATAGTGTACCTCCCAATGAGGTAGAAACAAAGAGTACAGACTCCGACATGTTTGTTTGTTGCTCATGGAGAGCACAGTAATGTATCTCTCGATTATTTTAGAAGGCTTCTGGTAAACTTTGAATCAAAGTATGTCATTCTTTGCATTCTGTGTGTAACACATTGTGTAAAAGGCGCGAGGTTAATCACTCTCCCCTCCCTCATCTGTCTATGGGGCTACACTGCAAAAACAGCAGAGCAACACTTAATAAACACTTTAACACTTCATAAACACTTGTTTGTACAGTGAAGGTATAGGGGTGTTGATTTATAAACACCAAAACACGTTTAGAAATATGAAGATGTTTATGTTTTTTAACACAAGCACTATCTTGTGTTAAAAAACATAAACATCTTCATATTTCTAAACGTGTTTTGGTGTTTATAAACATAAACATCTTCATATTTCTAAACGTGTTTTGGTGTTTATAAATTAACACCCCTATACCTTCACTGTACAAACAAGTGTTTATGAAGTGTTAAAGTGTTTATTAAGTGTTGCTCTGCTGTTTTTGCAGTGTAGGGTAAACGAGCATGGTAATGGATCCATATCAATCCTTGTAAATATTTTGTCAAACTTTGGAGCATTTGTCTAGGTGAAAATGAGGCATCAAATTTAACAAATTTAACTCAAAGACCTCAGGGCTATCTTACATTTTAGGATCAACCCCATGAGGCTGCTGATTGGCTACAAGAAGACTATTATGATTTATTGAGCCAATCAGAAACATGGTAGAAATGGTGGTAGGGCTGAAAATGCTTGACCCTATGAGTATACTACCTGCTGATTGGTTACAAGAAGACTATTATAATTTAATGAGCCAATCAGCAACATGGTAGAAATGGTGGTAGGGCTGAAAATGAGTATACTACCTGCTGATTGGTTACAAGAAGACTATTATAATTTAATGAGCCAATCAGCAACATGGTAAGAATGGTGGCAGGGCTGAAGAGGCTTAGCTCCATGAATACTACCTGCTGATTGGTGCAAGAAGACTATTATGATTTATTGAGCCAATCAGAAAAGTGGTAGAAATGGTAGTAGGGCTGAAGAAGATTGACTTAAATATCTAGAAGCTGTATTTTAATTGGTCATTCAGATGAAATATTGAATAATTAATCAATCAAGAATGCCGTAAGATAGACAGTGCAGTAGTTCTCAGCTGGTTAAGATTAGAATTAAATTAGGATTAGCAGAAGGCAAAGGACGACAATATCTTTATACATGACAGATTCTATCAAAATTCATCACAAGTAAAAACATGGCAATAAACTTCCCAGAAAGGTATAAGCCTTTAGGCTCCACATTGGTTTTCACTAAACATAGTCTGTAATTCCCCCAGCTTACCTAAATAGGCCCTTGTACATACAATCTTGTTGTAGCAATCCACTGTTCAATTTACTACAGTAGCTAAGATCTAAGCTTATAAGAACTCTATAACTATGCACAGCATTCACGCTGAAGGCAACCACTATAGCGACACGTTTGCGTCACACTTGACAAGATGACAAATTTAAAGAAAACAGATATGCAGGTGTCAAGTCCGTATAAAGAGCTCTTGCTTGCCTTTTTAGTTTTGTCATACAGGCTGTCTCTAAAAAAAGAGCACCACAATAATTGTGTCAATTTCAAGCAACTAGCGAGAATCAAGCAATGCCAACAAGCAAGATGAATCATTGTTGTTAAAATCAATTTTGCAGTATGATTGAAAGAAATCCTTGTTGAAATGTATTTTTTTGCCTTATGGTCTGTAACATGAAAACGTTCATAATCATATTCATTAAACAACCAGAAATCAAATTTCAATGACTGTAGAGTTACATACAGAAATTTGTCGTAAGAACCTGACAATGTATTTGGAATTGTTTGAGCAATTAATTTGGATATTCTGATAAATAAAGGTTGAAAATCATCATCATTGCATAATACAATAAATCTAAACCTGGAATTTGGGCAGAGAGCTCTTCTGCAGAGCTTGAGTTAGGGTTAGAGTTTAGGGTTAG
Organism: Amphiura filiformis; assembly: GCF_039555335.1. Taxonomy (NCBI): domain Eukaryota; kingdom Metazoa; phylum Echinodermata; class Ophiuroidea; order Amphilepidida; family Amphiuridae; genus Amphiura; species Amphiura filiformis. The sequence continues at coordinate 12,541,235 of NC_092634.1, forward strand.
ATTTAGAGTTAGGGTTTGGGTTGGTGTTAGAATAAGTTAGGGTTACGGTGGCAATCCTTTGATTTTGGAGTGCAACAGAGGGGAGCGATGCGTTATACAAGTATTATTATGCAGCATTTAATGACAACCATTTTTGAGAAAGCATCCTAATTATTGGGACACCCTGTAGTATTGGAACTCAACTCACGCACATTACATGCAGCATACTTAACAACACTTCAGCCTGCATAGTACACTGCATGTAGAGCAAGCAAAACTACTCTTTTACTGCGTATGTTATGGCAATTTTGCTTACAATTGTGATTTTGTCAGATTCATAAGTATCAGCCCGGGGTATCAGCTGCTAGCTGTGGATACATTTGGATACATAAACAGTAGATGCCTATAGTAATATACATAGAGTCATCTAACTTGTGAGTTTTAAATGGGTATTATTTTAGCTTGAATGTCAAGGGCGTATCCAGGGGGTGTAGAGGGAGCACACACCCACAGGTTTTCTGAAAAATCATAAGGAATCAGCCTATTTTGGTGATATTTATGCCATTTAGTCCCCTTAGTTTCTGGATACAGCAATGAATGTATACAATTTAGTTCATATGATTTAGTCATTACAAAGATTCAGCTAAAGATGATCAGGAATATCACCATGGTTACAATGGATGTCCACACTCATCACTAGAGTACAAACATGCCGAGTAAGTTAGTAACTATGGCATTAATTGGACAGTGGACACCACAGAAGAAAATGAGGCTTGAAATTACTAAAACCATCAATGGTTAGAATAGGTGATAAATGAGGGGGAAATGAGTCCCATCATGAAGTACCACCAAAACTACATAAATAAACAATATAATATGAACCAAAACCCTAGCTGAGCAGCGATCAAAAACTCTACAATGACAAACTTCTCTGCAGTCAACCTGTCACGTAACAAGCGATGCAATGATTTTAATTGCTACACAAATCAATTTCCGTTGCCTGCCTTCAATGCGTGGGTCTCGCCCTTACCAAGCCACGTCCTATAAAAGTGGACATTTGTGCGCTATGTTTACTTTCACACTTTTCACATCTATGCAGCTACTGCAAAAATAAAATCATGCGAATATACTCATTTTGTTTAAGGGTCACTGTATGGAAGCATAAAACCGCAAATTAAAAAAAAGTGAAATGGCTTAAAATTGACAACATACAAAAAATTAATCCCATAAAAATGTGTACTTTGACAGTATTTATTATTGAACCTAATGCCTCTCCTCGAGTTCACACCCTGACTACTTTTGTATTATTGATGTGTCTTTTAACAGAGTACTTGCCACTATAGTCTTAATGTATCAACCTATAGGAATACTAATTAGGGACTTGACTGACCAGGCAAAAGAAACCTTATCACTACATGCCAAGCTAGCCTTTTCATGCCGTACAGCGTGATTCCCAAGTGCATCAAAATCTCTTAACAAGTCAACTCAATAATGGGTAGTCATGATTTTGTTTCTAAACCTTACAAAAACAAGGTTTTTCTCTTTCTCAACTTCCTGCTATTTAACCGATTCCTGGCTGTGTATATGAGACCATATCAAGCCCAGAATTCTTTGCAACATGTTACACCATGTCATGCACCAAATGATGCTTCTATTTTTTTGCAAATGACGCTCCTATTTTTTTGCATAGACTCCCTGAAAAAAACATGTCTTTTTCATGTTGAGAAATAGTCTGGCTAAACAGGTGTCATTCAATAGTCAAGAGCTATTCCATGATACGGAAAATGGCAGAATTTCACAGAATCGGAGGTAGAAAATGTAAAACTTGTTTCATATGTAGTTGGTAAAATAAAATTGAAATAATTGGAAAAAAAAGTGAATAAAATACAAAGAAAAAAAGCAAAAAATGTGTCTGTTATTGTTTTCAATAAAATAAGCATGTAAACAGTGCAGTAAATTTGTAATATATCTATATTAAAATTCTTGTAAAACAGACAAAACATGGTAAAATGGACAAAACATGGAAAGCCACAAGAAAATGGGGAAAAACATGGAAAGTGACATGTTGACAAAACAGAACTTCAAAAGTAGAAAACTTATGGCTCTACATTAGTCAATAGTACCATAATTTGCAAGATAAGGATGACTGCCCTGTTCATTGAGGTTACTTCATGTTACTAAAGACCCATGTTGCACTGCACAGCCTACAAGCACAGAAAACTGAAACTGAACACAATGCATTATGGGAAGTGTACCATATCTTCTCTATAACAAGGCTGTAGAACACGTAATGGTGTGTTACTGTTGCATTTATAAGTGCTTCCCAAACCAATCGGATATAAGGCTCGTATTGAAGACTGACAAATGGACTGATCCACCTTAAATCCTAGGGGAAAAGGAAAACAAATTTTATCGTGTCCTATTTGTAAACGTGAATTTTATACGTCGCTGGACGAGAAAACCAAATTCAAAGGTCAAATACAAAACCTCTTATGTAACAAGTGGTTCCCAGTTAGCAGTTACATAACCCTGACATGTAACAAGTGGTTCCCAGTTTCATAACCCTGATATGTAAAAAGTGGGCCACAGTTATATAACCCTGATTTGTAACAAGTGGGCCACAGTTACATAACTCTGATTGTAACAATTTTGTCATTTTGCATAAGGATTTACATAGAAAATGATGTGGTTATTCGGTCATTTAGAAACACCTGTAGGCGAAATAGTAGGTTTGTCAGGGCATTTTCTTCAAGCTGACATACAAAAAAAGAAGGAGAGTGTTTAAGAATTAGAATAACAATGTTATCTTTACCCTCTCACTAGAATCCACAACATGCTCATCTATCAGGGGAACAGTTCTTTAACCCCAATACATTTGTACATTCATTGAATGACCTTTAAAAATTTGGGTACAAAAACTCATATTCTGCAACTTGAGGTCAAATTTTGCACTATAAGTGTTAATTAAGGTTATTGAACTATGTCATTGGGATGAGACCATTGTGGTCCATAGTGTCTGTTCATCTGTTGTCTCATATACCACCTCGATATTGTTATTATTTTTGGCATAAAACATCCCTTTAGCCTCATAATAACATTTTGTTTTACTAAAAATATTGGTATGCAACATGTTATTTCAGATGATACACACACCATAGAGGTTAAAAATAATACTTTGTTTTTTAATTGTAGGGGCAGGACGTGATGACCAAAAGATGATATAATAGACATTAAATCTAATCAAACGAAGGTGCTATCTTCAGTAGATAGCAATATTATATAATAGACAGTAAGCTTATCTACTTCAGATAAGGTGCTATTCAGTAGATAGCAATATTATATAATAGACAATAAGCTTATCTACTTCAGATAAGGTGCTATCTTCAGTAGATAGCAATATTATATAATAGACAGTAAGCTTATCTACTTCAGATAAGGTGCTATCTTCAGTAGATAGCAATATTACATAATAGACAATAAGCTTATCTACTTCAGATAAGGTGTTATCTTCAGTAGATAGCAATATTATATAATAGACAGTAAGCTTATCTACTTCAGATAAGGTGCTATCTTCAGTAGATAGCAATATTATATAATAGACAGTAAGCTTATCTACTTCAGATAAGGTGCTATCTTCAGTAGATAGCAATATTATATAATAGACAGTAAGCTTATCTACTTGAGATAAGGTGCTATCTTCAGTAGATAGCAATATTATATAATAGACAGTAAGCTTATCTGCTTCAGATAAAGTGCTATCTTCAGTAGATAGCAATATTATATAATAGACAGTAAGCTTATCTACTTGAGATAAGGTGCTATCTTCAGTAGATAGCAATATTATATAATAGACAGTAAGCTTATCTACTTCAGATAAAGTGCTATCTTCAGTAGATAGCAATATTATATAATAGACAGTAAGCTTATCTACTTCAGATAAGGTGCTATCTTCAGTAGATAGCAATATTATATAATAGACAGTAAGCTTATCTACTTCAGATAAGGTGCTATCTTCAGTAGATAGCAATATTATATAATAGACAGTAAGCTTATCTACTTCAGATAAGGTGCTATCTTCAGTAGATAGCAATATTATATAATAGACAGTAAGCTTATCTACTTCAGATAAGGTGCTATCTTCAGTAGATAGCAATATTATATAATAGACAGTAAGCTTATCTACTTCAGATAAGGTGCTATATTCAGTAGATAGCAATATTATATAATAGACAGTAAGCTTATCTACTTCAGATAAGGTGTTATCTTCAGTAGATAGCAATATTACATAATAGATAATAAGCTTATCTACTTCAGATAAGGTGCTATCTTCAGTAGATAGCAATATTATATAATAGAGTAAGCTTATCTACTTCAGATAAGGTGCTATCTTCAGTAGATAGCAATATTATATAATAGACAGTAAGCTTATCTACTTCAGATAAGGTGCTACCTGCAGTAGATAGCAATATTATATAATAGACAGTAAGCTTATCTACTTCAGATAAAGTGCTATCTTCAGTAGATAGCAATATTATATAATAGACAGTAAGCTTATCTACTTCAGATAAGGTGCTATCTTCAGTAGATAGCAAAGTGATAATCTACATTTAACTGTTATCTACTGCAAACAAGGTGCCTTTAACTGCCACATAGCAATACAACTCAAAATTTGGAAAGTTTTAATAAAAAAAAAACATTGATTGGACCATGCCCCTTAAAACTCTTAACTCATTTTATATACCACTATACATGAATATCCATTGGGCTATTCTAGTTGAAATCCATACACCCTCTATGGAACACATGACCGTAATCTCCCACACAGGGGGTGTAGATTTCAAATGGGAGTCAGCCATTCAGGTAACCCGGTTGAAATTCACACTCCCTGTGTGGGAGTTTAAGGTCACATCTTCCATAGGGTGTATGGATTTCAATTGGATTAGCCCATTAGTATAACTTACCAAAAGTTGACAAACTTGTGATTGCAATAAAAGCCTTTTAAGTCATCTCTACTATATAGATTGATGCCTGTACAATAAGGTGGGGTTATAATCACTAACTGTCACCAACCCACGCAACAATTGCGCATTATGCCAGCGAGTAAGCACAATATATAACCAACCATGTACAATAGTTAACAACACTTAGAAGCTATCACTTAGTGCCTTCTTGTTGGGCAATAATAGATTACATCATGATAATGTCAAGTTCTGTCGTATAATCCAAAGTCGTAACTCAAGAACCACTGGACCAATAATATGCATGTAAATCCTCATTTCAATGTACTTTGCAAGTTGTTTTATTCAAATATCCATAAAAATATGAAATTGTGAATTGTTAAAAATATTTTGATTTGATGATGCATGAAATTTGCATTAAGACGGCTTATTATCACATATGGATGATTAGATGTGTCTTACACAGCGTAGGTGTTAACATCCAAGTTTAAACTCCACTGACTATAATCCATTAAGCTTATTGAATAAAAGCTTTGACAACCAAAATGGATAAAATGAAGTCTTTAATGCAATCTTCTGACATCCTGCTATTTATATAGGAACTGCTACTTGGCAGTTAAAGGCACATTATTGGAAGTAGATAACAGTTTGATTTAGCTTATCACCTTGCTATCTACTGAAGATAGTACCTTTGTTTAGAGTAGATTTACTCTCTGTTATATCACCTTGCTATCTACTGAAGATAGCACCTGTGTTGGAGTAGATGACAGTTTACTGTCTATTACCACCTTGCTATCTACTGAAGATAGCACTTACTGGCTATAATATCACATTGCTGTCTACTGAAGATAATGCCTATGTTGGAGTAGATGTTTACTGCCTGTTATCACCTTTCTATCTACTGAAGATAGCACCTATGTTGGAGTAGATGACAGTTTACTGTCTATTACCACTTTGCTATCTACTCAAGATAGTACCTTTGTTTAGAGTAGATTTACTCTCCATTATATCACCTTGCTATCTACAGAAGATAGCACCTATGTTGGAATAGATGACAGTTTACTGCCTGTTATCACCTTGCTATCTACTGAAGATAGTACCTTTGTCTAGAATAGATTTACTCTCTATTATATCACCTTGTTATCTACTGAAGATAGTACATATGTTGGAGTAGATGACATTTTACTGTCTATTACCACTATGCTATCTACTGAAGATAGTACCTGTGTTGGAGTAGATGACATTTTACTGTCTATTACCACCTTCCTATCTACTGAAGATAGCACCTATGTTGGAGTAGATGACAGTTTACTGTCTATTACCACTTTGCTATCTACTGAAGAGAGTACCTATGTTGGAGTAGATGACAGTTTACTATCTATTACCACCTTCCTATCTACTGAAGATAGTACCTATGTTGGAGTAGATGACAGTTTACTGTCTATTACCACTTTGCTATCTACTGAAGAGAGTACCTATGTTGGAGTAGATGACAGTTTACTGTCTATTACCACCTTCCTATCTACTGAAGATAGTAACTGTGTTGGAGTAGATGACAGTTTACTGTCTATTACCACTTTGCTATCTACTGAAGATAGTACCTGTGTTGGAGTAGATGACAGTTTACTATCTATTACCACCTTCCTATCTACTGAAGATAGTACCTATGTTGGAGTAGATGACAGTTTACTGTCTATTACCACTTTGCTATCTACTGAAGATAGCACCTATGTTGGAGTAGATGACAGTTTACTGTCTATTACCACTTTGCTATCTACTGAAGATAGCAACTGTGTTGGAGTAGATGACAGTTTACTGTCTATTACCACTTTGCCATCTACTGAGGATAGCACCTATGTTGGAGTAGATGACAGTTTACTGTCTATTACCACTTTGCCATCTACTGAGGATAGCACCTATGTTGGAGTAGATGGCAGTTTACTGTCTATTACCACTTTGCCATCTACTGAGGATAGCACCTATGTTGGAGTAGATGGCAGTTTACTGTCTATTACCACTTTGCCATCTACTGAGGATAGCACCTATGTTGGAGTAGATGGCAGTTTACTGTCTATTACCACTTTGCCATCTACTGAGGATAGCATCTTCATTGAAGTAGATGACAGTTTACTGTCTATTATCACATTGCTACCTACTGAAGATAGCACCTATGTTTGGAGTATATGACAGATTACTGTCTATTACCACTTTGCTATCTACTGAAGATAGTAACTGTGTTGGAGTAGATGACAGTTTACTGTCTATTACCACTTTGCTATCTACTGAAGATAGCACCTATGTTGGAGTAGATGACAGTTTACTGTCTATTACCACTTTACCATCTACTGAGGATAGCATCTTCATTGAAGTAGATGACAGTTTACTGTCTATTGTCACATTGCTACCTACTGAAGATAGCACCTATGTTGGAGTATATGACAGATTACTGTCTATTACCACTTTGCTATCTGCAGAAGATAGCACCTATGTTGGAGTAGATGACAATTTAGTCTATTACCACTTTGCTATCTGCTGAAGATAGCACCTATGTTGGATTAGATTCAGTTTACCATATTTACTGTATATATTATCACCTTGCTATCTACTGAAGATAGCACCATATGCAGATCCAGTGTAAACATATTTGCTGCTACCTGTCAATAAATATACCATGTAAGTTTTCAGAAAATAGATTATTCCTGAGCAACAATAGCAATGGTTGTATGTGTATGTTGTTTTACTTCCTAAAATATATTGGCCACAGGATCAAACGTTATCATTAGATTCAAGGGTATTATGCCAAAACAAAAATTGTATATCTCAAAGATATCGCACACATTCATTTTGCCATGCACATATATGTCTTGGTGCAATTAGAAAAAAAACTTAAAAGTTTTTTTTTCAAACAAAAATATCAGTAAAATATGTTTTAAAAGCATTTCTTGAAATAACTGTGTGTATAACACTTTAAATTAGTGAAAATAGTTCACTATGTGTAAAAGAATATAAGATTTGAAAGAGTCTCAAGCTTATTTTGACTGAGTCAGGGAAAATGAGAAAAAAAACACCCTCCGCAGTGGATTTTTAACTCTTTTTTCCCCTTAGATAAACTTGTAAAATTGCTTGGGCTGAACCCAATCGATAACAAGTCAAAGAAAGTGGATTTGTGATCTGGGTCAAGCGTGTGATAACTAAAGTGTCCATAAAGCAACACTAACCTACAATGACATCATCAACAAGTATGATGTCATCACATAGTGTCTTGTTACTATGGTAACTATCTTATCACACTACAAGCTTTAAAGATGTAGTCTATGGTACAAACCCGGTAATTGTATGATCCAGGAGATAACAAAATACTGTTCTGGTAAAAGAAACTACAATATTGGAAAAAAGTACTTGGAACACTTGGTACACTTAGTTGAAATTTCGTGCAGAATTTGTTATGATCATGGAAATTAAATATATTGTGGTTTGGAACAAATACGGCAATTTTTTGCCCAAAATAAGGCAACTTTTGCCCCAAATTGGGTGAATTCACTTTGCTCCTCCCCCATTGCCATGCAGAACAATGTTTGGTGCCGCCACAGCATTCAACATGATCAGAAAGCCACCTCTTTTTGTGAAAACCAATGTTTTTTAACCTCCTACATGTGATTAATATGTAACACTTGCATTCTATGCAGACTCATTTTTGAATATGGCATGAATTACAGTTCTGGAAAACCCATATCATTTTAATTTGTAGGAGTATAGTCCCAAACAGAAATGTTTGGTAGACTCATAACCGGTGCGATCTTACCTTTCCGATGTTGATTAAGATACTTCTTGCATCGATCCCGAGATGCGGAAAAAACCAATAGTCATTTTGTCCCACATAAATGAATAAATAACAAAAACCCCGATCCCCGGTGGACTCACCCAAAAGGTGACGTCACACCATATGATCGCCCCTTATCCGACTTGGGATCCCCTACTCGGACCAAACTTGTAGGGGGGTGGCCGGGGTCCGGGATAATCAACATCGGAAAGGTAAGATCGCACCGGTTATGAGTCTACCAAACATTTCTGTTTGGGACTAGACTCAGTACACCGGTCGATCTTACCGCTTTCGATGTTGATTAAGATACTTCTTGCATCAACATCTGAAAGATCGATCTAGCAAGTAACCGACGGATGGAGGTACAAGATTGGTCAGCATCTGATCAGGGATCGGGCGCGGGTAACGATGGTTTTCGCGAGGTCAGAAAATATTTTCCCCCAACGGTCGGGAAACAAAAAAGACCACGCGATCACAGACATAAACCTCCTTACTTAATAAGTTTGGTGGTTAAGAATAGCGACACTGGTTCTTACCATGCTGAGTATTCTGTATAGTCTGAAAACCTGGTACCCGTACACCACCGTGATTATGATCGCCCGAACAATGTCCCGTAAACCTCCCGCCCGTCTCTGATTACTAACGAAAGCGGAAGTATCGTAGAGAAGGGCGAAGGTGGCTTCGGGACACCGCCTGCTAGATCTCCTCAAGGGACAACCGACGGTATACCCAAGATGATGAGATAGCTCGTGTCGAGTGGGTGGGGTGGGACGCGAAACCTTCGCGATCCCCGGACCCCACCAACACCTGGACCAGCCATTGCGACAGCGGCTGGACCGAAAGGCTCTGTAAGGGTGATGAATGCGGTCGTGAGTCCTCGCAAGGCTTGTGTTCGGAAGAAATAGTGCTGCAGCGCCTTATCGGACACCCCAGCCTATCTTTGGCTTCAGCCGAACCTTGCCCAACCCTGGGGATTGGAGAGGGACGAATGTCGGTATGCACCGCGCCCGTTCAGTAGTCACGAGAACAGAGCGCCCGAAACAGTGTCGCTCCAGTGTTTGTGAACACGGAAGCTAACCTCGAGACCGTGTGCAACTCAGCACCGCCGTCCCAAAGCCAACGCCAAACCGGAAAGCCATCTTGAGAGTTACGTATTTAAGCGTCGCTTTTGACGGAAGGTCAAAAGGGTGACCCTTAAAGTAATCTAAGACTGTGTTGGGATCCCTTAGGAGGATCACTTTCCTTTTGGTAGACACTGTTGAACATACCGTCGAGGCGTAGACTAATAAGGTAACCATCGGCTATGATAGTCGACCCGTCTGCCTCAAACCTCGGTGAATGGAGAGGACAGCTGACTTATAGCTGGCCCCAGTGGCCCGCTGAAGTCTTGCTTGGAACTTTTCTGTCAGAAACTCCGGAACTAGCAGCACAGAGGCTCTAGCGGGAGAGCTATTTGTCTCATTGCACCAAGCGTAGTATGGAGCCAGACTCTGGCTATACGTACGGAGGGTAGACTTCCGTCTAGCCCCGGCGATGAGAAAAACAGCTTCTGACGAAAAGTATCCCTCCGCTGCGCGTTCCCTGGTAAGGGCCATGCAGCTAACTGCAGGTGCTCTAGTGATAGACTGGGTACCTCCGCTCCGGGCATCCGGAGTAGATCTGGTACTGGGAGTGCCAGCGGCCTTGCCGCTAGCAGAATGACAATGCAGTCTTCCCACCCGATCTTGGCCACCACCCTCATGAGTAGTGAGATCGGAGGGACTGCATAAGCTGTCATCCTCCCCAGTCTATGGACAGAGCGTCCACGGTGAATGCTTGGGGTCCGCGACCCTTGAGCAGTACACCGGCAGTGGATGATTGCGATGAGATGCGAACAGATCTTTCGAGGGTGGTACATCCCCTTGAAGATCGCCTGAGCGACCTGCGAGCAAGGGACCATTCTGCTGGTCCCGACACCCTTCCTCGTGACAGATTGTGCGCGAGGATGCTGGTGACGCCAGCGATGTGTATCGCTCTCATCGTAATCTGCCTGAACTTGCACCACCCTATCAGGTGTCGTGCATGCAGGCTCAATCGTGGTGGCCCGGAGTCCCCTTGTCTGTTGGGGTAGGCTACCACGGTTGTGTTATCCGTCAGGACAACGGTATGTGATTCCACGATCACCTCCTCGTAAGCGAGGGAGGTTGATGTGAAACCCTGTCTCTATGGCCCCCATAGGCCCGAGACGGAGTCTCCGTGGATGTGGACCCCCCAGCCCCGTTTTGACGCTATGGTCGTCACTACGTGACATACCGGGGTGCAGGAAACCTGACACCCTGGGTCAAATTGGGCTGATGGGTCCACCACCAGAGTTCCTCTCGCGATCTCCGACAACGGAACCGCGAGGGATATTGGTGACGACTGGGCCTGCAAGCAGGCTAGAAGGTGTAGTTGGGTAAGCCTAACGTAGAAACGGCAGTACAGTACGAGGTCTACCATACTGGCCATTAGGCCTACCACCTTCATCCATGCCACAGCGGGTTTTGCCCGAGACTCGGCCAAGAGTCAGGCACACCGCACCATGTTCGTCACCCACTCGGGTGAGAGCACCGCGAACCCCTCCGTGAGGGTGATCTGGGCCCCTACAAATAGTGGTGTCTGCGTCGGGACCACGCTGGACTTTTTTGAGCTGATCAACAAATCCAGGGTCCCGCACCCTGCGGGCTACCAACCCCAGGAGCCCCGTAGTCTCCGGTGGAGTGTGTCCGTATAGGAGCCAAACGTCCAGGTAGCAACTGATGTTGACACCCCTGTGCTTCAGGTACGCTGCCACCGCTCTGACCAAGAGTGTTAAACACCCTGGGAGAGATGGACAGGCGGATGGCGGTATCAAAACTGGTAATTTTGATCCTGTACCTAGAAGCGCAGATGCCTCCAAGCGTGGGAGGCGATTGGCATATGCAGATAGGCGTCCGAGAGATCTAGCGATGTTGTTCCCATGCCCCTGATGGGGCAGGCTAGCACCGAGGCGAGAGTCCCCATTCTGAACCTCTTGGGCCTGAAGAACGTGTTCAACAGCCTGCGGTTCCGGATGGGGCTCCCGTCGCCGGTCTTCCTTGGAGCCAATGGCTCCAAGATCACCCGTAGAACGGGGGGGTAGACCGGGGGCTGTGTGATCCCTGTCAGTAGTGCCCGACGCTGGGGGCCGTCTGACGGCACTACTGTGGACCTCTGAAAAGTGCAGACGAATGTGGGGAGACTGGGTTGCCAGTCTGTAACCCCCACTCACCACTGACCATACCCAGGCGCTCAAAGAGATGGTTTCCCACCTCTGGGTGAAAGCCACAAGCGGTCGTCCACTGGGAGATCCCCCTGTGGAAAAACCGCTGAGCCCTCCAGGAATGCTCTGCCTAGCTTCCCTTGGAAAAGCGCTTGCTCTTCTTCGGGGCTTGCCAGCTGTTCCTGTGCTACCCTTGCGCCTCCCAGAAATGGGTGCTGCAGAGGTAGTGGGCTCGGGTACTGTTGGTGGTGCACGGCCTGCTGAAGTCGGAGCTCCTACCCATGGTAAGGGCAGTTTCCGACCTCTTCAGAGTGCTCCTTGGTAGCTTCTTTGCACGGTCCTCCACCGTGGCGCAGAAGCATCCAAAGAGAAAAAGGACCCTGCCTTTCCATCGCGTTGAGCGATTGGAGTGGCAGGCCCCTCCCCCCGGCGCTGAGTGGACACCCTATGGGCTAGGCCCATGGAGCTCTCGTTGAGGCTAGCTGTTAGCACCGCTAATAGGCTCACCTCGCGGAAGATCGCAGATGTTGTCTGGCGTGATACGCTTGACGACATCTGGGTCCCTCTCGGATCCCCTCAGGTAGGTCCCGTGGTCCTCCCGCGTTACACGCAGAGGAAGCGTGCGAGCACGCGGCGGCATAGCTCTACTGAGCTCGACAGCCCTACGATATCTACCCGTGAGGTTTGCCGGGAATGAGAGTGCAGGCGTCCCATGTGAGGAAGCAGCAGCTGAGCATCCTACTGAAAGGATCCCCCGGTCCGCCTCCATGGACTCCCCCTTAGGGGGTGTCCGGAGGAAGATCAGTGCTGTTGCTCCCCTCGCGGGGCAGCGGGGGAAAGAGATTGTAGTGATGTCACTACCGGACTCAGCTTCCGACTCCTTTCCCTCGCCCACAGTATCCGTATCATGCTCCGATGATGACGGTAACTGAGGACGGGCATCTGAAAGCGGGTAAGAAGGCATAACCACTGTGTGGCTCGCCGACTACCTGCCAGCAGAAGAGGGAGTACTCCCGCAAGACCCTGAGGTATCCGCCATGGCACCACTGGGTCCGCATGCTCTCGCAGCCGTCGTCCCTAGCGCTTAGCAGCACGGGCCTACCCTGATCAAGATCTGGGTTAGCCCCATGCCGGCTGGCCTGGTCAACAGCTGATGTTGGTACTGCGTGGCCATCGCTAGGCGACACTTGCCACGGTGCTAGGCCGTGGAAGAAACACCCTGCGGCGGGTACCACGGGCATACCCAGCCGGCAGCTGACCCTGAAAGGATCCGCCACCAGGGTAACCCCATGGTACTGCAGTACCAGCACGCCTCCCCCTTGTTGCCACAGAGACTGTGGCGACTAAGGCGGAGCTGCGGTACCGGTGCGGTATCAGCGTGGGTACCCGTGAGGGTTCCCAACTGTGGACCGCTGTACCCTCGCCACACTGCGTTCCCTGTTTGGGGGATCAAGCTGTGTGCTGGCGTGGTACCGGCGCTGGTACTAGCATGGGTACCCGTGAGGGTTCCCGGTTGTGTACCGCTGTATGCGTGGTTCCAGCGTGGGTGCCCGTGAGGGCTCCGGCTGTGTACCACTGTACCCATGCCTCACTGCGTTCCCCGCAAGAGATCAAGCCGCAGTGTATGGGTACCCGCTATACCGGCTGTCCCTTGGCTAGAGGGAGCTTGCCTAGTACCACGGGTAGCTGAGCGTGCATACCCCCGATCAATCACCTCGCCACCTGAATAGGCAGCGTCAATCAATGGAGCTATGCCCTGATGATTTGACAGTGATCGATCAAGAGAGGTAATTGACCCATTGACGGTAATGGATCACCCACGCTCCGCTGGCTCTCGAGGACATAAGTGGGTTGTTGATCAGCTAGGCTGTTCAAGCTACTTACTGTACCCTCTAGAGCTTCGCCCAAGGTCGCTGTGTGTGGCGGACCACTCACGGCAGCTATGGGCGGGTGCATAGCGGCTACCACTGAAGTCAAGCCGTAGCGCGTCTTTGTAGCTGCCACCGAATGCACCTGGGTCGCTGTCCCGTGAGAGACTGCGAGCCCAACCCCTGAATAATCGCCAGCCAGTCCCTGTGGACAGCCAGCAGCTATTCTAGGGCCCAGGGTATCACTCGGCGGTCCCGCCATGGAACGCTGCCGTGTGACAACCCCAGTTGGTTCTGCTAAGACTACACCCACAGCGTTAGCAGCGTATCGTCTCTGTTGAACCCATGCATGCTAGGGTTCAACCCAGGCAAGCCCGGGGTCCCCTTGCATGCTGCCCGTCGCTGGCTACTACTGTGGCTGTTTGAGCCCGTAGATATGCCTGCAACAGACGGGTGTCCTCCTGCTAAAAACCCGTGAGGATTTTCGCTAGAGGACTGGTATCCTCCTGCTACAAAACCCGCTAGGGTTTTCGCTGGTGGTTACCGCTCTGCTGCCTGCTACTTTGCTCCGACGTATAGTCAGTGCTTTCGCTGGCTGCTGAGCCTTTGGACGCGCTTAGCAGTCCCGAAGGAACCGCCTGCTTGTCCGGGGACCGGGCCCCTTAAGCAGACCTGCCATGACCCATAGGGGCTGTCACAGCAGAATCTACCGTGTCGACTGGTATCCTCCTGCTGCAAAACCCGCTAGGGTTTTCGCTGGTGGTTACCGCTCTGCTGCCTGCTACTTTGCTCCGGCGTATAGTCAGTGCTTTCGCTGGCTGCTGAGCCTTTGGACGCCTTCTTAGCAGTCCCGAAGGAACCGCCTGCTTGTCCGGGGACCGGAGCCCCTTAAGCAGACCTGCCATGACCCATAGGGGCTGTCACAGCAGAATCCACCGTGTCGACCTTACCAGTGCCCTTGGTAGATTTCTTCTTCGTCTTATGGCGATGGCGGAGCCTATCCCAATCGTCAAGCTGGAACTCGGAGAGTCCTAAGCAAAAGAAAGACATCTAGAAGATCGTGAGCACTCCTGTGGGTGAAACAGAGCGGTGTGGGTCCCGCCCGTCACCAGGGAAGGGCAAGCCCGACAGGGCCGAGGCGGCGAGGAGAAAGGGGGGGCACTCACTACCCCCCAACACGCGACTCAAGCCCAGTAAGCAAACCTGAGCACGGAGGCTGGTCGCTAACGTTAGTGGTAAAGTAAGGACTGGCTAACTTTATTACTAAAATGTCAGACGGGTCCCTACCAATCCCCACCGTATGAATATCTGATTAACTCGTCTTTATTGGACGGTAATGAAGACATAACGATAGAGTAATCACCCTAACATAGCAACAATAACCTACCGTACATGAAATACAATGTGTATGTACAAACATCTATTGTAACTTACAGGCTGCAATGGTTGTTTTACGTGGGAAACAAAATGAATGGCGTCCACGAGCGGCCATTTTGAATTGCTCGTGTGTCCCGTATACAAACGGAGGCACGATATGTAGCTAAGTTTTGGATCGTTTTTTGTCACTTTTTCGCCAGAAAATGCCGTCAAAACTATCCTCAGCCGAACAATACCGGTTTGGTTTTACCTAAGGTGTGAAACTACAACCGTATATCTCGCCTTTGGTCGAGAAATTGATACACAGTGCTATGAACAATCGATAGGCACGTCTGTGTCAGTCGGAGACCAAGGAGGATAAGGGACGATCATATGGTGTGGCGTCACCTTTTGGGTGAGTCCACCGGGGATCGGGGTTTTTGTTATTTATTCATTTATGTGGGACAAAATGACTATTGGTTTTTTCCGCATCTCGGGATCGATGCAAGAAGTATCTTAATCAACATCGGAAACGGTAAGATCGACCGGTGTACTGAGTCTTTTGTGATTTTAGCATCCTCTGTTTATGACATATTTTAGTTAGATATCTACAAAGCTTATTCCCAAAAATGTTGATTTTGTGTTTGCAAGTTATGCATGATTATGTGTATTACTATTACATTATGCTCCATGACCATAGCATGATAGGCCACTGTGCAACAGAACATAACAATGACATTCTGCCTATATTTGCAGCAACCCCTGAATACAAACGGTAATACTAGTTACATGCCTAATCGACCCCAAAATCCATGTTCAATCATTTCTTTAATCATGCTTGTGCACAAAGTATACACAGGTACCCAGTACCCAATTGGCAAGGGTCTTCTTTAGGATATACAAGAACAACTCAGGATAAACGAGGAAAGTTGTGACGTAAGCCACGGTCTTGTCTTATGTTAGCGTGACTGCACAAGTCTTTGTAGGAGACTACACATACAGAATTGGTTATCAGGTACTTGACATTATAAAAACACTCTAGGGAGTCAAACTTTGCAGCATCAAACAACTTTAAAATAATTGCTAATAACAGCAGAAAATGTTCTTGATAAAATCATCGCTAGATTCCGGTTGTCTTTTGCTCTCCCCGTGGATTACTGTAAAATGATGCTTCTTTACACTTTTTTGAACCAAGCCAAAATGTTACTTGCGGACATATTAGGCTATTCCAGTTGAAATCCATACACCCCTTATGATAGACATGACTTTAATCTCCCAAACAGGGGGAGTAGATTTCAAATGCAGTCACCCATTCAGGTAATCCCATTTGAAATTCACACTCCCTGTATGGAAGATTAAGGTTTTGGATTCCATAGGGGGTGTATGGATTTCAACTGGAATAGCCTACCTTATACATGTATTCATCATACACACATTCTTCCATAGGCTGCAAGCACTGCTGATCAAAGTGGAAATCACAATTGCCATACATCACATTTGTACTTATGATTGGGAATAACCAAACAGCTTTGGGAATGATAGGCACAATCTGGGGTTAACACTCTATACTCCTTAGCTACATGGGTGGGTATGGCTCTTTGTATCTGGGATATAAAGTTCAATGTCACCTCCAAAGGAGGGTCAACTCTCATGGTGCATTTACCAAATTAAATGTATAAACATTATAGACATTCCCTATTAATTCAGATTAGGTTAAAAAAAGCTTTTTCTCAAAGCTGAAAAAGCTATGTCTCAAAGATGCAGCGCGTGTTCGTTTTTCTTGGCGCATCCATGTCAGCTGCTCAAAAGGCCTGTCACTGTGAGAGGGGCATTACCTTAATATACCAATGTACATAATCAACAATACATTATTCTACCCACAAAATCAAGAAAATCTTGATTCAGATAATCTTCCATGATTACGATAATCTTACACAATAGCCATTAAAACTGTTTAATAACTGAATGGCACTTTAAAGCCATAATGTACGATCTTATAATATGAAATTGGTTAATTTTTTTCAAACCTGATTTTTTTTTGCATACTTGTAAAGTTGTAATGTTTACACATGTTCCAACTTGCATCTAAATGGAATCAGCCAAATTTGTTGTGCTTGTAGTTCAACAGAGCAAAGTTCAACATAAAGTCATAATTAAAAAAAATTATAACTTTATGTCCTCCCATAGAACTGCATGTTAAATGACCAAAATAACCAATGGGGTTTCTTTCACTTTTACTTTGTTATTTCAACTTAAAATGGACAGCAACCCTTCCTGGCAGTTATTACTAATATTATTTCAACATTGAATAAAGAATAACAAAATTAAAATTTGACGGAAATCGTACATTAAGGTGTTAAATACAAGTCCATTTATCTGGCAAAAAAGACTTCTAAACTCACTTAAAACTCACACCTTTTTCCTTTAATCAATCCTTGAGAAACCTCGCCACTATTAAGTGATACTATCTCTTTTCCTGCCATGGCTCTGAATATTTAAACGGAATTTACAAAGTCGATAAGCAACACTTTTGCAGGCATTTGCCCTTTGTTGCTTTCCATCTTGTGTTTTTTAATAATTTTGGTGTTTAGATCATATTAGTATTGATAATGGTGGGTAATTTTAGAGAAATACTGAACCACTCTGGTTGGATTTGGTTGATATCCATCATCATTTATACTTAACTGTATAGCGGGTTAATGGTTGTTTTTATAAAAACCACAAATATAAAAGCACACAAGAATATTGTTTACCCATACGTTTTAATGTACGCCTAAAAAAGGAACAGCAAACTGAACAGTTAAATAAAAAAAATTAATAACATAAAACTATTCCGCTATAAATACAATTTTATGTTCAAGTCATTATCCTCTAGTGCTTTGCTACAAACATATGACACATAATAAAGCAAGTGAATCCTGTGTCAAGGAAAATTAATCATCATTTATTTCTTATTGATTACATCTCCTGTAAGCACAGTCAGGTTTTGTTGTAGGAAGTGCTATGAGCAAATTTGATGCATAGTTCCTGAAATGTAAACAAATTGATCACATTGAGGTAAATACAAATCAATGGAACATATTTTTTGGCTATATTTTGGAATTAATTTTATACACATCATACTCATTTGGTTTTAACACGTCAATATGAATGCAACAATAACAGAATATGAATACCGTGTGCATATTTTGAAGTTAAGTAAATATTGATACTTCTCAGAGTGATGTCCAAGTATTCATTCCCTGGTGCTAGCAAAATATATAAAGGTGATGAGGTGATGTTGATAAACACATTTAAGGGTCTCTCTATCTACCTGTCTTTATGCCTGTCTGTATCCATCTGTGATTTCTCACTTGATACTTCTCAGAATGCATGTCCAAGTATTTAGCTCAGATGCTATCAAAATATGACATGCAGGTTATAAAGGTGATGTTGATAAACACATCTGTCTCTCTATCTCTCTATCTGTCTGTCTTTATGTCTGTCTGTATCTATCTAACAAATGCATACAAATATTGATACTTCTCAGAGTGATGTCCAAGTATTCATCTCTGGTGCTATCAAAATATATAAAGGTGATGAGGTGATGTTGATAAACACATTTAAGGGTCTCTCTATCTGCCTGTCTTTATGCCTGTCTGTATCTATCTGTGATTTCTCACTTGATACTTCTCAGAGTGCATGTCCAAGTATTCATCTCAGATGCTATCAAAATATGACATGCAGGTTATAAAGGTGATGTTGATAAACACATCTGTCTCTCTATCTCTCTATCTGTCTGTCTTTATGTCTGTCTGTACGTCTGTATCTATCTGCAATTTCTAACAAGTGCATATAAATATTGATACTTCTCAGAGTGCATGTCCAAGTATTCATTCCCTGGCGGTATCAAAATATATAAAGGTGATGAGGTGATGTTGATAAACACATTTACGGGTCTCTCTATATCCATCTATGATTTCTAACAAATGCATATAAATATTGATACTTCTCAGAGTGCATGTCCAAGTATTCATTCCCTGGTGCTATCAAAATATATAAAGGTGATGAGGTGATGTTGATAAACACATTTAAGGGTCTCTCTATCTGCCTGTCTTTATGTCTGTCTGTATCCATCTATGATTTCTAACAAGTGCATATAAATATGGGGAGAGCCTGGCCTAGCAGTTAAGGCATAGGACTGTGAATCCAAGGGTCATGGGTTCGAATCCCAGGTCCGGCTCTTTGTGTCCTTGAGCAAGGCACTTCACTCTACTTGCTTAGTGCTTCGGAGGGCACTTTAAGCTGTCGGTCCCGTGTACATGCATATTTTCTCACATTACTGTAGTGTGCACGTTAAAGAACGTCACAGGCTATTCGAAAAGAGCAGGCGTTCATCCCGGTACTGTTGACTGTACTTCAAAATACACTCATCTACTCTAGGTTTCAGAGTAAAAATAAGTACAGCTTGCCTGTACGCAGTGCGATAATACTCATACATATGAGGGAGGCACTTATAAGGAAGAAGAAGAAGAAATATTGATACTTCTCAGAGTGCATGTCCATCTCAAAATTTGACAGATTATAAAGGTGATGTTGATAAACACATTTGTCTCTCTTTCTGTCTGTCTTTATGTATGTCTGTCTGCAATTTAAAAAAAGTGCATACTGTTTTGATATAAAATTGGATCAATTGAGCCCATCATTATTGGTTGAGCTACAAGTCTCATACTATCTGTCTGTCTCTATTTTATTTCTTTTGTGTGTTGGGGTGTGTCTAGGTATGTGTCTGTCTGTATTAAAATATTGATAATTGTCAAATTGTCACCTAAACATATCCAATTTTCCATGGTACCTAATGGACTCAATTAATAGCTATTAATTAAGATTTTACAATGCAAGTTGCTATCTAAAAGATATACCAATGCAAACATAATAATTATGTGTTACATACATGTATTTGTATAGCTCTTACTCCTCTATCTTTATAATATGTTCTAGCCCTGGCTGAAATTTGATACACTTTTGATACATCACTTTTGATACGTATGAAAAATGTATGAAATAAAAGGCTTTGAATTGGAACCCTCATTTCATACACTTTTATGTATCAAAACTGTATCAAATTAACATTGCATACACATTTTATACATATCAAAAGTGTATCAAATGCCAAGATAATGTATCAAAAAAGTATCAAATGAAATGTATCCTTTCATTTCATACATATTTGATACATAATTATATCAAAAGTGTATCAAATAAGTAACTGTATCAAATCAGGGTTCCAATTTAAACTGTATCAAATTAGCGTTCAAATTTTTATCCTTTCATTTCATACACATTTCATACATAATTTATATCAAAAGTGTATCGAATATGTTACTGTATCAAATGAGGGTTCCAATTTAAACTGTATCAAATTAGCATTGAAATTTTTATCCTTTCATTTCATACACATTTCATACATAATTTATATCAAAAGTGTATTGAATATGTTACTGTATCAAATGAGGGTTCCAATTTAAACTGTATCAAAATAGCATTGAAATTTTTATCCTATCATTTCATACACATTTCATACATAATTTATATCAAAAGTGTATCGAATATGTTACTGTATCAAATGAGGGTTCCAATTTAAACTGTATCAAATTTTCGTTGAAATTTTTATCCTTTCATTTCATACACATTTCATACATAATTTATATCAAAAGTGTATTGAATATGTTACTGTATCAAATGAGGGTTCCAATTTAAACTGTATCAAATTTATGCTCAAATTTTTATCCTTTCATTTCATACACATTTCATACATAATTTATATCAAAAGTGTATCGAATATGTTACTGTATCAAATGAGGGTTCCAATTTAAACTGTATCAAATTTATGCTCAAATTTTTATCCTTTCATTTCATACACATTTCATACATAATTTATATCAAAAGTGTATCGAATATGTTACTGTATCAAATGAGGGTTCCAATTTAAACTGTATCAAATTTATGTTCAAATTTTTATCCTTTCATTTCATACATATTTCATACATAATTATATCAAAAGTTTATGAAATATGTAACTGTATCAAATCAGGGTTCCAATTTAAACTGTATCAAATTAGCGTTGAAATTTTTATCCTTTCATTTCATACACATTTCATACATAATTTATATCAAAAGTGTATTGAATATGTTACTGTATCAAATCAGGGTTCCAATTTAAACTGTATCAAATTAACATTCAAATTTTTATCTTTTCATTTCATACATATTTCATACATAATTTATATCAAAAGTGTATCGAATATGTTACTGTATCAAATGAGGGTTCCAATTTAAACTGTATCAAATTAGCATTAAAATTTTTATCCTTTCATTTCATACACATTTCATACATAATTTATATCAAAAGTGTATTGAATATGTTACTGTATCAAATGAGGGTTCCAATTTAAACTGTATCAAATTTATGCTTCAAATTTTTATCCTTTCATTTCATACACATTTCATACATAATTTATATCAAAAGTGTATCGAATATGTTACTGTATCAAATGAGGGTTCCAATTTAAACTGTATCAAATTTATGTTCAAATTTTTATCCTTTCATTTCATACACATTTCATACATAATTTATATCAAAAGTGTATCGAATATGTTACTGTATCAAATGAGGGTTCCAATTTAAACTGTATCAAATTTATGCTCAAATTTTTATCCTTTCATTTCATACATATTTCATACATAATTATATCAAAAGTGTATGAAATATGTAACTGTATCAAATCAGGGTTCCAATTTAAACTGTATCAAATTAGCATTAAATTTGTATCCTTTCATTTCATACACATTTCATACATAATTTATATCAAAAGTGTATTGAATATGTTACTGTATCAAATCAGGGTTCCAATTTAAACTGTATCAAATTAACATTCAAATTTTTATCCTTTCATTTCATACATATTTCATACATAATTTATATCAAAAGTGTATCGAATATGTTACTGTATCAAATGAGGGTTCCAATTTAAACTGTATCAAATTAGCATTGAAATTTTTATCCTTTCATTTCATACACATTTCATACATAATTTATATAAAAAGTGTATCGAATATGTTACTGTATCAAATGAGGGTTCCAATTTAAACTGTATCAAATTAGCATTGAAATTTTTATCCTTTCATTTCATACACATTTCATACATCATTTATATCAAAAGTGTATCGAATATGTTACTGTATCAAATGAGGGTTCCAATTTAAACTATCAAATTTTCGTTGAAATTTTTATCCTTTCATTTCATACACATTTCATACATAATTATATCAAAAGTGTATGAAATATGTAACTGTATCAAATCAGGGTTCCAATTTAAACTGTATCAAATTAGCATTCAAATTTTATCCTTTCATTTCATACACATTTCATACATAATTATATCAAAAGTGTATGAAATATGTAACTGTATCAAATCAGGGTTCCAATTTAAACTGTATCAAATTAGCGTTGGAATTTGTATCCTTTCATTTCATACACATTTCATACATTATTATATCAAAAGTGTATGAAATATGAAACTGTATGAAATAAGCGTTCCAATTTAAACTGTATCAAAATAGCGTTCAAATTTTATCCTTTAATTTCATACACATTTCATACATAATTTATATCAAAAGTGTATCGAATATGTTACTGTATCAAATCAGCGTTCCAATTTAAACTGTATCAAATTAGCATTGAAATTTTGATCCTTTCATTTCATACACATTTCATACATAATTATATCAAAAGTGTATCAAATATGTCACTGTATGAAATCAGCGTTCCCAATTTAAACTGTATCAAATTAGCATTGAAATTCTTATCCTTTCATTTTATACACATTTTATACATAATTATATCAAAAGTGTATCAAATATGTCACTGTATCAAATCAGCATTCCAATTCTAATGTCTGTCCAGCTGGACTGCCCTATTTTTGATACATGCCATTTGATACACTTTTGATATAGTTTTGATACACTTTTGATACAGTTTTTTATACACTTTTGATAGTTTTTGATACACTTTTGATAGTTTTTTGATACACTTTTGATACAGTTTTTATGCACTTTTGATAGTTTTTATACACTTTTGATACAGTTTTTATACACTTTTGATACAGTTTTTTATACACTTTTGATACAGTTTTCCAAATTTCAAAATTGGTCCAATCAAGCTCAAATTCAACAAGAATTATCCTTACATGATCTAAACATATTTGCAAACAGTATTGACCCCAAAGTGAAGGGGTGAAATGTCAAATTTTGAAATTAGTCTAATCAAGCTCAAATTCAACACTGCCTTCTATGCCAATGCTGACCTCTAGCACTTTCCCCCCTCACGGAGCAGCTCAATGCACTTTCCCCATCAACGTTCAAAATTACAACGCAATAGGATAAATGTGTGAGAAAGTATTGCAAAAAAGAAGCAAAACCCAACCAAAATCGAACATACATACATCAGAGGGCCTGCTTGGAAAGCAGTGCTTGTCACTGAAGTCGTTATTTACCCTCAATAAAGAGACAAAAAGGCTACCAATAACAAAAAGATCTACTATACAGGCATGTGCTATATTCATGCTTAATACATATACATAGAGGCCCTATATATATAATATATAGTAAGCTTACCTTATCAGAACAAAGTCAGATATTTCCTCTTTAATCACAGTCCCTGATTACAACTACATTGTATACTAATGTGCAGTCTACAAGCATGTTTGTATCTTCATCATGATAAATAAAACACCATAATTTGCTCTAAAATACAGTACATTTCCAAATGCAATTCCTGGTGTTAACTGCATGCATGCCACATGGGCAAATTTGAAAATGATGAGTCATTATCTAGACATGTGATCAGTTATTGATACAGTTTTGATACACTACAAAAGGTCAGTTTATGAAAGCCCAATTTGATACACTTTTGATATACCTCTAGCCACCCAAAATAAACCAAGTCCAATTTAATACGCTTTTGATACACTGTAGGCATCCAGAATTTGACTAAGTCCAATTTGATACACTTTTGATATACATCTAGCAAACAAAAATTAACTAAGTTCAATTTGATACACTTTACATACACTAAAAAACAGGCAAAGTCCAATTTGATACACTTTTGATATACATCTAGCAACCAAAAATTAACTAAGTTCAATTTGATACACTTTACATACACTAAAAAACAGGCAAAGTCCAATTTGATACACTTTTGATACACTGTATGCAGCCAGAATTTGACCAAGTCCAATTTGATACACTTTTGATATACATCTAGCACCAAAAAGTTCATTTTGATACACTTTACATACACTGAAAAACTGCAAAGTCCAATTTGATACACTTTTGATACACCACAAGCATGGCCAAAATTAACTAAGTTCAAATTTGATACACTTTTGATACATTTTTGATTTTTTTAGGTGGTATTTGATACAGTTTTGATACCCTATATTTTCAGTTGATACATTTTCAATACACCCTTTAGTATATCAAAACTGTATCAAATTGCCGCTTGATACAGTTTTAATACACTTTGATACACTTTTGATACACTTCTTGCTGTATAGAATTTCTGCTAGGGAGCTGTTGTAAATGCCAATTACTCACAATGCATATTCATTGTAAACCTGGCTTGTATAAATGGACTAAGTATCATGATATTGTGAAATTTATCCAATGATCATGTTCCTCTTATTGAGCTATTCCACTTGAAATCAACACCCCCTGTGGAAGATTTAAGCTAATGTCTTCTACAGAGATGGAGTGTGGGTTTTAAATAAGTAGGGTGAAACTTTCACACAATTTTTCCCTGGAAACAAGCATGATGATCAAAAAAACAACAACATATGAATCTTACAATAGATTAAAAAAACCACATACAAATGTTGACAGATATAGTTTGTTCTCTCCATCGTCTTTTGAAATTACAAAATGTTCCACTTAATACACATTTCTTCACCGTTAAATTTGTCATCATATATTTATGTCTCTTCAAAATTTATCATGCCAAGAACTACCTTCAGGCAAAGGCCTCGGCAAAGGCTCCAGATAGCAGCAGTAATGTATAATGTAACTTATATTGTAACATAACGCGTGTTTAATTTCACGCTTAAGTATGTACTAACGGGAATTAATAACAACATTTGAGCGTTGACTGCATGTAATATTGCACATTGATTTGTTACTTAGTATCTGTGTTGACAGATAGAGATGATATAGATTGGCAAATTGAGCAACAGGTTGTGTGATTCAATGCTCTCTATACACCTAAGTATGCAACCTGCTATTTCGAAGCTTTGCTAAATATAATGTCGTAAATAAGGTTTGATATGTCGAATATGAATTCAGATTTGCTACATTGAATATAACCCTAACCTTAACCTAACAGGTATGGAAGAGTGCATGGCATGTCAAAAGTTTCACCTGTATACTGTAGGCTGCATGCCATGGGCATCAATACTGGGGGAGGGGGAAATGTACCCAGGGACTGTCTTTTGAGGAGAGCAAGAGTAATCACTCTCTACTGCTCTCCTTAATCTGATATAGGAGAGTGATTTTTAGCTCTCCTTGACCATTCTCTCCTTATATTCTATTGCAAATGCTCTAAACAGCTGTCCTTGAAGGCTCCTGAAGAGCAATTTAATGCTCTCCTGCAAATTCCAAAAGACAGTCTCTGTATACCCTCCCCCTCACCTTCTCGGCCTGAGTTTGCCGAGTTTGCTATGTGGAAAATAAGGTTCGCTATTTCAAATCTAACCCTAAATGTTAACCTAACCCAGCTTATTTTATATTCAGTATATAGTAAACCTATATCATATTCAACTAGCCAACCTAATTTGCGACATAGCAAACCTTCAACATAGCAGGTAGCATTAGCGCCAGTCCGTCTTCAACTGGATTGACGCCAATGGCAGGCAGCCACCATACAAGTGAAAGTTTTGACACGCCATGCATTCTCCCCAAAATTTCATGCTGAAGGAATATTCATCATGGATTGTTTGGGTTGGGGTGTCTTTGTGATATCCACAGTTCCTGGATGGTGTTACTAGATAAAAAGGAGTGATAAAAATACATTATAAGCTAGATCCGCATTTGGAGGTGACAGCCCAAAGGTGCATTGCCTTGTAAAACTTCATCAGTCTGCAGTGAAAAATATTGTTTGTCGGTTGACCGCAGTTGGACAGTGAAAACTCAAAAGTGGTGAATCGCTACCCACATTCCAGCATGTTCCAGATGAACTCCATACACACTGTACCCCCTATGGAAGACATGCCCTTAATCTCCCCTCCCACATAGGGAGTGTGAATTTCAAATGGGGTTACCTGAACGGGTGGCTCCATTTGAAATCTGCACCCCCAGTGTGTGAGATTAAGGTCATGTCTTCCATAGGGGGTGTGGAATTCAGCTAGAATTTGCTGGTGCCTACAAATAAGTGTATATGTTACGTGTGTAGGTGTATGTGCTTGTCGTAAACATTTACAAATGAGGACACTCAGGCCCGTATGCAGGGGGGCCCCCCCATTTGGAAAAGTATACAAAAAGTCCCAATATTTCAGAAAATCAGGTTTCTTGGGTGGTGTTTCTATATCAAGAATAGCATAAAAAATGCATTGTAAACAATATCTACATTTGTCTGTGAAGGTAAAGGTCCATGCTTGGATATGTAAAACTTGACAATTCCATAGTAAGGCAAATAAAACTCAAACATGGGTGTCCGTAGCTGGAAAATAAAAGCTCAATATGATTGGTGTCTGCGTATGTGGGGTGATGGGTTTGTTTGAGTGGCTAACGGCTGGGTATGTGGGTGCACAACAAATATAATGTACAAACATGAAAAATTAAAAAAAAAACCACTACCTAACATGAATAAAGTTTACAAGAACAACAAATATCAAATATTCCAGAATTCCTGCTTCTGGCAAATATGCAAAGGTTAACATATGCAAATTGTTTATTCATGGAAGTTCGCTTTTGTTTTTTGTATGCACATGCACTTTTAAGAAATGTCAAATTATGCCAAAAGCTATTGAAATAATGGTTTAGCTATTAAGCTGGATATGCATTTGAAGGTTAAGTTATGCAGGAAGTTAAAAATTCATATCTAACATTTAGTGGTTTTGTTTCACTGAGCAAGTAGATCAAGTAAGTCTGTCTTCTATCAGGTAACCTTTAAGCTTACAGTATAGCCTCTAAAAGGTACAACTTTGGTGACACCACCTGGGACCAACAAACTAAATGGATTGGAAACTCTGCTATGCAAGTTTGCTCCCTTCTTTTTAAGTTGTTACTTGTTTTTTCAAGCAGCATGATATAAAAAAATTGCAAGTTCTGAACAAGAACTTGTTGAAACGGTCACCCCATGGATAGCACTGACTGCCTTTGTTACAGTAATCCTGATAGGTTACATGTTATAATCATCTGACTGAGTAACCAATCAAAATAGAGGATTCAGAACTTGCCAATTTTAAGTTTACTTTACCGGTACTCTCTTTCAACCCTATTGACTATTATCTGTGATTGGCTCAAATGCATGCTATACATGTACAGTAGTCCTCTTTCAAAATGATTTATACATGTAAATGCCTATGGGGTTAAATCACCAGTACAAAAAGTCAATACAAATATTTTTATAATAAAACAAACAAACATATGGATCAACAGTCAGACAGACACACAGACAAACAGATGCAGAAGCTTGCAGACACACCCACAGAAAGAGAGAGTGACAGTGAGAGATATACTGCCATAAGGCTTCACCTGAAAAACTATGAGCATTTTGTGCAAAATCCACATCAGGTAAAGGGAAGGTGATCAAGTACATAGATATTGAGGGTTTCAGCTGCAACTTCATGATATGCAGGTTAAAAGCTTTGTGAAAATGGACTCTGATACAGATACAAGACACAAAAAATCATTACACAGTGGCCTATGGGCAATGTCACTTATTTAGGAGTGGATCAAAGTCAGTGGATTCTGTGGTTTAAAGCCTATCACTTACTCCCTATCAGATAAAGATTGGTTGCAACTGACATTGACAGTCCATTAACATTTTTTTTGTTGCAATATACATAAAATTTCTCTCCTGACTGTGCAGGAAAACAATTACTGATTAAAGGATTTGCATCATTGGAGACAGGTAATCATTTTTCACTTTGTTTTATTGCTTATTCAACCTGATCAAATGAATCATTCAATGTCAGACATTGTTCTGCCACGATTCCTGGGTAGGGTGTACATACCCTGATCAGAATTCGCTGTGAGGTATTTGCCATTCCCTGTACCTGCCTCACAATTCCCTGGGTAGGGTGTACATACCCTGATCAGAACTGGCTGTGAGGTCTTTGTCATTCACTGTACCTGCCTCAAGATTCCCTGGGTAGAGTGTACATACCTTGATCAGAACTGCTTATGAGGTCTTTGTCATTCACTCTACCAGCCTAACAAGTCAAAAGCAGTAATGGGGAATGCTGAAAATTTCTTTGACATTTGCCAATTATGCACCGCCAGGAATTGAACCAGGGACCTCTTGCACTTGCGTCAAAGAACTTAACTGCTGCTGGGCCACTCTGCTTTATCATTTCCCACTCTTAGCTGGTGATCATTTTGATTTCCCTACTATGTTCCGATTCACATGCATGAATAGCATTCTTGGCGGCATGCCCATAGCCAGGATTTATTCTGGACTGTGCAGCGGACTCAAAAGTGACCTTTTGTCAATTTTTCCTTCAAAAACGGGCCAATTTCAATGCCTTTTCCTCGAAAAAAGTGGACCTTTTATTTTTTTCTTCAAAAAGGTCTGATTTTCAAAGTTTTTACAAAAAAGTGGACCATTTTATTCAGATTGGCATTTTTCTGGGGGGTTGCATACCCCCCTCCCCCAGCCTCCTGGCTAAAGCTTGGCTGGGGGCTTTGTTCTGGTCTGATTCAAATTTAGTGAACATAGGATGTCAGCCAGACGATGAAGAACTAGCTACACCAAATAGCGTGGGAGGATGAAGAAAACTCCAGAAATATACATACATCCGCACTTCTCTATTTGGAAAAGTATCCGTAATCAAGTCAGGAAGTTCATTTCCATGAAACATAGCCTGGGTCATATTAACTGCTGCAAGAAAGTGGTGGGTGTATGGCAAAGTGATCAGCCTCCAGTCAGGTGACAAGATGGTGGATGCACATTATACATCATGATGGAGCAGACATTAACACATGCACTACAATGTATGTGATCATGTTTTTTGCACTTTTTAGCTTCACCCATCATAGCTTTTTTGCACACAAATTGGAGGAGCCCATATTTACAGATTATTGGGTACCCGAACTGTTGAAAGACTATGCACCTAAATCATCCCTTTTTAATGTTATTGGTATCTTTTAACTGTGCCTTTAACAAAATGCAAACATTCAGCTATGATCTTTGCATGGAAAAGGCTTTATATTGTAGATTTATAGGATTACATAAAATGTAAACTGCATTTTCAAGTAGTAGGCCTATATTACAACAAGCCACATTATTCATTAACATGATTAGAGGTACCTATTTCAAATCCCCTCCCGTCCCCACCAACATATGCTGGAGCAAACATGTGGCACATTTTGAAATTGAGGCATTTGGTACACAGCATTGATTAACCCAGCAAACACAAAACATTTTTGAAATGTTTTAAACCGGTTATATTTTGGGTTCTTGTTGTTTTATATTTTGGGTTCTTGTTGTTGTTGTTTTTTTGGTTTTTTTTTAATTTTGAGTTTTAGTTTGTGAGTGTGAGTGAGGGAGTGTGAATTTCAAATGGGGTTACCTGTTATAAGTGGCTCCATTTGAGTTCATGTTCAAATATTTTGCAGTACGTTTTCAAAAAAATGTTTTTGAATGTTATAAAAACATTTTATACCCTTTATATAACCCAACATTCAAATGTTTTCTGCCAACCTCTTTTAACCTTTGCGAATGTCAAAAATGTTCTGTGTTTGCTGGGAAGGGGGAGGGTCATCAAACTGTGTAAGTGTCCCAGCAATTTTGGTACTTGATTATATGGCAAAATCACTTGCAATGTGTTTACCTCTGCATTTCACAAATAAAAGAAAATCTGATGATTCCCAGACAGAATTTCTCTGTTTGTGGTCATGAAATCTTTTAGTGTAATGGTGACAAGTTTGCCACATTGGGTTAAAGAATTTTGATAGATAAATTTATGAATGTTGCAATTATCAGTTGTTGTGACAAGAACTAGTGATTCATTCAAGCATTTTCAAGTGATTTCATTTCAATTATTTCAATTCTATGTGATATATGTTATAATAAAGTTGTATTGATGAGGAAGAAATTTGGGCTTCTTTTTAGCTGTACACATTTAATATTGGTGAAAATGTGCTTAAAACAGTCAAGGAGGCCCCCGAGAAATTTCTGGGCAAACATATAACTCATGGGTACAAAGGTACCGACACGTTTGGTATTATTAAGAACAAAGTTCTTGAACACATTGACAATATCAATATGAGCCAGGTAAGAGATGAATACAAACTGAGGGTCTATACCCAATACGCTTTACCGGCCTTACGGTATTTATTCACTGTCCATTAGCTAACTGATACCCAATTAACGGGTCTTGACCATGTCCATACCAACGCTATTAAGACATGGCTAGGTTTGTCAATTACTGGTACAACACCGGCTTTTATACATAGCCCTGATGGTCTATCAATACCGAGACTGTCAGATGTGTACCTTGAAGCACATACTCTATCTAATGCCAGAAGCCTTGTTAAAGGGGACAGCGGGGTTGTCCATGCTCTCCAATGTAAGGTCAGTCGCGAATCTGAGTGGAAGAAAAAGATGAACAAGTACGGTAGCAAACGCTGGGTTACTGTTTTTCAGAATGCTTCTGAGGTCGCCACTTCACCAAAACCTAAGTGGGATGAAACTAAACATAACATCAAACAGATTCTCAAAAACGACAGATACTGAACAATGGAGAGACTATGTCCAACCCCTGCTCGTCCAAGGCAATGTGTTAAAACTAATTGAGGCCGAAAAGTCGGACCTTACCTGGAGGTCGCTTATTTTTAATTTGCCTAGAAAAGTTTTAAGTTTCGCTGTAAGATCATGTATAGACTTTCTACCAACATTCACCAACCTGCGGAACTGGGGTAAGCGAGTCAACGCTAAATGCAAACTGTGCAATAATACTCAAACTCTTCTCCATGTACTCAACAATTGCCAGACTGTTTTGCAACAAGGTCGCTATACATGGAGGCACAACAGTATATTAACTCATATGTTGAACTCTTTTAAAGTACTTGTAGGAAATGCTAAGGACAGTATTGATATATATGCCGATTTGCCTGGATGTACCATCACTGGAGGAACACTACCACCAAATATCCTCCCTACCGCCCAAAGACCAGATATCATCATTATCAACAATACCAAAAAGTCTGTCCATGTCATTGAACTTACGGTGCCTTTCGCAACCAATATCCAGAAAGCCCATGACACAAAAATGTCTCGTTATGAAAACCTTCATTCTGACATCAAACAAGAAGGTTTCAAATGTCATCTGAACTGTATCGAAATAGGGTCCCGAGGACTGGTGACGGCTGATAACACAGAGAGGTTGAGTGAGGTATTCAGATTTATCGGTGGTAGATCCAATAGCAGTAAGACTCTTGCTAAAGATCTGAGCAAACTGGCCGTCATCTGTAGTTACTCCATCTGGAGCAGCGCAATGAACCTAATTGGGATTCTGCACCGTATCTGAAGGTCTGATTCAGCCTCCCATTCTGCTGTCACCATCCTGCTTCCTGGTCTCTGATTTCCATTTTGATGTATTTTAATGTTTTAAGAGTGCAATATTTTGGTGTTTATTGAACATGTTGAACTGTAATGTGTATTGTCTCCCCTGCCTGTCTGCCGCTCCATGTGGAGTTTGGTAGCGTGTCCTGGGGTAAATGTATTTTCTTTATTTTTGTGTGTTATTTTTGAATAAAGAATGATTGAATCATATCCATCCCATAATGATAATGATATGATGAGTTCCCATATGGCCATCAGCATGGAAAGCATGCCATACAAAATAAATAAACGTTACAAACGTTCCAACCAAGTACTTATTGATTTCTCCCTTGTAAACAGGTATAGCATTATCACTAGTGAAACCTTTTGACCAAAAAACCCAACCAAAACACTAGCAAATCATCAATTTCAATACGATAAAAGCATTTCTCCTTTAATTAATACAGCCAATTCACCTGTTGCTTGAAATGGTACAAAAGGCATACAGTGATTGCATTTACCAGTCTGTGACTAAATAAGTCACATTACCATCTCCCAGGTAAATACCAGGCTCCTATCAAAACTTTGCTCGGGAATATAACTTTATTTTTTGTGTTTTAATAAGAGCATGCAATCCGTGAAACCCCAGACACTTCTCTGCAGACATACTCCTTTGTTTTACCCTTTCTATTTCAATCCAGAATATATGCTACCATTGCAATTTATTTTATTTTGTCACCCATATTTCAAATCTCTATAAATGCCATGCATTTTAATGAGTACAAACATGCACAGTAGTGCTTCTTGTGATACACATTAAATAGTGTCTACAGAATTATGGACTTCTGTGACTTTTCTAAATCATCCACGTATTGAAGCCAATAACAGTAATGTGGAGCACTATAAATATTTCTTCTCCCCAGGTACAATGTGTACACGTGCCTGCATTGCTGGTAGGCTGACATGACTCAGGGATGTAATGTAGTTCAATATAAACCAAGCAGGGAAACCAAGTGCCGCTAACCTAAATTCAATGTTCTATCTATTGTCATTTCATATCAAGTTTATCAAATATATTTCTCATTTTTTGCAGCCAGACAAATAAAAAACATTTGAAGAAAGTGGTAAATGTTTGCATTCCAGTTTTGATTTTAAAGGAGTGGAATATATTTCCACTAACTACATGTAAACTACAATGGGCCATTCCAGTTGAAACCTACATTCCCCCTGTGGAAGATTAAGCTAGTCTTCAGCAGAGAGAGAGTATGGGTTTCAAATAGAATATATAAAAAACTTACTCTCTCTCTCTCTGTGGAAGTCTTTTCTTAAATCTTCCACAGATTTCAAATGGAATAGCCCAATTCTTGTCAGAAGTTGTTGGGACACCCACCAAAAATTAACTTAATTGGTTTTAATGTGCTGATATACTCTTTCTTTGGTGTCAAGCCTAACCCCTTTCCTAACCTCCACCCCCACCCCAACCCTTCTCCTTCCATATCAATCAATGTTGGGTACTACTATGCGCAATACAGGATTCAACATTGATTGGGGGAATGAAGGGTCTCATTTTCATTGTAGGTTTACAGTTTCTATGTATACAACTCTGGTTACAGCTACAACAAAATGTACCACCAATCAGGTATCAATATAGCCCGCAATATAGTCAGTATAACAAGCCTTCGCTTGATATGGAGGTTTTGACTCAATGACCCGATAATTTATCTTATGGCATAGCTCCGGTATCCATCATTTGATGTTCATGACGCTTTTGGAATCACAAAAAAAAAGAAGAAATCAATAACTGTTTATTCCAAAGACAACTACTCAGAAAGTAATATGAAATACGAAAGTCAAAAAGTTCAAATTGATGAAACCTCATTTAATGCCTCATTGAAATTGACATTGCTCATTCATTTGTTGACTATCTTGATCAGAGGGCTCGGGCCAGTTACCATGGTTACATGTATATACCAAATATTCTTAATTCAAGTTTCCAGAGTGATTTTTTCCTAAAGTCTGATTTTACCAATGCCTAATTAACCTAAAGAAGTTCCTGCCATGATGAACTTCCTAATTCCATTCATTAATTTGTGTTGTGACTTTTATTGCAGAAAATATGTGGAAAAAAGGAAACCATAAAACATAAACCTGGTTATATAATGTACATAAACCTGGTTATTCTGGTAATTTACCTTCATAATCATCGATCATGAAGTCTAATTGGGAGTGTCATGTTCAGAGTTCTCATTACAGTGCCCTATTCTTTTATAAGGTTTCTACCACCTTTTATTTGTTTTGAGAATTCTCAGTGGGGGAGATTTTCTCACGTTCAAGAAAACTAATTCCTGACAACATTCTCCACTTCGGGTCTCCACTACGGTATACTAGTGTTGCTGAGTCACCAGTTCTCATGCCCAATTGGGTTACTTTTAACTCAATTTGTCCAACAAAACGTTGATCCAAACAAAATTAAACTATACATTGTATTAAGCTTCTATTTAAATGGTTAAATGCTCATTCCTTAATTTGACAGACCAGCAAGGGGGGGGGGGCACTCAGCACAAATGAGCATGTTCCTCTGGAAAGACTCATTTTTGGACTGCACAGCTACACTCCTGAATTTTACCCAAACAGAAATGTGAAAGACACTTTATTTTGATAATTTCAGCTCCAAAAAGACCCCTAAATTGATCATTCCTCACATTTCTGGGGTTTTCAGGTGATTTTCAACCAGAAAGCTAATATTTTGACTGTTCGCATTCCTATTTGCAGCTCCATCAAAATTCCAGGGGAGGATACCCACCAAAAAATTATAATGATGTAAAACATGATGTAACCAGCAGGCATACCACAATAGTTAAATAATAATTATGGTTTCAGAAATAAGCATACTATAACAGAAACAATGGCTTCAGCATATGACCCGGCCAACTAAACCATATACAGTAAGCCAAAAAATTAAGGTACCAGTTATGTTCACCTCCTGTATATCCTAAATAAAGACAGGTATGTCATAATTAGAACCTGCAGCCAATAGCTGCATCTTTTAGCTCGAATTTAAGACCTCATTCGTTGAAATTGTTCAAGAAATAAAGACACGGCGATCCCAAAACCCAAAGAAGGTACCAATGTAAAAGTTGCAGTTTCCTTCATTGCATGCCCTATTAATTTGTACACAGAGCATTCGTGAACAAGAGAACTAGCGCCGTGCTTCCATTGATTAGCAAATATTTTACAAAAACATTTTGAAAATGTTGTTTTTGTGTGCTTTCATATAAAATGATTTACTGTTATTACAACGTTTTTTTACCAAAACCAAAAACCCATTATTTATATAACCTATTTAAAATGTTTTTAAAAAGTTTTGTGTTTGCTGGGTAGTAACATCACTGCATATTTTAGGCTGTGTAGTGCGTAACCATGAAATGCGCACCTTGAAATGTGCGCACCATTCTCGGAATCACAGCATAATTCACAATCGGAATACTCTCTCATACAGACACACATAACATCACTCACAAACTGGGAGCGACATAAGGTATATCCAATTCAATTCCTGTTTGTAACCATCCATAATAATGTCCCAAATCAAATTCTGCATCCTAACAACACTCCTAATGCAGACATATGCCTAGCCGACAGAGGAATCCATCCAAATGAAATTGTAACCTTTTGCGCAGGAAACAACACCTCCAAGGTAAGTTGATTAAAGGTTGTCACAACATCAAATTGAATAGTTAACCTCGTGCAGGTCATTTATCATCTTGATTTGATTAGAGGTTGTCAAAATATCACAAGATTTTCTGTATTTCTTTTCATAAAATGGAAAACGGATGAGCACAGATGGTTCAATGTTTCACTCTGTATAAATCAATGGAATCTTTAATGGGTTTCTGATTTGAACGTTGGAATGCGCGGCTCAAGTGTTCAGCAAACCGAGTTGTTCACATTTTATATTCAAATTATTGATGGGATGGAGGTATATTGAATTATCCTTCAGTCAATTTTGTATATTTTGTATATAGTAACCAAATTTATTTTCATCTTGCAGAAATAATTTCTGAAATTGTTTTCAAAATGATTGAAAAAATATGTCACTTTCAATTTTCTTTTAAAATTATTTAATAGCTGTATTTTTTAATATTCATTTTTGCTTTTGAAAGGAAGTGACAATTTTTCAACAAAAAATGCAAGTTGCATATTTTGATGTAAACAACCTTTAATAGAGCAGAATTTCAATGAAAGAAGATATCAATAAAAACTGTTAAAATAGCTGTCAAACCGATCATGACATATTACGTGATCCTATCAATTTGACAATTTTGTTTTCAAAATTAATGGACTGTGTTCACTGGATTCAATGCTATGTGTAAAAGCCATTAAACATTAATTGTACTAAAATCCATGGGAAATCCCCGTCCTGTCAAAAACCCATCAACTCAACTGTGGAGTGATCAATTCAAATTTGTTCATCTTTGGAGGCTAATGAATGAATAGTTCACAAATTGTCCTTGCACTATTTAGGCTTCATAAACTTAATGTTTTGGTCCTCATCCAAAGGATTTTCATGAATTGATGAGGGAGGGAGGTTGTTAAAGTATTGTTAATACATGTAGTTTTCGGTCCCATTGTTTGTTTGTTTTTAATGTGAGATTATGAGGGATAAACCCCTTAGAGTACCACAAAAGACTTGGAAGTGATCCTTATTCACTAATAATCTTATTTACCTTATTTATCTGTATTACATTTTCAGGGTTCATAGTGTCAAGACCACAGTGAAATCAATGACTTTTAATGACTTTCAAATACACTTTTCAATGACTTTTTATTAAATCTCATACCTCTGATGTGTTGAACAGTATTGTTTGTACATCTTAATATAAGTACCAGTTATGTTTGTACCTCTTAATATAAGTACCAGTTAGTTTTAAATATACATTGATACTACAGCCTGCAGGTTCAGCTGCTGAATTCGGAAGGGTTACTCAACTAATCTACTGTTCTAATTTATCTAACGGGAAAGTATAAAGTAATACATAATAATCACATACCTGCCAACCCCAGAAACCCCAAAAGTGGAACACATATTGCGCTGGAGCACTTGTGCGCACCGAGCATATAACAGCGGGGTTCAGGGGCAAAGCCCAGTGGGGGTCGAGTGGATGAAGCCCCAAGCCAGAGGGTTTTTACACCATTTTTGACCCGTTTAGACTTTTTTGAAAAATGCTTCCTTCATCCTAAAAAGGGGTTTTAAATTTTCAGTTTCCTATACTATTGTACATGAGAGACATTCTTCAAAGTTTTTTTTGCCTGTATAACATGGCCTACATGACCGATATATAATGCGCAATATAAAAACGATGATTCATTACATTTTTTCCCCCACCCCCTCCTTCAGGTATGTGGGAGAGGGCCCACATGGGGAGGGGGTACTAATGTGTATTTCAAAGCTCCTGGCTTGTTTTACACTTTTAATAACAAGTGCTTCCTTCTTCCAGAAAACATGCTTTAAAGTTTTCAGTTTCCTATACTTTTGTACATGAGAGACATTCTTCAAAGTTTTTTTTTTAATAACATGGCCTACATGACTGAAATTGATATATATATAATGCATAATATAAAAACAATGATTCACCAATTTTGACCCCCCCACACCTTCGGGTATGTGGGAGGGGCCCACATGGGGGTACTAATGTGCATGAAGAATACATTGTATGATAAAAGTAATTTGTAAAATTCAGTATGTTAAACATACAGAGTGATGTCACTACAAATTGGGACTAAAATAGTAGGCCTATCCCAAGGGAAATACATACACACACTTACACACCCCTCCCCACCCAACCTACCCCACCCCCACCCCAAGTCCACCCCGACTGACAGCCACACAAAGCCAAAGGATACAGCTAAAAGGTTCATATCAAACCTTTGACCCAAGTTTGCTTCAATTTAATTTAGACTTAAACATGACTTGATATTAGAGTATACATTATAGGCCTACACGACATCAGTCCAGCATCATCTCAAACCTCATCGTTCATTAATACACATTACATACTTCTTACTAAGGTAATATTCATTGAGGAAAAAGATATGAATTTTTGAACGCAAAACCTGATAACATGCAGGTCCGATAATCGACCAAAATGCATCAATTTTGGGAGTCTTTTGGGCATGAAAAGGTGACCACATGCATGCTAAATGAGTACCATTATCTAGCCTAGTCATCCAGTCAGGGTTCTAAGGAATTTTCATTTTAAAATTGGAAATATATGTGTCCAGAAAGAATCATCATTAATATTTCTTTTTTCTCGGGAAAAGCGGAACGTTGAGGTTTAAAAAGTGTAACAGTTCTGCCAAAAGCGGAACGGTATGTAATCATAAATTAAATAAAATAATTATTAAAATACATCGTATTTTTATTTTTTCCTTCATACAGATATATTTCAAAGACTTTTAATGACTTTTTTTACTTTTCTACAAAATTTAATGACTTTTAATGACTTTAATGACCTTGCTTCAAATTCACTGACTTTTAAGGAATTTAATGACCGCTACGAACCCTGATTTTAGATATCATTCAAAAGTCTTATTTTTGAAAAATCTAAATGAAAAACCCAAAAATAGAGGCAGGAGGGAGGAGAACCAAAACATTAATTTGATACAGCCTTATTTTCAGAAGTGCTTTTATCTAAGGGAGACTTCACAGATACATTTGTAACTCATCCCAATTTATTTGTAGATATTCAGTAAAATGTAGATTTATTTTAAAAAAAAACACGATGTAGGACATGTTTCATTTAATCCCTTCAGTAAAAATGTGTCAATTTGCAAATGTACAATCATGTATACTTGCCATAAATGAATTATTTGAATAAGGTAATGGTGAATCCAATGAATGAGGACACAAAACACTTCGAGGATAAAAAAGCAGTGGTGCAGATTTCTTTTTGACATTGGGAGGATGGGTTGGAATTTTGTTTTTAAATATAGTGAATCCAGCACATTTTGGTGACAGAATAAGTTTATGGTATAAATGCGCTTGAAGCATACAAAAAACTTTGCTATATTGGAGCTAAACTGGTGATATATGGTGCAAAAGTGGAATAAATCTGTGTGAAAGTGCACAAAAATGGGCACTTTTAAGGCTCAAATGGCCAAATATGAGGTTATTTTAGTCAGAATCCCACATACAGGCATCAACATGGGGGATTGTATGGACCATCCTCCCTATCAAAATATTGGAGGGGATTTATCTCTCCATCCCCCTGGGATCTACGCCTATATCAATAAATGATACAAGATGATACCTTAAATAATGAAAACAAGTGAAAAGAAAGAGTAAGGTATACCAACTTGATGGGGGGAGGGGGAAACAAATAAAACACAGACAGTAGATCCAGAGGACAAGAAACAACATGTTGGTGCAAGGGGTATAGGTAATTAAATGTGATGGCCAAAAAATACCAATTTGATGAATGATGTTAGGGGGCATGTATGTTTTATCTGGTTTGTTGGGCTAAATTTTATGGGGGAAAATAAAAATTTTACAATATTGCTTATAACAAAACCAAGTCAGCAAAAACACTTGATCAATTATTGTTGGTAACATCACTTATCATGTTTCCAGCAACAGGCTATACATATTAACATGCAAGAAATGTTTCTGTAGCCAGACAGAACAACCCCTTGAAACCTTTGTATCCAAGCCACCCACTCATATTACCACTATCTAATGTTGTAGTCACTATGTTTTATTTTCATTATTTTATCTCGGTCGACAAGCAACACGTATACTACATACAAACATACGTCCAAATTAAAAATCTAGAATGACTCGCAAGTACCCGTGCTCGTTGGGCGCTGAACCAACAGCATCGCATCCGTTTGCGCAAACTTGCCACGCAAACTACGTGAGTGACATGCATGAAGACGAGTTACCGTGACAACTGTTTCTGACATGTTTGCTACTCCTTGCGCTTGGTTGCATTTTGTCATTTGAAAAGCCAGCAGAGTCAATCTACTTGAGGTTAAGAACACTTGGTTAAGAATAAGAAACAAGATGGATAGATACAGGTAAATCCATGGCCTTTTTCCTACGTGTGTGTGTGGCAATGGCGTACAACCATGTGGGGGGGCACATTATCCATCAAGCCAAAAATCACATTTATATTTCCATAGGTCTTGTGGTTCTTGAGTTATGGCCAATTTAATACTTAAATCCCTCCCGAGAAAAATCATGCACATGGGGTGGAAATGACACCCCTTATATTAATTTAGCCTTGTGATCTCCTTAACTATTTTTCTTGTGTGTCAGCTTTATTTTGTCTCAATATTTGAGTGTGTGTCAGCTTTATTTGTCTCAATATTTGAATGCAAACACCGCTAGGTCATGTTCCCTTCCAACATGCCGTAAGTTATAGTAAATAGTACTGTTCCACTGCTGTAAACACATTGTTTACATATATATACATGCATTGACATTTATAAAGTACTTTTTACCCGAAGACACATGGCGCTGAAAAAAGGGATGTGAAGAGAGGTCTAGACAAAAAGGAAAAACGACTGGAAAAACAACCATACTGCCAGTTACACATGCTGTTCAAATGAGTACAGACTGAAGACAAAATTGATGGTATGTACATGTATTCAGTGATATAGTCATGGGGGGGGGGGCAAAGGGAGGCAGCTTACCCTGCGACAAGTTGTGACTACCCACCCTCGCCTCCTTCAGTTGAATGGTGATTGCTGGCCACCCTAATATTTCAGATTTTTATGCTTTTTTGTACTTCTGAGTCCATTTTAGCCCATTTTTGTCACAGTTGCCCCCTTTGAAAGTTGTCTGTCCCCCAGGCTTTGCCCCCTCTGAAAAAGACCTGGCTACACCAGTTACACAATGAACACAATACAGACTGCACATTTTCCTGTCATTTGGATATAGACACACAATCTGCATACATTTTTTGTTTTTAGCATCATAGTAAAAGATGGAATGA
The DNA here is from genome assembly GCF_039555335.1 of Amphiura filiformis. Taxonomy (NCBI): domain Eukaryota; kingdom Metazoa; phylum Echinodermata; class Ophiuroidea; order Amphilepidida; family Amphiuridae; genus Amphiura; species Amphiura filiformis. The sequence continues at coordinate 12,582,269 of NC_092634.1, forward strand.
AATTACTTTTAAACTTCTAATATACAACTGTAGATGGGTGATATTCTATTGCAATTTTATGATAGTATGTAGGTCAGAAATGGTTGTTTTTTGGTGATGCGTACACCATTCTCTGATGACTTGACATTGCTAAGCCTATTCAACACACCCTGTGGTATTGATTTGAAGTCTACACGTTCACAATCATCGTACCCTGCAGCCACTATATATTGGACTAAATCAACATGCGTGTTTCCCGTTGGTAATTGGAAATCCAAGAAGCAGGATGCAGAATTCAAGACACATGCATGCATACAAGGATGTTTGTCAGTGATTACATAACTAGCTGGTAATTCCCTTTTGCAATGATGGTTGCCATAAACTTTGTGTGGTGATCATTCTGATCATGGTTCAGGACTCAGAGTATCGATTCAACTGACATAGTGATAATCTGATTAGTGATTACACATACCACTTTGATAGTGAACAGCTTACTGCATCTCATCTGACACCATGGGCATCAATCCTAGGGGGAGGACTTAGGGAAGTGTTCCATGGGGGGGGGTCACTTGAATATAAAATTGCTGCACATGCTCATTACTGAAAACGGGAAAAGGGTCAGATTTTGAGTAAAAAAGAAATGTACAGCAAGAATTTTCACACCACATACGTTGAAGTTCACTTTTCAATGTGTGAACTGTAGTTAGACTATAAATGAAAATTACAGGTAAGCAACTGAACTAAATTACCTCAAAAGGTCAAGTCACCTGAGAAAATAAAACTGGTGTCAAGAAATGCCTCTAATTTGTACCATTTTGTGAGAAAATACAGCTTATTTAGAAGAGTGGAAAGTGTTACAATAAACATGAACACAAAAGAAGAAAAAAGTAGAAGCCAACAATGAAAATGAAGAAGGAGGATAAGAAGCAGACATAGTAGGAGGAAGAGAAGGAGGAGCAAAGGAGATGAGAAGGAGAAGAAGAAAGAAGAGGAAGAGAAGGAGGGTGGATAACAGAAAGAAGGGAGAAAAGTAAGATAAAGAAGAATGAAGAGGAAAAGGAGAAAAAAAGAAGAGGTGAAGGAGGAGGAGGAGAAGGAAAAAAAAGAAAATTTGAAGACATCAAAACTAGCCCATATTTTAATATGATGAGATTCACATGTTGAGTCTCATTATTATTCCACACAGGTACATGCCAAATCTCCTGTCAAAAAGCTCAATACAACTCGACGCTGTGAAATTGCTCATTCACAAAACACGCTTTCTACCCTTCCCTCTCGGCATCGGCTCTAAAAGTGGAGGAAATTTACTCATTCAGCTAATCCCATCTGAAAATATAAGCGCAATAATGATGGCCTTAAAGGAGCTCTCTGGGATATATTACACATAAAAGCACCATAAAAAAGTGCTAGAGAATATAAATACCTCTTAAAATTACAGAGCAGCGCACTGAAATACCTCTTAAATTTGTTGGTACTAGGTTACTAGCACCAAACAATTTTTTAACCCGCTCTTACATTTGGCAAATACACTCGCTTACTAACTCTTATGTGAAGAAATATTAAAGGGGAGCTTTACCAGAGATTTTCTGTCTGTAACAGTTACTGCCCGGGGGGGGGTACATGTACTCAGTACAAATGACCATACTGGGACGTGCCACAAACATGGGTAGCATTTTCAGCCTTCTGGTATATCAATGACCCCCTTTTCAAAGCCTATTTTGGTATATGAATGGGTCCTTTTTTCAAAATTTTCTCAATTTTTTTTGGAAAAATTTTTCCTTAATCTAGCCAAAATTTTCCCAAAATGTTGGGACAATTTGTAAAAACTAGGACAATTTTGGTTAAATTCGGCCGAAAATTTTGACTTTTGGTATATCAATGGGTCCAAATTTCTTGAAAAATTGGTATATTTATGGGTCCACTTCCAAAATCTCAGCGGCACATCCTACCCCCCGGTTAGTGCATCACAATGATCAACAATTATATAGGGCCTATATGCCGAATTGATCACAATGTGTGACGAGATCAAGCAAAATCAGTCGGAAGTCAGATATTTTGATTTTCAGATATGGCCAAACAAAGACAATAATATCTTTTGTTGCCTATTGTTTTGGAAACACTTCAACTGTTCATATCTTTGGAACTAAATGTTAAATTTCACTGGGGTTTTCTGCAAAAGGTAGCATTGCAAATGCTTTATACAATCATGTAAAAAACTGAAAATTGAATATGGCCACGGTACGCCACTATTGACCCCCATTTTTCAACACCCCTCACCCAATGAACCCTTTTTATTTTTACTAAACTCTCTCTCACCCTACGACCACAGTGTTTTGTTTTCCTGTCACCAAAAGACCTCCTTTTTTCAAGAATTTTTGACAAATTTCTGATAATCTCTCACTGAATGATGACTTTTTGACAATTTTGAATCAACTTTTATATTTTGACTCAAAAATTTTCCCAGTCTCACGGAAAGAACCTCTTTTTTGGTAAGATATTCCCCAGTCTCACAGAATGACCCCTTTTTTAGGGCCTTCTTACCGAAAGACCTCCTTTTTGGTGTTTAGGCTCTCACCGAAAGACCCCTAGTTTTGAACTGCTGTCCACACATCCCTGTCACTTCCAAAGTCGAGTGTCCCCCCTTCCCGGGCCCCCCTCTCCCAGGGTAAATTGTCATTCTCTGTGTCTATTGCAAGTGCCAAATTCAACAACCTCCCATGAAACATTTTCATGTGATTGCTTTTCAAGTTTGCCATTTGTCCGCTTCAATGCGTGTTTCAAAAATAAATAATAAATGTGAATTTTGATGAATTTGAGGGTGTTCTGGTTTGACAAGAAATCACTCATATTCCCTTTAATTCTCTGCATAACTGCAGACGACAAGTTTCAGAAAAATTTTAATTTTACGATTGTTCATGCCCATATTTGGAATCGGCATGAAAAATGCATTAAAACAAGTACAAACAAGCCTGGTATTGGTTCAGTGGTTTTTGAGATAACTCTTGACATTTTAAGTGAGAAAATATCTTTTTATGTTGAAGCCTATTGCCAGTATGCAGAGCAGGCATTAAAGCTAGCTAAAGTTTGTTTGGTTTATATAAGGCGGAATAAATAAGACTCTGATATCACACTCATGTATATTGATATAAAATGGCATGCACACAGTTGGGCGCAATGCTTACGCTATAGTTGTGTGTTGCGTAATGCGTGACTTGCGCAGTAACAAAAGCCGAATAATTTCCGCCTTATATAAGCCGAACAAACTTTAATTTAATCTCCACAAGGAAAAGGATTTCCATCGCATTTCAATACAAAGGATGTAGAGTGAAACAAAAAATTGTGATGCATTCATGCAAACTGAATCTCTCATCGGGTAAAATCAATTTTACCACACACAATTATTTCTTTCCTTCATGTTTTGCACTAGGAATTCGTGTCAATTGTACAGTTTGAAGCATTTTAGAATCAAAGTAGGCAACATTCGGCCCTTAAAAGGCTCTTTCCCATCACCTGTGTTCCATAATTTTACTTTTTTTACCAATTTCCTGAAGATTTTTGATTGAATACACGTCCACACATATTTTTCAGCTCTCAAAATGTCAGGCATTTCCTACTGGTTATGTTGTAATGTAAATAGTTAATATTAATGTAAATTTTAAACTGAAATAAAAAACATTCCCTGATGATCAAGGTGCTTGTAATATTAATTCTAAGCATTTGTTGATATTTTCCAGTAAAACACCACAAGTATTTTGTCAAACTGTTTTAAGATGATGTTTTGACACTGTCTTATACCATCAACCATGTGTGCATCAATCCTGGGTGACATGCCCCTCCCCCTCCTCCCCACGTCTTAGGGGAATTTGCCACTTTGTGTTCTTTTCAACCACTATTTGACAATTTCAGCCAAATAGACGTCCCCCACTTTTCAAGACAGATTATGCCGCTGCCATCAACTTGTGCAATAATGAAATCAGGCTATGTCAATGGATTAATTATGAAATAGTTGCCTCATGTCTGGGCTAAGTGCTGAAAAACAAATGGAACCGGCAACTAGAATCAAGTTTGAAGGGCCTTTGAGTCCTTTGCTACAAGTCATTAGATTCCAAAACCAGACATACATGTATAAATTATTGCTAGTGTCTCACTTGATTCACTAGGCCAATTAATTCAAACCAAATATGTGACCATCCAGCACAACTGAGCCCCGAATGTTCGCCAATCATCATTTTTGAGATATTCAACCAAAATATTCTGCTTGAAATTAGCTTTAAAATGATGTGTATCATGTCTATAGTACTTGACATTTAAGTAGTGAAAAATCAATAAAACAGTCAATAAATCCTTTGTTTCCTATTGTTTATTGTTAAGTTCAATGGAGCATATCTCAATAGTGGCACTGCCACCCTTTTCACTGGCGACATCCGGGCTCAGTTGTGGTGGATGGTCACATATACATACATGTATGGTTTGTCTGTCAGACAACAGGAAATGGAAGACTCAGTGCAAATAAATGATGCTCACATTGATGCCAATAAATACTTGTGTTTCTACATTGCAGCACATATACCCGATTAATTAATTATTACAAGGACTGCAAACATGTTTGTAATTATTTAAGAGGTACAGCTTAAGAAAGGATGCAGCAATCCAGCAGTGGCATGGAGGACATGGGGAGAAAATTTCCCCAGTCAGAGATTGTACCCCAGATGGCCGCCAGTAAAAACCCCAAATTACGAGAATTTCCACTTATAGTAGCTGCAATTTTGCGCTTAATTTGTTGATTTTTGCCCCCACCTGAAATTCACCTCCCCCCATACTCTCCTGATTTTTTTTCTGGTGCCACCACAGGGATGCATGTGCCCTGGCATTCTCACTTCATATTCAAAGTTGTATCTCATGCTCATAAAAATCTGAAATGACTCCTTATTTCGATCTATTTCAAGTACATAAAAATAATTTCTACCCGTATTTTATACAAAACCAAGTACTCATCAGCTAAAATGTATAACCATATTTATTGTAATGTTTCTACACTTTTATTAAAGAATTGTTACATTTCAAGAACGTTATCCAAACAACTTTTTTCCAGATTAATTTTCTTTTCCAAAGAGCACTGCTTTTATTCAATAGTTATTCATATTTATACATATGTGATGCGATCAAGCAAAATCAGTCGGAACTCGCAAATATTGATTTTGAGATATAGCCAAACAACGGAATATATTTCCTTTTGTTTTAGAAACTCTTTAATTGCTCATATCTTTGGAACCGGTTGTTCAATTTCAATGGGGGTTTCTTCAAAATGCAGCTTTGTATTTGCATTTTACTATCCTAAAAGAAACTGAAAATTCAATATTTCTGAGTTCCGACTGATTTTGCTTGATCACATCACATATAAGATTCATATAATATGGACTAATTTATATTATACTAATTAATTTTGGCCAAGGTCTGTGGGGACAAAGTATATTGGCCAACAGGTAATTCGGCCAAAGTATATCTTGGACAATGTAATTCATTGGACAAAATGACTTTGGTCTAATTGTTGTAACCCAGGCTTCATACATGTACGTGTATATGTAATAGGATTGCCTTATCATTGATAACATGCAGATTATCATGATTTGTTATCAATTACAAATATCAATATTGTATCCAACAAAAGTTTGCTGCGTACATTTTTCAGAAGAATCTAAATTCTGAAAATATGACTTATGAATGAAAATTGTACACATACATGTACCTACATGTATTTCCAGACTGTTACTTTTATATATTTTTAAAATCCAAAATAGTTAAATACCAGTTTTTTCTTTCAATGATGTATTCAATCTATGCAAAAATATATATCTTCAGTGGGAATTTGTTTGCAATCAGCATTATACAAACACAACTATCAGAAACTTAGACTGGACTGCTTCAAGATATTGCAATATTAAAGTCTGTTCAATTGTGATCTTGTTCCTGAAACTTGTAAGGGCTCATATTGAAATTCCCTTACACAGGAAGGTGTGCGCCATCCTGCAGCTTTCCTGTGCTAGCCTTCTTTGTTAAAATCCTGGGCAGGGTGTATCACTGATGCATATAATCCATCCGCTTTTATGACCGAGCTTTCCTGAGGCGCGCGCTTAGCGAGGGGAATCCTGCCTTCTTTCTGTGTGAAAATGTGGTATGGTATTTTAATATGAGCCCTAAGACACAATTTGACGTAATTGAATTACAATCAGTCCACCATTTTTAAGGACAAAAAGAGCTACAATGTAATAGAATATGCAAAATATAAAGTGTAGTTCGTTTCTTTCAGAGATAACTAGAGGGTGGCGAATGGTGATTACAGAAAAGGGATTTATTCTCCCCTTTCAATGACATTAAATCATCATTGTCATCATTATTATATTATGCAGCCATTTTCTGATATCTCCTAAGACAATAATATTGACAAACTCATTCATATGAATATAATGTAATTAAACCGAGAATACAAATCATTAGCTTATTAATCACATACACTTGAATGAGCACCACCAACTTGAGTTCCATTAGTATTCACATTATAAAACAAGTGGCAAGCTAACACATTCAACTTGTTAAGGCTTACCAACACCTGGGTCGGTCGGTCAAAATTATTATTTTTTGTTGTTGCAATTTCAGCAATGACGCGATGCCTAATAGGCCTACTTTGCATGGAGAATTTTACAAATGTGCGCTTATTCAGGCGTGTTTTTATCGAATATACATGTACCATGGAAAATGTGATTCAAATTAGGAAATGCGACTGAACACAATTTCCATCCCACATTTCCCTGTTAAAGTTGCAGCATATGTTTAAGCTGCCGAAATTAACTAAACAAATGCAGAAATTGAGTAAGAATTTAATTCGTGAGTAATTTTTTGACAATTTTATGCATTTTATACAGCAGTTTAACATAAATAAAACACATTATTTTGAATATTGTTAACCAAAATATAACATTTCCCTATAGTAAAATTTCAACAAAAAAACCCAAAAAAACGCGACTGTGTTTTTTCAAATTTTTGGGTCGGTCGATAAGGGCAAGTCAACTTGGTTTTTTTAAAGCCTAATTGACTTGCAAGGTTTTCAATCCTATGTGTTGACATCCTGAATGAGAATAGGCCTATGTGTTGTGTTGTGTCTATTTTCTAGTCATCTGTTAAAATGAGCATCCTTCAGGGGGTAGATTTAGGGGTCAGGCTTACATCAGGAACTAGATTTCGACAAGAATCACAGAATGATTCTCGTAAGATTTGGTTGTGAGAATCAACTTCTCTCATTGTATCATACAATAAGTGCAGTGACTATGATGGATTTTAATTCTCGCAAACCAAGACGAAATCTAGGCCCTGAACGTCCTGATTTTGCTAGTTTGTAAAAGGCTGTTTACACCACTGGATCTAGAAGGAACTGGGTGAATGTGCAAAAAAACCTGTATCACCTGTGACCAGTGGCGGCGCCGCCAGGAATTTTTCCGGGGGGGGGGGGGCATTGAGGGGGCATAGTGAATTTCAGGTGGGGCAAAATCAACCAATTACCGCAAAAAGGTGAAATTTTCGTAATTTTGGGTTTTTACTGGGGGTAACAGGGGGTGCAAGAGTTCTGACTGGGGGCATTTGCCCCATCATGCCCCCCACCTGTGGTGCCGCTACTGCCTGTGACTGAGTTGCTCTCTGATTTGTACTGATTTGTAATATTTTTGATAAAAATCTCTGGCCCTCAAAGCCCAGCTGTAAATATGCATTGTGCCTCATATTTAAAAACATGTGTCATTAAGACATTACATTTGTTATGTGACGTGACAAGAACTCTACTTTTTTATTCATTGATAAAATTATTCAGTATGTAAGTTATGATCACGTTTAAAGCAAATGATACCAAAATCATATTATATCTATAATATTGTTGATCACAACCTTTCAGACTCAATTTGTTATGGTTTGATAGGGCCATAGCATATACGTTTTTTCAGAAAATCATGACGCTTTTTTTACAGTCCAAGTTGATTCTTTTGATATCTACATTGTACATCTATAGTCATAAAATCTAATGAATGAAACATCATGGCTCACAATAGCTGAGGTAAGATGTACAAAAATAAGCTACCGGTCATGGTCAATAGAGCTAATTATCACTCCCAACTCACAATAATTCCTGAGAATCATTGAATTTATTTAATAATGCATCAGGCTTCCGATTGGTCGATATGAAGAGGTCAGGTACAAAAAACTGATCAACAGCATAGCTGCCTTTTGCAACTGTTTTTTTTTCTTTTCAAATTGTTGCATTCTGAAGATGTAAAAAATATGTATTTTAGAACAAAAAATATGTATTTTAGAACTTGTGTTCAACATTTTAGTTGTTTTGTAATGTTAGTTGATTCATTTTGACACCAAAATTGTCTGATTTTTCATATTTTGAACCTTAATTAATACAAACAGTATAGTAGAGATTGCTAGTAATAAAAAAAAAAAAAAAAAAAAAAAAAAAAAGAAATCCTGTGGCCGACCAACCCAATTTTGAAAATTCATTTGAGGGCAAGCAAACATTTTTTTTTTTTTTGGCCTAAGATCAAACGAGGCAGTGACTATACAATGTAAACATGAGCGAGGCCATGTTTTTGAGTAGTACTGATAATGATAATTGCACGCTAATTAAATCTGAATATACAATTCAAAAACTGCTTATTTTGTAAACAGATTATATACTCTGTGATTATTTATGGAAGAAAGTTAATGGAACTGCTCTCATTGAAATAATTGATATATTAAACATACATTTTGTTTTGTCAACGATGTCTACTCTTCCCTAGAAAAATCATTATACACCAAATCTGCACACCATGGAATTCACCATCTCACATTGGCGCCCCATTCCTTTTTTAAAGAAATTTTTATTATCAATACATATTGTTATTGATAGTGGTATTTATCTGGTGGGAGGGGGTACTCAAGCTTGGTTTGGGTAGGGGTGTGTCGCTGAGAATTTGAAAGTCAAAATTTTCGACCACATTTAACAACTTTTCCGCAAATTTTTGGACATTTGAAAAAGAATTTGATTGTAGTGAGGCAAAATTTTGCTATTTTCAAAATATTTTCGATGATGTGAAATGATGACCCAATATTGAAGCCATATGTGGACAAATTTTGACTGTTATTGTATAAATTATTGCTTTGTATATAAAATTTTGTAAAATGAAGGTCCAATTGAAGCCATTTGGTGGGCAATTTTGACACTATTATTGTGTATATTTTTAGCCAGCCCGCCCCCAATCCGCGCCTGCTCCATATAAGTTGAACTAAATTGAATTGGTGAACATCATTGAACAAGAGCAGTTATTGTACCGCAAATTGGTGGACCGAGTTAAGCCTATCCCATTGACCCCATATGACCTTTGACCCTGGTTGACCTATGATGACCTTTGACCTCGGATGACATTAATTTATTAATTAATTCAATTATTTATGTTTTACTTATTTAACTGACTATACTCTCTCTCTCTCTTTCTTTCTGCAATTAAAGGGTTAATATAATGTACCCCATCAACAACATTATAAAATCCTATAAGGAGTTATAGGACCTTTATTTCACCCATATAGGAATTTGGCAAGTTGCCACAAGTGTATCCTTACCTAGCCCTGTTAACCATACAGCTGCACTGAATTGAAGCTCACGTGGGAGGGGGAGTAAAATGGACGTAACACGTAACTTTAAAAGTATTAGGAGTGGAATCCCCAGTGTTTTTTTATTGTATTTCTTATTTTTTTCTCTTTTATTTGACACCACCTGGAGGGTTATAGCTTAGTGGCATTTCGAGATATGCCCATTTTAGACCTAATGGTTAGTCAGTTAGTAATTAAGCTAGTAACAGACACTGATACAAGGTGTTCCCGCTATGTGGTCCACCAAAAATAATTTATTACTATAGTCAGCTGAAAGAAATCCATGAGCAATTTTGTTTACAATCAAATGTTTCCAATATGGTACATTGTACATGTATAGCAAGCATTAACATATGCTAATATGAAATAAAATAAATAAAATAAAATATGAATGAATGAATGAATGAATGAATAAACAAGGCCCTGGGAGCTGAACAAGTGATGAGGCTACTCGATTAAAATGTAAATAAATAAAATAATGTTATCTTTGAAGTCATTCCTTTGCTTACATAATGCATACATGTATACTAAAAATGGGTCCCTTGAAAAATGGCGACTTCCTAAAATCAAATTTGAAGTAAAAAGATGTGGCAACGCTAAAGTAAACAATCAAATTTAAATACCAGAGTAACAAATTTCAACAGAAAATATATTCTTCAGATAATTAAATACAATTTTTTGAAACATGTTGTTTGCAGTACTGGTACAATTATTGTACACAATTCTATCAATAATATTCTATTGTAAGGTACTGTGAAAGATATGGCCATAGAACTGATACCAGAAGGGCGGCATAAGTTTAATGTACATTTCTGGTTGGAGTTTGTTTGGACCTTCTGACAATATTAATTGTGTGAACATTGCAAAACATGATGATATGGTGTAGGCAGTGGCGTAGCCAGCACTTTTTCAGAGGGGGCAAAGGGGGGGGGGGCAAGACAAATTTTAAGGGAGACCCCTTTTGGTGACAAAATCAGCAAATGTTACGAATGCATGCGAAGCACACGAAAATTTTTGCCATATTGAAGCTTAAGGGGTATAATCCATACAAGATCCCGTCCAACAATTTTTCTTAAACTTCGTTCCAATTAACTTTCATCGATATACTTTGAATATCTAAAATAAAAATTAGGGGTCACCGAGCTCGTTTTTGAGAAATAACCATTTTAAAAAGGCTGTTTTTGGGGAAAAATTAGTACAGGCGTCTATGGAAAAATGGAAAATTTAGACATATTTTCGATTATAACAAAAAAACTACCCCAACAATTTTGCTGATTTTTTGATATAATATGCGCACTGATAGGATGTTTCATTAAAGCTAATAAAAATGGGGGTCACCGAGTTACTTTTTTCACAATTTGAGCAGAAATGGCATATTTTTTGGTTCAAAATACCAGCGCGATATCATAGAGAGTAAAACGAAAAAACTTGTCGCAGCTCATACGCTAAATTGTTTATGCGTATGCAGGTGATATCGCAAACACCTGCAACATGACAGTGGGTGATTTTCTTCGGTTTTATTAACCCTCTTGATTCCAAAGTACCGTATCCATTAAGTTATATAGTTTCACTCAATATGAAGTTTTTCAAAAATCGAAAACCAAAAGTGGTTAAGCCAACAAACAAAATGAGATATTTTACATGAATCTGTAATTTCAAATTGAATTGAATTTGAACTTTGTCAATACTACCGTTTTTTTCTCGTTGTTTTGCATATATAGCAAAAATACTTGCAGGCCTTCCTATGACAACTTTAATGACTTATCCTTCACTCCTAGCTATGCAATTGATAAACAATGTTAATTTTCTGCAGGCTATCACTGAATAGGCCTTTAATTATTAACTTAAATATTAGCGGATCCCGTTATTTATCATGTTTAGAATGATATTAATATTACTCAAATATCATCTTATTTTAGGCATGTACCCAGCAAACACAAAACATTTTCGACAACATTCGCAAAGGTTAGAAAAGGTTGCAAACTTTTAAATGTCGGGTTATTTAAAAGGTTATAAAGGGTATAAAACGTTTTCAAAACACTCAAAAACGTTATACTGCAAACATTCTAAATTAATGTTATTTCAGTGTTGACAAAATACTTGGCAAAAACTATTTGCAAAACATATTTTTTACAATAACACTTTGAAAATACTTTAGAAATATTATTGTAGTGTGTTTTCATGCAAAACGTATTAAAACGTTTTCATAACCTTAATATAGCCCACATTTAATTTACTTAAATCAAAACCCAAATGTTTTAAAACGTTTTAACGTTTTTTGTGTTGGCTGGGACAACTTGGTTCGATCTACTTATCGTTCTCATTTTATCATTAAGTTATAAAGTCAGTTGCACGCCAAGTAAGTCAGATGTGAAAATAGACATTTTATTAAAAAAATAAAATTGACTTCATGTGATATATATTTCAAATAACAGAATTTTACCTTAAAATACTATTACTATTGAAATAATTTCATGATATTAATAATCAGTAAAATAAGAAACTACTTTAAAATAAATAAGTTATATAATACTAGTTAATAAGACAAATAAAAAAGGCCGTTTGATATCACCCTTTTATATATTTTTTTCAGAGGCCTATCGTGCCTGTTTAAATGGACAGTATGCCTAAGAAACAAAATATAGACCTAGTTTTATTTATATAATATATAAACTTATAGCCTATATTATTTTTACGTATTATTGATTTCCTCTTGCCCAACCTTTACCAAAATTGAGTTACATTAGGCCTACATTACGAAGTTAGACTTTATAGGTAACCAAATGAGAGATGTGTAACGCTAATACCATTAAATTACATCATAAGTTTCTTTTCCATGAAATAATACATTTTTGGATTTCTGAATGGGCTCGCCCTAGTCTAATTAGGCCTAGGTCTATATATTTTGTTATTATTTTATCTTTCTTTTCCCTCATTATTTAATTCTGTCTTCCTTCTTTCTTACCTTTCCTTCTTCTGTCTTTGTTTTGTTTTCGTTTCCTTTCTTCTTTTTATTCTTTCTCACTTCTTTCTGTCGTTGTTATTTTTTTGATAGATTACATTAATTTTTTTCAGTTTCCTTTATTCTTAAATTTTCTGTTATTTCACTCTGTCTTTCTTTGTTTATCTTCCTTTTATTCCTTCTCTTTTCTTTCTTTCTTCCTTTTATTACTTTTCTTTCTTTCTTTCTTTCTTTCTTTCTTTTTTTCTCTCTTGAACTTTTTTTTTCTTTATTTGTTTCTTTAGTTATTTCTTTCCTTCTTTTATTCTTTGTTTATCTTTCTTTCTTTTACAAAAATCATTGGTAAATGGCGATGAAACGGTACTCTCGCGTAGCTGAACTTCTTACCAGTGCCTGGCGCACACTCCACGCAGTTTTGAATTTGACGCGCGCGTGGCTGGAAAAACTGCGCAGACAAGATTTCACAAAAATTTCAGTTAGAAACGAGTGCGTACTAGACGCGTGGATTATACCCCTTAACTGGTGAAATATGGTATAGAAAGGGAATAAATTTGCGCGAAGCGTGCAAAAAATTTGCACTTTTTAGGTTAAAATGGCAAAATATAATGTCAATTTGGTCAGAAACACAAAAAGTCTTAAATGTCGGGCGGCCACCACCCCACGGGGAAGAGGGCAAGACTTTTCACAGCAGCTGGCCCCTTGGCCCCCCCTTGATTACGCCACTGGGTGTAGGGATTACATATATAATTTAAAGCCAAATTATAACATTTGTGAGGATGCCCTCAATATTTTTTTTAAATGCTTTTTCTTACACAATTGTAATGTACTTTATTAAATTAACATACCCTCCAAAAATCCAGACAGGTACTGTAGTTTTGTCAAAATCTGAGATTTTGAATAAAATGCAGGAACCGTTGTTTATACCGATCGAAACATTAGTCGAACGCGTACACAATCGGGTACATGATATTCATGACACAGAGATGCAAGATACACACATCAAAGGATCGTGCCGTAACACAACTGACGGAGTGACATACAATGGCAACATCGGTGCTGGTACTAAAATCCAATTTTCTTTGCTTTTACTTAGTTGTTCGGCTCAAAATTATAAGGGGGCATATCTGACAGTAAAAGCTAATAATTATATAACGTTTTATGGACAAGAAATACAGAATATTTTTATGGAAATTTTACAATACGGCTTTAAATTGGAATGACACAATTGTTTGTACGGTACATTGTAAAACATGTGTACAGTATAGGGGGAATGTAATTTAATTGGAATGACACAATTTCCCTCCTGTAATATAATTCACATTCACAACAAAATACTGCTAAATTGGATAGTTCACTTTTCATTTATGTTCACATACATTATGTGCAACTGATGATATACATGTAGGGTATTAAAAGGGCATTTCATGATCCACAGCCTCATCCTTCCACTTGTACAAAAAATTTCTTGCAAAATCATTTAGGAAAAATATCGCTAAATTTGAATTACGTAACGTTTGGTACACCAGAACGAAATACAGTGACCTATGGAGCAGTGTAATACACATAATCATGCACAGGCCCATACGCAGGATTTCATTTGGGGGGTGCTGATTTTGAAAAAGTGGACCTTTTTCCAAGGGGTGGGGGCGATTTTGTTAAAAGTGGACAAAATTTGGACCTTTTTTTGTCAAAAAAAGCGTAAAAAAACTGATTTTTTATGAAAATTTGGGACTTTTTGTATACTTTTCCAAATTTGGGTGGGTGCGACGCACCCCCACCCCCCTGCGTACGGGCCTGATCATGCATAACTCGCAAACGCAAAATTAAAATCAACTGAAATTTTGGGAAATTACAAAATTTCAGTTGATTCCAATTTTTACAATTTTTTAAGTATAGCTTAAAAGCTTTTTTTCGTGGATATCTACTGGGAAATGTTACAAAAAGAGGATGCTAGGATCACAAAATACTCCTTTAAACACCCAGCTATGGAAAACACGTAGCCCTTATAATATAGAGGCAACAAATTAATTAATTTCTATTTTATTTCACAATGCAGCAGTATTAAATTTTGCAAAACGTGTATTGCACATAGAAATTGTAAGCTAGTGATGAATATTATTTCACGACACCAATTGAGAAGCCCGACCTTTATTTATTACTGCTCAATGTCCGAGTTACAAAACACTTGGGCTAAATTAAAGTTGGATTACTTCATCCGTAAAATGGGCATTCATGTAGTACATTATTGGAATGGTAAAGTATATTTTAATAGTTTTGTTTTAATAAAATGCAATTAGTAGTACATGTATCATTGAATGAAATGTTTCAGCATAGAATTTCTCATTAAAACGTACCAATCATTAATGTGCATCAAGAAGAATGTGTCTAATGTCGCTTATATTTTGTCTTTTGTTTTATTTTGTTTTTACAGTTCGAGAATCATTTTAAACAGAAGTTGGGGGTTAGATGTTTAGACCTTATTTGAAAAACATTTTTAAAGTGTGAACAAAAATCTAAATTGAAGATTAGAATTAGAATTATTCCTTTTGATCATGTCACAAATAAATATTTAAAAAAATCTTTTTAGTAGTTTTCCTCCTACATTGTCCTATTTTTGTGAAATTGATGTTTCTTGAATGAAAAAAAAACCCCAATAACTGCGTAACAAGCTATTTTCGTGGGTTAATCATTTCACTCTCTGAACAGTTTTATGATTTCTTTTATTCTAAATACCGGTACTCAATCTATAAATGTATACATTACATTGTACTTCTTGAACTAGCCCCGTTCGCAATGATGGTGATGTTTCTTGAATAGCCAACGAAATGCTAGTAATACTAGAGTCAATAGATTCTGAGTACAAGCGGCCGGCAGTAAATATAACATTAATGGGTCAATTTTGACCAATTTCAAAATTTGACCTTCGACCCCTAAACTTTGACCGTCACTATTGATTTTTTGTTTTGTCTCACTAAGGTCTATCATATGCAGCATTCAGATTTGCCATACCTCGCTGTTTGAAATGTTACACATTTTGACCTTTTGACCCCAAGTACAAAGAGGTCACCATTGACTTTTTGTTTTGTCGCACTAAGGTCTATCATATGCAGCACTCAAATTTGCCATACCTCGTTGTTTCAAATTTTACACATTTTGACCTTTTGACCCCAAAGTAAGCATTGTACAAAGAGGTCACCATCGACTTTTTGTTTTGTCTCACTAAAGGTCTATCATATGCAGCACTCAGATTTGCCATACCTCGTTGTTTCAAATTATACACATTTTGACCTTTTGACCCCAAAGTAAACATTGTACAAAGATGTCACCATTGACTTTTTATTTTGTCTCACTAAGGTCTATCATATACAGCACTCAGATTTGCTATACCTCGTTGTTTGAAATTTTACACATTTTGACCTTTTGACCCCAAAGTAAATATTGTACAAGGAGGTCACCATTGACTTTTTGTTTTGTCTCACTATTAAAGGTCTATCATATGCAGCACTATAACTTGACATATCTTGTTGTTCAAATTTAGTTTGTATTGCATATGGGGTCAAAGGTCAAGCAATGGTCAAGCTGTGAACACCCTGAATACCCATGCCACTAGTGACCAACATGTATTAATTAGAGCTTGGTAGCATTTTGTTTGTAGAAGAAGAGGCAGATTGCCAGAAAGAAAGAAAGAATTAGCGTAAAACAGAACAAGCCGACTTTGTTGTCGGCTTGTAAATATTGCTGGCAAATCCTAGACCATATACAGGTATCACAAATCCAGTACAGAGCATGTGCTACCTATGGCTTAAAAATATTTTTGCTGGGTTTTACATTTGTACTAGTAACAGGTACCTGTTTAACTGTGAAAATGAACCAGCATGAAAATTTCATGATCAGTAATTTCACTGACCCCATCCAAAAGGGTCAATGACCTTGACTTTTATCCTTGAGAATTAAAGAGTCAAAAATATTGGAAAATATATTGTGGTCTTGACTACAAATCAGCCTTCACTTTGGGTTTTGAGAATTTGACCCAGTGAAATTGCTGATAATCCATCACGTTACATCAACAGAATTAGGCCCTTTATTACAATTGATTCTTAGTTTTCTGTTTCCGCCCGTGTCCAAAGTAGAGAATTGCAAAATATTTAATTATTTTATTTATATTTTGGATTTTAATGACTCCCATTTGCTACTTTATGACTTTGATCATATCAACTATAATGATAAGTAAACAAAGAACATAACTGTACCATTACTTATGTATAAAATTCTTTTTTGGGGGGGCACTCAATAATGAGATTGAGGTATGCATTACCCATTATCCCCCCAACCACATACTTTTCCTAATTTGCACAAAAATAAAAGACCATTTAAAAAAAAAAAAATCATACTCTGTATCATTTTCACTAACCTAATTTGGACATTTGGGTGACTGGAAGATGACTATTTCTCACACAATAACCCCCCCCCCCCTTCCTACCAAAGACCCCATGCAGAAAGTTGTCTGTCCCATGGGTGGCTGGCACCATAGACTCAGGTTATTTGCATATTTGACCCCAGGGTATTTGACATGGAGCAGCCGGGGTACTCAAGTTTGGTTTTGGTAGGGACGTGCAGCTGAGAACTTGAAAGTGGACCCCTAAATATACCAATTTTTCAAGAAATTTGAACCCATTGATGTACCAAAAGTCAAAATTTTCGGCCGAATTGAACCCAAATTGTCTTGGTTTTTCCAAATTTTCCCAAAATTTGGGGAAAATTTTTACAATTTTAGCTAGATTAAGGAAAAATTGGGCCATTTTCTAAAAAAATTGAGAAAATTTTGAAAAAAAGGACCCATTCATAGCCAAAATAGGCATCATTGATATACCAAAAGGGTCATTGATAGGGGCCTATACCAAAAGGCTGAAAATGCTACCCATGTTTATGCATGTCCCCGTATGGTCATTTGTACTGAGTACCCCCGAGCAGTACCCCCTCCATACACCCCTCACCTTCGGATTTTGAACTGGTGGTTCTTAATAATAGTAGACTTGTGGGTACAAGGATGTACGACAGATTTGGAGTGCAAATTTTCAAGCTTTTTGTTATAAACTGGGAGGTGATGCGAAAATTTTCCAGAATGATTACTCTAATTTTGAACGAAAATAATCTAAAATTAGTATTACTATTAGATCTCCTTTCCTGATTTGGTAAATGTGTGGTACTCCTTGGGAATCCCAGCCGCCCACACATCCCCACCCAATCCATATAGTCAAGACTGAACCCCCCAACATAAATGTATGCATATAAAGTTATGACCATTTTACTGATCATTTGGTCAGACAAAAGGCCAGGGTCCACAACAATAGGATGATTCCCAGGGCACCAATATTATGCTAGGGGATTAAAACTTAGCCCCAGAACATGGATTTATAGCAGCAAGTGAATATTTTGTTCTGCGACTGAATTATTCGGACCAGGGAAGTGCCCGGAAGTGGCCCTGATCATCATATTTACGCAGGCCTATATACAAATAGTAATTTCAACTCCTGAACTGCAAGAAGATGTATAGGCCTACAGCGTGTAGCCTATACAGTATGGTAGGGAGGAGTTGTATTAAACACCTGTCAACATTGCATTGAAAGTAAGTCTTAAAAACTTTTACAATGTCAGGTAATTTTGATGGATGTTACATTTGTATCATCATGACACGCACGGCACAGGTCAGTGTTCAATATTGATTAGTTTATTTACCCACTGCCCAAATGATAAACAGCAAAGCAATTTCCATGTTTCCAAACCTATTTCTCAAAGTGAACTGATCAACAACAACATTGCACTAACCTTTCACATCATCCGCAGGGAAATCGGAGCGAAACTCTGCTTGCTCTGGCCGGCCTGCTATGGTGAAATAGATCACCTTAGTAGCCATTGTTAATGGCTATATTCCTATCCCAATATGTTATAGTATCCTCAGAAAAATGGTAAATCCACAAGAAATTAGTCAAAACGTCAACGATGTTATGAAACTTCCACTACGCCACACATGGCATTACTACAGCGTGTATAGCAACCTGTCCGCACGTATGCATCAGTGTGTTTCGCTTCGTGATGTTTTTATCTGGAAGATTTATCACCAGATAAATAATTGATAGCGTAAATGGATGGGGCGTGATACATTTAAATTCTTGAAATCAGTGGGGGGGTCGCCAAGATGTTTTAGACGTACAACGTCAGACTACCCCCAACTCCGCCAACCCAACACGTTTTTAAAAAGCGTTAAAGGTTAGCAACTATTTTAAACTGTTGCGATTTGGTAGTTCATAGCATCTTGCGAATGATAGTGAGCTTTGGCAAAAATTGCATTGATCATTTCATAGCAGGCCTATGCCAATTTCTGAGAGAAGGTGGGTAGCAGAACGTCCAGCCAAACCGAGGTCCAAATCGGTATTTTATCTCTCTATCCCATAAAAGAGTATATACTCGTAGGTTATTTTTAATGGTTAATTAAATTGAAATTGTAGGCCGATTTTGAATAATTTTGTGTGCGTACACCATTCCTATATATTTCTAGGCCCATAATTATGCAAATTTATGCACACTTATGCAAATTTATGCACACTTATGCCAATGTCTGCTCATTTTATTACCAGTTCAACTCTTCAATATTTGTGGCAATAATTATTTAAATATACTATTTCATTTTATTACCAGTTCAACACCGTGTTTTATTACTAAGTAAATTTATTATACAGTTAAGGGATCTAGAATGAGCGTTTATTGCGTTTCGACAGTAGCCTATTATTTGTGGGACATGAGAGCACCTCAGACCTATCGAATTGCATTCTGAATACGAAGCTTGTCTTTCTGATATCAAATAATTTTCATTTTTGAAAATCACGATATAATACAAATTTTATGACAAATTATAAAAATTTGATATTTTTCAAATTTTGATATATAACAGTCCTCGAAGTAAATTATATAAATCTAATGATGTATTCTTAAAGTGTATGTAGCTGGGATGAAAAGCCGACGGTCAATTGAAAATTTTGACCTTTCATATTGAAGATATGGATTTTTTTCCCAAAAAGACCTAATTTTTGTTGGTGTTTTGGGGGAAAAAATCCATATATTCAATACGAAAGGTCCAAATTTTCAATTGATCGTCGGCTTTTCATCCCACCTACATATACTTTTAAGTATAAATCATCAGATTTATAAAGTTTACTTCGAGTACTGTTAAATATCAAAAATATCAATTTTAATGATTTGCCATAAAATGTGTATTAAATTGCGAATTTCAAAAATCAAAATTATTTGATATCAGAATGACATTCTTCGTATTCAGAATGCAATTCGATATGTCTGACGTGTTCTAATGTCCCAAAATAAATACTGTCCAAACGTTCATACCCCAGTCCTTAATAGACGTACATATTTTTTTTTTAAATACAAATACAATTAAATAATCCAGTTGATGGTGTTCCATTTTATTGCAAATTTAACATCATGTTTTTATTATAAAGCAAATTTATATATACAGATATTTGGCCTACGAGTTTTTTAAAGCAAAATGTAATTAAATAATTCAATGTTTCAATATAAAAGTCATCAGAAATAGGCCACAAATTGTCTTCAAAACTAAAAGTTGACAGGTTGGCAAACCTGAATGAAGGAGGAGACAAAGTGATGGCTGGAGGAGAACAACAAGCTTCTCTGCAACGACTTGAAGGCGGTGAAGGAACAGTTGGTATCTTCAGATGAGACGAAGACGGTGATTCAGAATACGTTGACCATGGGCAGGTGTCAGGCGAAGGTGGCTCCACAGACGATGGACGAGACGATGACGTAGAACTGGACGGCGAGAATTCTTCATACGAAGGAGATCTTCGAAGAAGTCTGGACGACCCTTCACTCTTCTTCACTTTTTGGCTGTGCTTATGTCGAGCGCGTCGATTCTGGAACCATACCTGCAAAATAAGAAAAAGAAATAATGTTAGATTATATTGAACAAAATTATTTTAATATGAGAATGCGTGTTTTTTTAATTATTAATAATAGCAAATTAATAATAATAATTATAACTTATATTTACCTGAATTCTGGATTCCGTTAAACCAATAGCATCAGATAGAGCTTCTCTTGACCTATAATCAGGGTACTGGTTATCAGCAAATACGGCTTCCATACTTTGTAGCTGATGAGAAGTATAGTTAATACGACTGCGACGGCGATTTGATTTTGGCACTGCTTTCGACATTTTCGAGTCAGGCAAAATAAGATATTAGGTACAAAATGTGTATACAGAATAAACTCACAAGTCTAAATGATAGTTCTATTTTGATATCCTTGCTTTTTATACTGCGAGAGAATCGGCACTGTGCCTTTTATATACTAAAATAAAAGACATTAGGTCCAATAAATCAATAAGTTTTAAAAGTACCGTCACACCTATACTAATTTTGATTGAGTAGAATTTGATAACTTCCGGGATGATCACACGTTAATACCGCCTCTACACGCACTCTCTTATTAGATTCAAAATATTGCGCCGGAAATGCAGTGATTCTTTTTTTCTGTCTCTCTCTACTTGGCACTTCAGAATCCATTTGTCACTTTCAGTTGTACGCACGATTCCAGAAATATGCAGCGATATTATAGTTTTGTGAGATTAAATAAAAACATTCGCGAGGTTTTGCAATAACATCGTTTAATAAGATTCAAGTAAAACATTCATATTAAATCATTTTCTAAATTAAGCGTTTTTAAAACTATAGGTGTACACTGACACAACAAATCTAGAACCGATATCATGGTTATAGAATATGTTGCTATGACTTTCTCAAAAATAGCTTTCACGTTGAAGAAAAGACGGCATATGATAGAGTGAATGACTTTCATCGAAGTTCTTACGCTTTGCTTTATTCGTATTATTAGATCTAAAATCTTTGAATGCATAAATAATGAGAACGCTATCTACTGAAGATAGCACCGAATTTCCGATATGGTTTAGCGCTCTATTTCATATTGCAAAACTTTTTATTGCATCAAACATACCTATAAATGACCATATCCACACGACAGCAACTCTTCAATATTTGTGGCAATAATTATTTAAATACTATTTCATTTTATTACCAGTTCAACACCGTGTTTTATTACTAAGTAAATTTATTATACAGTTAATAGACGTACATATTTTTTTTTTTTTTAAATACAAATACAATTAAATAATCCAGTTGATGGTGTTCCATTTTATTGCAAATTTAACATCATGTTTTTATTATAAAGCAAATTTATATATACAGATATTTGGCCTACGAGTTTTTTTAAGCAAAATGTAATTAAATAATTCAATGTTTCAATATAAAAAGTCATCAGAAATAGGCCACAAATTGTCTTCAAAACTAAAAGTTGACAGGTTGGCAAACCTGAATGAAGGAGGAGACAAAGTGATGGCTGGAGGAGAACAACAAGCTTCTCTGCAACGACTTGAAGGCGGTGAAGGAACAGTTGGTATCTTCAGATGAGACGAAGACGGTGATTCAGAATACGTTGACCATGGGCAGGTGTCAGGCGAAGGTGGCTCCACAGACGATGGACGAGACGATGACGTAGAACTGGACGGCGAGAATTCTTCATACGACGGAGATCTTCGAAGAAGTCTGGACGACCCTTCACTCTTCTTCACTTTTTGGCTGTGCTTATGTCGAGCGCGTCGATTCTGGAACCATACCTGCAAAATAAGAAAAAGAAATAATGTTAGATTATATTGAACAAAATTATTTTAATATGAGAATGCGTGTTTTTTTAATTATTAATAATAGCAAATTAATAATAATAATTATGACTTATATTTACCTGAATTCTGGATTCCGTTAAACCAATAGCATCAGATAGAGCTTCTCTTGACCTATAATCAGGGTACTGGTTATCAGCAAATACGGCTTCCATACTTTGTAGCTGATGAGAAGTATAGTTAATACGACTGCGACGGCGATTTGATTTTGGCACTGCTTTCGACATTTTCGAGTCAGGCAAAATAAGATATTAGGTACAAAATGTGTATACAGAATAAACTCACAAGTCTAAATGATAGTTCTATTTTGATATCCTTGCTTTTTATACTGCGAGCGAATCGGCACTGTGCCTTTTATATACTAAAATAAAAGACATTAGGTCCAATAAATCAATAAGTTTTAAAAGTACCGTCACACCTATACTAATTTTGATTGAGTAGAATTTGATGACTTCCGGGATGATCACACGTTAATACCGCCTCTACACGCACTCTCTTATTAGATTCAAAATATTGCGCCGGAAATGCAGTGATTCTTTTTTCTGTCTCTCTCTACTTGGCACTTCAGAATCCATTTGTCACTTTCAGTTGTACGCACGATTCCAGAAATATGCAGCGATATTATAGTTTTGTGAGATTAAATAAAAACATTCGCGAGGTTTTGCAATAACATCGTTTAATAAGATTCAAGTAAAACATTCATATTAAATCATTTTCTAAATTAAGCGTTTTTAAAACTATAGGTGTACACTGACACAACAAATCTAGAACCGATATCATGGTTATAGAATATGTTGCTATGACTTTCTCAAAAATAGCTTTCACGTTGAAGAAAAGACGGCATATGATAGAGTGAATGACTTTCATCGAAGTTCTTACGCTTTGCTTTATTCGTATTATTAGATCTAAAATCTTTGAATGCATAAATAATGAGAACGCTATCTACTGAAGATAGCACCGAATTTCCGATATGGTTTAGCGTTCTATTTCATATTGCAAAACTTTTTATTGCATCAAACATACCTATAAATGACCATATCCACACGACAGCAACTCTTCAATATTTGTGGCAATAATTATTTAAATACTATTTCATTTTATTACCAGTTCAACTCTTCAATATTTGTGGCAATAATTATTTAAATACTATTTCATTTTATTACCAGTTCAACACCGTGTTTTATTACTAAGTACATTTATTATACAGTTAATAGACGTACATATTTAAAAAAAAATACAAATACAATTAAATAATCCAGTTGATGGTGTTCCATTTTATTGCAAATTTAACATCATGTTTTTATTATAAAGCAAATTTATATATACAGATATTTGGTCTACGAGTTTTTTAAAGCAAAATGTAATTAAATAATTCAATGTTTCAATATACAAAGTCATCAGAAATAGGCCACAAATTGTCTTCAAAACTAAAAGTTGACAGGTTGGCAAACCTGAATGAAGGAGGAGACAAAGTGATGGCTGGAGGAGAACAACAAGCTTCTCTGCAACGACTTGAAGGCGGTGAAGGAACAGTTGGTATCTTCAGATGAGACGAAGACGGTGATTCAGAATACGTTGACCATGGGCAGGTGTCTGGCGAAGGTGGCTCCACAGACGATGGACGAGACGATGACGTAGAATTGGACGGCGAGAATTCTTCATACGACGGAGATCTTCGAAGAAGTCTGGACGACCCTTCACTCTTCTTCACTTTTTGGCTGTGCTTATGTCGAGCGCGTCGATTCTGGAACCATACCTGCAAAATAAAAAAAAGAAATAATGTTAGATTATATTGAACAAAATTATTTTAATATGAGAATGCGTGTTTTTTTAATTATTAATAATAGCAAATTAATAATAATAATTATAACTTATATTTACCTGAATTCTGGATTCCGTTAAACCAATAGCATCAGATAGAGCTTCTCTTGACCTATAATCAGGGTACTGGTTATCAGCAAATACGGCTTCCATACTTTGTAGCTGATGAGAAGTATACTTAATACGACTGCGACGGCGATTTGATTTTGGCACTGCTTTCGACATTTTCGAGTCAGGCAAAATAAGATATTAGGTACAAAATGTGTATACAGAATAAACTCACAAGTCTAAATGATAGTTCTATTTTGATATCCTTGCTTTTTATACTGCGAGAGAATCGGCACTGTGCCTTTTATATACTAAAATAAAAGACATTAGGTCCAATAAATCAATAAGTTTTAAAAGTACCGTCACACCTATACTAATTTTGATTGAGTAGAATTTGATAACTTCCGGGATGATCACACGTTAATACCGCCTCTACACGCACTCTCTTATTAGATTCAAAATATTGCGCCGGAAATGCAGTGATTCTTTTTTCTGTCTCTCTCTACTTGGCACTTCAGAATCCATTTGTCACTTTCAGTTGTACGCACGATTCCAGAAATATGCAGCGATATTATAGTTTTGTGAGATTAAATAAAAACATTCGCGAGGTTTTGCAATAACATCGTTTAATAAGATTCAAGTAAAACATTCATATTAAATCATTTTCTAAATTAAGCGTTTTTAAAACTATAGGTGTACACTGACACAACAAATCTAGAACCGATATCATGGTTATAGAATATGTTGCTATTACTTTCTCAAAAATAGCTTTCACGTTGAAGAAAAGACGGCAAATGATAGAGTGAATGACTTTCATCGAAGTTCTTACGCTTTGCTTTATTCGTATTATTAGATCTAAAATCTTTGAATGCATAAATAATGAGAACGCTATCTACTGAAGATAGCACCGAATTTCCGATATGGTTTAGCGCTCTATTTCATATTGCAAAACTTTTTATTGCATCAAACATACCTATAAATGACCATATCCACACGACAGCATCTCTTCAATATTTGTGGCAATAATTATTTAAATACTATTTCATTTTATTACCAGTTCAACTCTTCAATATTTGTGGCAATAATTATTTAAATACTATTTCATTTTATTACCAGTTCAACACATTGTGTTTTATTACTAAGTAAATTTATTATACAGTTAATAGACGTACATATTAAAAAAAAAATACAAATACAATTAAATAATCCAGTTGATGGTGTTCCATTTTATTGCAAATTTAACATCATGTTTTTATTATAAAGCAAATTTATATATACAGATATTTGGCCTTCGAGTTTTTAAAGCAAAATGTAATTAAATAATTCAATGTTTCAATATAAAAAGTCATCAGAAATAGGCCACAAATTGTCTTCAAAACTAAAAGTTGACAGGTTGGCAAACCTGAATGAAGGAGGAGACAAAGTGATGGCTGGAGGAGAACAACAAGCTTCTCTGCAACGACTTGAAGGAGGTGAAGGAACAGTTGGTATCTTCAGATGAGACGAAGACGGTGATTCAGAATACGTTGACCATGGGCAGGTGTCAGGCGAAGGTGGCTCCACAGACGATGGACGAGACGATGACGTAGAACTGGACGGCGAGAATTCTTCATACGACGGAGATCTTCGAAGAAGTCTGGACGACCCTTCACTCTTCTTCACTTTTTGGCTGTGCTTATGTCGAGCGCGTCGATTCTGGAACCATACCTGCAAAATAAGAAAAAGAAATAATGTTAAATTATATTGAACAAAATTATTTTAATATTAGAATGCGTGTTTTTTTAATTATTAATAATAGCAAATTAATAATAATAATTATAACTTATATTTACCTGAATTCTGGATTCCGTTAAACCAATAGCATCAGATAGAGCTTCTCTTGACCTATAATCAGGGTACTGGTTATCAGCAAATACGGCTTCCATACTTTGTAGCTGATGAGAAGTATAGTTAATACGACTGCGACGGCGATTTGATTTTGGCACTGCTTTCGACATTTTCGAGTCAGGCAAAATAAGATATTAGGTACAAAATGTGTATACAGAATAAACTCACAAGTCTAAATGATAGTTCTATTTTGATATCCTTGCTTTTTATACTGCGAGCGAATCGGCACTGTGCCTTTTATATACTAAAATAAAAGACATTAGGTCCAATAAATCAATAAGTTTTAAAAGTACCGTCACACCTATACTAATTTTGATTGAGTAGAATTTGATGACTTCCGGGATGATCACACGTTAATACCGCCTCTACACGCACTCTCTTATTAGATTCAAAATATTGCGCCGGAAATGCAGTGATTCTTTTTTCTGTCTCTCTCTACTTGGCACTTCAGAATCCATTTGTCACTTTCAGTTGTACGCACGATTCCAGAAATATGCAGCGATATTATAGTTTTGTGTGAGATTAAATAAAAACATTCGCGAGGTTTTGCAATAACATCGTTTAATAAGATTCAAGTAAAACATTCATATTAAATCATTTTCTAAATTAAGCGTTTTTAAAACTATAGATGTACACTGACACAACAAATCTAGAACCGATATCATGGTTATAGAATATGTTGCTATGACTTTCTCAAAAATAGGTTTCACGTTGAAGAAAAGACGGCAAATGATAGAGTGAATGACTTTCATGGAAGTTCTTACGCTTTGCTTTATTCGTATTATTAGATCTAAAATCTTTGAATGCATAAATAATGAGAACGCTATCTACTGAAGATAGCACCGAATTTCCGATATGGTTTAGCGCTCTATTTCATATTGCAAAACTTTTTATTGCATCAAACATACCTATAAATGACCATATCCACACGACAGCATCTCTTCAATATTTGTGGCAATAATTATTTAAATACTATTTCATTTTATTACCAGTTCAACTCTTCAATATTTGTGGCAATAATTATTTAAATACTATTTCATTTTATTACCAGTTCAACACCGTGTTTTATTACTAAGTAAATTTATTATACAGTTAATAGACGTACATATTAAAAAAAAATACAAATACAATTAAATAATCCAGTTGATGGTGTTCCATTTTATTGCAAATTTAACATCATGTTTTTATTATAAAGCAAATTTATATATACAGATATTTGGCCTTCGAGTTTTTTAAAGCAAAATGTAATTAAATAATTCAATGTTTCAATATAAAAAGTCATCAGAAATAGGCCACAAATTGTCTTCAAAACTAAAAGTTGACAGGTTGGCAAACCTGAATGAAGGAGGAGACAAAGTGATGGCTGGAGGAGAACAACAAGCTTCTCTGCAACGACTTGAAGGAGGTGAAGGAACAGTTGGTATCTTCAGATGAGACGAAGACGGTGATTCAGAATACGTTGACCATGGGCAGGTGTCAGGCGAAGGTGGCTCCACAGACGATGGACGAGACGATGACGTAGAACTGGACGGCGAGAATTCTTCATACGACGGAGATCTTCGAAGAAGTCTGGACGACCCTTCACTCTTCTTCACTTTTTGGCTGTGCTTATGTCGAGCGCGTCGATTCTGGAACCATACCTGCAAAATAAGAAAAAGAAATAATGTTAAATTATATTGAACAAAATTATTTTAATATTAGAATGCGTGTTTTTTTAATTATTAATAATAGCAAATTAATAATAATAATTATAACTTATATTTACCTGAATTCTGGATTCCGTTAAACCAATAGCATCAGATAGAGCTTCTCTTGACCTATAATCAGGGTACTGGTTATCAGCAAATACGGCTTCCATACTTTGTAGCTGATGAGAAGTATAGTTAATACGACTGCGACGGCGATTTGATTTTGGCACTGCTTTCGACATTTTCGAGTCAGGCAAAATAAGATATTAGGTACAAAATGTGTATACAGAATAAACTCACAAGTCTAAATGATAGTTCTATTTTGATATCCTTGCTTTTTATACTGCGAGCGAATCGGCACTGTGCCTTTTATATACTAAAATAAAAGACATTAGGTCCAATAAATCAATAAGTTTTAAAAGTACCGTCACACCTATACTAATTTTGATTGAGTAGAATTTGATGACTTCCGGGATGATCACACGTTAATACCGCCTCTACACGCACTCTCTTATTAGATTCAAAATATTGCGCCGGAAATGCAGTGATTCTTTTTCTGTCTCTCTCTACTTGGCACTTCAGAATCCATTTGTCACTTTCAGTTGTACGCACGATTCCAGAAATATGCAGCGATATTATAGTTTTGTGAGATTAAATAAAAACATTCGCGAGGTTTTGCAATAACATCGTTTAATAAGATTCAAGTAAAACATTCATATTAAATCATTTTCTAAATTAAGCGTTTTTAAAACTATAGATGTACACTGACACAACAAATCTAGAACCGATATCATGGTTATAGAATATGTTGCTATGACTTTCTCAAAAATAGGTTTCACGTTGAAGAAAAGACGGCAAATGATAGAGTGAATGACTTTCATGGAAGTTCTTACGCTTTGCTTTATTCGTATTATTAGATCTAAAATCTTTGAATGCATAAATAATGAGAACGCTATCTACTGAAGATAGCACCGAATTTCCGATATGGTTTAGCGCTCTATTTCATATTGCAAAACTTTTTATTGCATCAAACATACCTATAAATGACCATATCCACACGACAGCAACTCTTCAATATTTGTGGCAATAATTATTTAAATACTATTTCATTTTATTACCAGTTCAACTCTTCAATATTTGTGGCAATAATTATTTAAATACTATTTCATTTTATTACCAGTTCAACACCGTGTTTTATTACTAAGTAAATTTATTATACAGTTAATAGACGTACATATTTAAAAAAAAATACAATACAATTAAATAATCCAGTTGATGGTGTTCCATTTTATTGCAAATTTAACATCATATTTTTATTATAAAGCAAATTTATATATACAGATATTTGGCCTACGAGTTTTTTAAAGCAAAATGTAATTAAATAATTCAATGTTTCAATATAAAAAGTCATCAGAAATAGGCCACAAATTGTCTTCAAAACTAAAAGTTGACAGGTTGGCAAACCTGAATGAAGGAGGAGACAAAGTGATGGCTGGAGGAGAACAACAAGCTTCTCTGCAACGACTTGAAGGCGGTGAAGGAACAGTTGGTATCTTCAGATGAGACGAAGACGGTGATTCAGAATACGTTGACCATGGGCAGGTGTCAGGCGAAGGTGGCTCCACAGACGATGGACGAGACGATGACGTAGAACTGGACGGCGAGAATTCTTCATACGACGGAGATCTTCGAAGAAGTCTGGACGACCCTTCACTCTTCTTCACTTTTTGGCTGTGCTTATGTCGAGCGCGTCGATTCTGGAACCATACCTGCAAAATAAGAAAAAGAAATAATGTTAGATTATATTGAACAAAATTATTTTAATATGAGAATGCGTGTTTTTTTAATTATTAATAATAGCAAATTAATAATAATAATTATAACTTATATTTACCTGAATTCTGGATTCCGTTAAACCAATAGCATCAGATAGAGCTTTTCTTGACCTATAATCAGGGTACTGGTTATCAGCAAATACGGCTTCCATACTTTGTAGCTGATGAGAAGTATAGTTAATACGACTGCGACGGCGATTTGATTTTGGCACTGCTTTCGACATTTTCGAGTCAGGCAAAATAAGATATTAGGTACAAAATGTGTATACAGAATAAACTCACAAGTCTAAATGATAGTTCTATTTTGATATCCTTGCTTTTTATACTGCGAGAGAATCGGCACTCTGCCTTTTATATACTAAAATAAAAGACATTAGGTCCAATAAATCAATAAGTTTTAAAAGTACCGTCACACCTATACTAATTTTGATTGAGTAGAATTTGATGACTTCCGGGATGATCACACGTTAATACCGCCTCTACACGCACTCTCTTATTAGATTCAAAATATTGCGCCGGAAATGCAGTGATTCTTTTTTTGTCTTTCTCTACTTGGCACTTCAGAATCCATTTGTCACTTTCAGTTGTACGCACGATTCCAGAAATATGCAGCGATATTATAGTTTTGTGAGATTAAATAAAAACATTCGCGAGGTTTTGCAATAACATCGTTTAATAAGATTCAAGTAAAGCATTCATATTAAATCATTTTCTAAATTAAGCGTTTTTAAAACTATAGATGTACACTGACACAACAAATCTGGAACCGATATCATGGTTATAGAATATGTTGCTATGACTTTCTCAAAAATAGGTTTCACGTTGAAGAAAAGACGGCAAATGATAGAGTGAATGACTTTCATGGAAGTTCTTACGCTTTGCTTTATTCGTATTATTAGATCTAAAATCTTTGAATGCATAAATAATGAGAACGCTATCTACTGAAGATAGCACCGAATTTCCGATATGGTTTAGCGCTCTATTTCATATTGCAAAACTTTTTATTGCATCAAACATACCTATAAATGACCATATCCACACGACAGCAACTCTTCAATATTTGTGGCAATAATTATTTAAATACTATTTCATTTTATTACCAGTTCAACTCTTCAATATTTGTGGCAATAATTATTTAAATACTATTTCATTTTATTACCAGTTCAACACCGTGTTTTATTACTAAGTAAATTTATTATACAGTTAATAGACGTACATATTTAAAAAAAAATACAAATACAATTAAATAATCCAGTTGATGGTGTTCCATTTTATTGCAAATTTAACATCATGTTTTTATTATAAAGCAAATTTATATATACAGATATTTGGCCTACGAGTTTTTTAAAGCAAAATGTAATTAAATAATTCAATGTTTCAGTATAAAAAGTCATCAGAAATAGGCCACAAATTGTCTTCAAAACTAAAAGTTGACAGGTTGGCAAACCTGAATGAAGGAGGAGACAAAGTGATGGCTGGAGGAGAACAACAAGCTTCTCTGCAACGACTTGAAGGCGGTGAAGGAACAGTTGGTATCTTCAGATGAGACGAAGACGGTGATTCAGAATACGTTGACCATGGGCAGGTGCCAGGCGAAGGTGGCTCCACAGACGATGGACGAGACGATGACGTAGAACTGGACGGCGAGAATTCTTCATACGACGGAGATCTTCGAAGAAGTCTGGACGACCCTTCACTCTTCTTCACTTTTTGGCTGTGCTTATGTCGAGCGCGTCGATTCTGGAACCATACCTGCAAAATAAGAAAAAGAAATAATGTTAGATTATATTGAACAAAATTATTTTAATATGAGAATGCGTGTTTTTTTAATTATTAATAATAGCAAATTAATAATAATAATTATAACTTATATTTACCTGAATTCTGGATTCCGTTAAACCAATAGCATCAGATAGAGCTTCTCTTGACCTATAATCAGGGTACTGGTTATCAGCAAATACGGCTTCCATACTTTGTAGCTGATGAGAAGTATAGTTAATACGACTGCGACGGCGATTTGATTTTGGCACTGCTTTCGACATTTTCGAGTCAGGCAAAATAAGATATTAGGTACAAAATGTGTATACAGAATAAACTCACAAGTCTAAATGATAGTTCTATTTTGATATCCTTGCTTTTTATACTGCGAGAGAATCGGCACTCTGCCTTTTATATACTAAAATAAAAGACATTAGGTCCAATAAATCAATAAGTTTTAAAAGTACCGTCACACCTATACTAATTTTGATTGAGTAGAATTTGATGACTTCCGGGATGATCACACGTTAATACCGCCTCTACACGCACTCTCTTATTAGATTCAAAATATTGCGCCGGAAATGCAGTGATTCTTTTTCTGTCTCTCTCTACTTGGCACTTCAGAATCCATTTGTCACTTTCAGTTGTACGCACGATTCCAGAAATATGCAGCGATATTATAGTTTTGTGAGATTAAATAAAAACATTCGCGAGGTTTTGCAATAACATCGTTTAATAAGATTCAAGTAAAACATTCATATTAAATCATTTTCTAAATTAAGCGTTTTTAAAACTATAGATGTACACTGACACAACAAATCTAGAACCGATATCATGGTTATAGAATATGTTGCTATGACTTTCTCAAAAATAGGTTTCACGTTGAAGAAAAGACGGCAAATGATAGAGTGAATGACTTTCATGGAAGTTCTTACGCTTTGCTTTATTCGTATTATTAGATCTAAAATCTTTGAATGCATAAATAATGAGAACGCTATCTACTGAAGATAGCACCGAATTTCCGATATGGTTTAGCGCTCTATTTCATATTGCAAAACTTTTTATTGCACCAAACATACCTATAAATGACCATATCCACACGACAGCAACTCTTCAATATTTGTGGCAATAATTATTTAAATACTATTTCATTTTATTACCAGTTCAACTCTTCAATATTTGTGGCAATAATTATTTAAATACTATTTCATTTTATTACCAGTTCAACACCGTGTTTTATTACTAAGTAAATTTATTATACAGTTAATAGACGTACATATTTAAAAAAAAAATACAAATACAATTAAATAATCCAGTTGATGGTGTTCCATTTTATTGCAAATTTAACATCATGTTTTTATTATAAAGCAAATTTATATATACAGATATTTGGCCTACGAGTTTTTTAAAGCAAAATGTAATTAAATAATTCAATGTTTCAATATAAAAAGTCATCAGAAATAGGCCACAAATTGTCTTCAAAACTAAAAGTTGACAGGTTGGCAAACCTGAATGAAGGAGGAGACAAAGTGATGGCTGGAGGAGAACAACAAGCTTCTCTGCACCGACTTGAAGGCGGTGAAGGAACAGTTGGTATCTTCAGATGAGACGAAGACGGTGATTCAGAATACGTTGACCATGGGCAGGTGTCAGGCGAAGGTGGCTCCACAGACGATGGACGAGACGATGACGTAGAACTGGACGGCGAGAATTCTTCATACGACGGAGATCTTCGAAGAAGTCTGGACGACCCTTCACTCTTCTTCACTTTTTGGCTGTGCTTATGTCGAGCGCGTCGATTCTGGAACCATACCTGCAAAATAAGAAAAAGAAATAATGTTAGATTATATTGAACAAAATTATTTTAATATGAGAATGCGTGTTTTTTAATTATTAATAATAGCAAATTAATAATAATAATTATAACTTATATTTACCTGAATTCTGGATTCCGTTAAACCAATAGCATCAGATAGAGCTTCTCTTGACCTATAATCAGGGTACTGGTTATCAGCAAATACGGCTTCCATACTTTGTAGCTGATGAGAAGTATAGTTAATACGACTGCGACGGCGATTTGATTTTGGCACTGCTTTCGACATTTTCGAGTCAGGCAAAATAAGATATTAGGTACAAAATGTGTATACAGAATAAACTCACAAGTCTAAATGATAGTTCTATTTTGATATCCTTGCTTTTTATACTGCGAGAGAATCGGCACTGTGCCTTTTATATACTAAAATAAAAGACATTAGGTCCAATAAATCAATAAGTTTTAAAAGTACCGTCACACCTATACTAATTTTGATTGAGTAGAATTTGATGACTTCCGGGATGATCACACGTTAATACCGCCTCTACACGCACTCTCTTATTAGATTCAAAATATTGCGCCGGAAATGCAGTGATTCTTTTTCTGTCTCTCTACTTGGCACTTCAGAATCCATTTGTCACTTTCAGTTGTACGCACGATTCCAGAAATATGCAGCGATATTATAGTTTTGTGAGATTAAATAAAAACATTCGCGAGGTTTTGCAATAACATCGTTTAATAAGATTCAAGTAAAACATTCATATTAAATCATTTTCTAAATTAAGCGTTTTTAAAACTATAGATGTACACTGACACAACAAATCTAGAACCGATATCATGGTTATAGAATATGTTGCTATGACTTTCTCAAAAATAGCTTTCACGTTGAAGAAAAGACGGCAAATGATAGAGTGAATGACTTTCATCGAAGTTCTTACGCTTTGCTTTATTCGTATTATTAGATCTAAAATCTT
Source organism: Amphiura filiformis (assembly GCF_039555335.1). Lineage (NCBI taxonomy): Eukaryota > Metazoa > Echinodermata > Ophiuroidea > Amphilepidida > Amphiuridae > Amphiura > Amphiura filiformis. The sequence goes on from NC_092634.1 coordinate 12,616,496, forward strand.
TGAATGCATAAATAATGAGAACGCTATCTACTGAAGATAGCACCGAATTTCCGATATGGTTTAGCGCTCTATTTCATATTGCAAAACTTTTTATTGCATCAAACATACCTATAAATGACCATATCCACACGACAGCATCTCTTCAATATTTGTGGCAATAATTATTTAAATACTATTTCATTTTATTACCAGTTCAACTCTTCAATATTTGTGGCAATAATTATTTAAATACTATTTCATTTTATTACCAGTTCAACACCGTGTTTTATTACTAAGTAAATTTATTATACAGTTAATAGACGTACATATATAAAAAAAATACAAATACAATTAAATAATCCAGTTGATGGTGTTCCATTTTATTGCAAATTTAACATCATGTTTTTATTATAAAGCAAATTTATATATACAGATATTTGGCCTTCGAGTTTTTTAAAGCAAAATGTAATTAAATAATTCAATGTTTCAATATAAAAAGTCATCAGAAATAGGCCACAAATTGTCTTCAAAACTAAAAGTTGACAGGTTGGCAAACCTGAATGAAGGAGGAGACAAAGTGATGGCTGGAGGAGAACAACAAGCTTCTCTGCAACGACTTGAAGGAGGTGAAGGAACAGTTGGTATCTTCAGATGAGACGAAGACGGTGATTCAGAATACGTTGACCATGGGCAGGTGTCAGGCGAAGGTGGCTCCACAGACGATGGACGAGACGATGACGTAGAACTGGACGGCGAGAATTCTTCATACGACGGAGATCTTCGAAGAAGTCTGGACGACCCTTCACTCTTCTTCACTTTTTGGCTGTGCTTATGTCGAGCGCGTCGATTCTGGAACCATACCTGCAAAATAAGAAAAAGAAATAATGTTAAATTATATTGAACAAAATTATTTTAATATGAGAATGCGTGTTTTTTTAATTATTAATAATAGCAAATTAATAATAATAATTATAACTTATATTTACCTGAATTCTGGATTCCGTTAAACCAATGGCATCAGATAGAGCTTCTCTTGACCTATAATCAGGGTACTGGTTATCAGCAAATACGGCTTCCATACTTTGTAGCTGATGAGAAGTATAGTTAATACGACTGCGACGGCGATTTGATTTTGGCACTGCTTTCGACATTTTCGAGTCAGGCAAAATAAGATATTAGGTACAAAATGTGTATACAGAATAAACTCACAAGTCTAAATGATAGTTCTATTTTGATATCCTTGCTTTTTATACTGCGAGCGAATCGGCACTGTGCCTTTTATATACTAAAATAAAAGACATTAGGTCCAATAAATCAATAAGTTTTAAAAGTACCGTCACACCTATACTAATTTTGATTGAGTAGAATTTGATGACTTCCGGGATGATCACACGTTAATACCGCCTCTACACGCACTCTCTTATTAGATTCAAAATATTGCGCCGGAAATGCAGTGATTCTTTTTCTGTCTCTCTCTACTTGGCACTTCAGAATCCATTTGTCACTTTCAGTTGTACGCACGATTCCAGAAATATGCAGCGATATTATAGTTTTGTGAGATTAAATAAAAACATTCGCGAGGTTTTGCAATAACATCGTTTAATAAGATTCAAGTAAAACATTCATATTAAATCATTTTCTAAATTAAGCGTTTTTAAAACTATAGATGTACACTGACACAACAAATCTAGAACCGATATCATGGTTATTCAATTCAATTCAATTTTTTTTTTTCCATCTCATATAACAGGTTATATTATAAAACAAGATAATACATATAAGGATAAATAAATACAGTTTATCAAATACAAGAAATTGTAAATATCTTAAGTTTAGCAAAAACATTAAATACATGAGATGTGGATGCCATCAAGAACGCTAGGCGTGTGGCTGATGGCACCCAAAGTTGCAACGAATATAATAACACTAGAAAAAAAAAACCATTAATGAATAAATAATTTAACTAGAATAAGTGAACTAGTGTATCAATGAAACAATAATAACATGAAGAGGATGTCATATTAGGTACATGCGTGTACCTCATGAATAATATGAAACAAATATTGATTTGAATAAAACTAGAACATCCAGAAAAACGAAGGTGCAGGGGATAAGGAATTTACATGATTGATGCGTACTCGTTATTGATTTGTTCAGAGTGATATTGATTTAAAATGTGATTTGTCATTCTTTTTTAAAGGAAGAGAGGAATGCGAGTTTTTATTTCGTCTTTCAGTGAATTCCAAATTGTAGGTCCCTGGGTTTTGATTGTATTTTTTGCAAGTTGGGTATTTGTTGTCGCGATGTAAAGGTCAAGGGCCTGTCTGGTCGCGTAATTATGGACATCAGAATTGGTTATAAACTGATTATTTGGTAAGTCGTGTGGGAGGAGGTCATGGTGGTAACGATACATATGAGTTGCAAGCTGAAAAGTGTAGATATCACGGATTTTTAATTTTTTTAAGGAAATGAAAAGAGGAGTTGTATGATCCAGCCAAAGTGAATAAGTACAAGTTCTGATGATTTTTTTTGCATGATGAAGAGGATTCTAGATTACTATTATTTTTGTCACCCCATACCAGTGTACAATAGGATAAGTATGGTAGGACCAAAGTGTTATACAATGTTTGGAGGAATCCTGGTTTAAGAAGGGTCTGACTTTTCTAATTATACCATTATACTTTGAGACTATTTTAGAAATATGGGAGGTATGGGTCTTCCATGAAAGGTTGTTGTCAATTAAGATTCCTAGAAATTTAGTTACTTCAACTTTTTCAATGTGTTTATTGTCAATATCAATGTTAAAAATTTGGTCAGGTTTATTGCTATATTTATTTTTAAAGATCATGAAGTTAGTTTTGTCTATATTTAATGAAAGTTTATTTAGTTTAAACCAGTTCGAAATTTTCTTAAGCTCTATATTAATTATTTTTTCTAATTGTTCAGGGTCTTTGTGGGAAAAAAGAATATTAGTGTCGTCAGCAAAAATAATAAAATGGGATGAAGGTGATGAGAGTGGGAGGTCGTTAATATATAAAAGGAATAAAAGTGGTCCAAGGATTGATCCCTGGGGGACACCGCAAATTATATCACCTTCAGCAGATTTTTGATGGTTATAAACTACATATTGTTTTCTTTCTGAAAGATAGTTTTTTATCCAGAGATTGGCAAGACCTCTGATACCGTAACTATTTAGTTTGTGGAGAAGGATATCATGGTTGAGGGTATCAAAGTCCTTGCTTAGGTCTAGGAATATTCCAAGACTATGGAGTTTTTCATCTAGTACACTGGTAATTTTGCAATAAAGATCATTGATTGCCATATACGTGGACCTGTTTGGTCTGAAACCATATTGGTGGGAGCTCAAAATATTATTTTTATCAATGAAGTCAAAAAGCCGGGTGTAAATTATTTATATATATTATAACATATGTGACTCCTCGCCAACTGAGCCCGGATGTCGCCAATCATCATTTTTGAGATATTCAACCAAAATATTCTGCTTGAAATTAGCTTTAAAATGATGTATATCATGTCTATAGTACTTGACATTTAAGTAGTGAAAAATCAATAAAACAGTCAATAAATCCTTTCTTTCCTATTGTTTATTGTTAAGTTCGATGGAGCATATCTCAATAGTGGCACTGGCGACATCCGGGCTCAGTTGTGGCGAGGAGTCACATATTATATAGAATATGTTGCTATGACTTTCTCAAAAATAGGTTTCACGTTGAAGAAAAGACGGCAAATGATAGAGTGAATGACTTTCATGGAAGTTCTTACGCTTTGCTTTATTCGTATTATTAGATCTAAAATCTTTGAATGCATAAATAATGAGAACGCTATCTACTGAAGATAGCACCGAATTTCCGATATGGTTTAGCGCTCTATTTCATATTGCAAAACTTTTTATTGCATCAAACATACCTATAAATGACCATATCCACACGACAGCAACTCTTCAATATTTGTGGCAATATTATTTAAATACTATTTCATTTTATTACCAGTTCAACTCTTCAATATTTGTGGCAATAATTATTTAAATACTATTTCATTTTATTACCAGTTCAACACCGTGTTTTATTACTAAGTAAATTTATTATACAGTTAATAGACGTACATATTTAAAAAAAAATACAATACAATTAAATAATCCAGTTGATGGTGTTCCATTTTATTGCAAATTTAACATCATATTTTTATTATAAAGCAAATTTATATATACAGATATTTGGCCTACGAGTTTTTTTAAAGCAAAATGTAATTAAATAATTCAATGTTTCAAAATGTGTATACAGAATAAAGTCAAAAGTCTAAATGATAGTTCTATTTTGATATCCTTGCTTTTTATACTGCGAGAGAATCGGCACTGTGCCTTTTATATACTAAAATAAAAGACATTAGGTCCAATAAATCAATAAGTTTTAAAAGTACCGTCACACCTATACTAATTTTGATTGAGTAGAATTTGATGACTTCCGGGATGATCACACGTTAATACCGCCTCTACACGCACTCTCTTATTAGATTCAAAATATTGCGCCGGAAATGCAGTGATTCTTTTTCTGTCTCTCTCTACTTGGCACTTCAGAATCCATTTGTCACTTTCAGTTGTACGCACGATTCCAGAAATATGCAGCGATATTATAGTTTTGTGAGATTAAATAAAAACATTCGCGAGGTTTTGCAATAACATCGTTTAATAAGATTCAAGTAAAACATTCATATTAAATCATTTTCTAAATTAAGCGTTTTTAAAACTATAGATGTACACTGACACAAGAAATCTAGAACCGATATCATGGTTATAGAATATGTTGCTATGACTTTCTCAAAAATAGCTTTCACGTTGAAGAAAAGACGGCAAATGATAGAGTGAATGACTTTCATCGAAGTTCTTACGCTTTGCTTTATTCGTATTATTAGATCTAAAATCTTTGAATGCATAAATAATGAGAACGCTATCTACTGAAGATAGCACCGAATTTCCGATATGGTTTAGCGCTCTATTTCATATTGCAAAACTTTTATTGCATCAAACATACCTATAAATGACCATATCCACACGACAGCAACTCTTCAATATTTGTGGCAATAATTATTTAAATACTATTTCATTTTATTACCAGTTCAACTCTTCAATATTTGTGGCAATAATTATTTAAATACTATTTCATTTTATTACCAGTTCAACACCGTGTTTTATTACTAAGTAAATTTATTATACAGTTAATAGACGTACATATTTAAAAAAAAATACAATACAATTAAATAATCCAGTTGATGGTGTTCCATTTTATTGCAAATTTAACATCATATTTTTATTATAAAGCAAATTTATATATACAGATATTTGGCCTACGAGTTTTTTAAAGCAAAATGTAATTAAATAATTCAATGTTTCAATATAAAAAGTCATCAGAAATAGGCCACAAATTGTCTTCAAAACTAAAAGTTGACAGGTTGGCAAACCTGAATGAAGGAGGAGACAAAGTGATGGCTGGAGGAGAACAACAAGCTTCTCTGCAACGACTTGAAGGCGGTGAAGGAACAGTTGGTATCTTCAGATGAGACGAAGACGGTGATTCAGAATACGTTGACCATGGGCAGGTGTCAGGCGAAGGTGGCTCCACAGACGATGGACGAGACGATGACGTAGAACTGGACGGCGAGAATTCTTCATACGACGGAGATCTTCGAAGAAGTCTGGACGACCCTTCACTCTTCTTCACTTTTTGGCTGTGCTTATGTCGAGCGCGTCGATTCTGGAACCATACCTGCAAAATAAGAAAAAGAAATAATGTTAGATTATATTGAACAAAATTATTTTAATATGAGAATGCGTGTTTTTTTAATTATTAATAATAGCAAATTAATAATAATAATTATAACTTATATTTACCTGAATTCTGGATTCCGTTAAACCAATAGCATCAGATAGAGCTTCTCTTGACCTATAATCAGGGTACTGGTTATCGCAAATACGGCTTCCATACTTTGTAGCTGATGAGAAGTATAGTTAATACGACTGCGACGGCGATTTGATTTTGGCACTGCTTTCGACATTTTCGAGTCAGGCAAAATAAGATATTAGGTACAAAATGTGTATACAGAATAAACTCACAAGTCTAAATGATAGTTCTATTTTGATATCCTTGCTTTTTATACTGCGAGAGAATCGGCACTCTGCCTTTTATATACTAAAATAAAAGACATTAGGTCCAATAAATCAATAAGTTTTAAAAGTACCGTCACACCTATACTAATTTTGATTGAGTAGAATTTGATGACTTCCGGGATGATCACACGTTAATACCGCCTCTACACGCACTCTCTTATTAGATTCAAAATATTGCGCCGGAAATGCAGTGATTCTTTTTTCTGTCTCTCTCTACTTGGCACTTCAGAATCCATTTGTCACTTTCAGTTGTACGCACGATTCCAGAAATATGCAGCGATATTATAGTTTTGTGAGATTAAATAAAAACATTCGCGAGGTTTTGCAATAACATCGTTTAATAAGATTCAAGTAAAACATTCATATTAAATCATTTTCTAAATTAAGCGTTTTTAAACTATAGATGTACACTGACACAAGAAATCTAGAACCGATATCATGGTTATAGAATATGTTGCTATGACTTTCTCAAAAATAGCTTTCACGTTGAAGAAAAGACGGCAAATGATAGAGTGAATGACTTTCATGGAAGTTCTTACGCTTTGCTTTATTCGTATTATTAGATCTAAAATCTTTGAATGCATAAATAATGAGAACGCTATCTACTGAAGATAGCACCGAATTTCCGATATGGTTTAGCGCTCTATTTCATATTGCAAAACTTTTTATTGCATCAAACATACCTATAAATGACCATATCCACACGACAGCAACTCTTCAATATTTGTGGCAATAATTATTTAAATACTATTTCATTTTATTACCAGTTCAACTCTTCAATATTTGTGGCAATAATTATTTAAATACTATTTCATTTTATTACCAGTTCAACACCGTGTTTTATTACTAAGTAAATTTATTATACAGTTAATAGACGTACATAGTTTTTTAAAAATACAAATACAATTAAATAATCCAGTTGATGGTGTTCCATTTTATTGCAAATTTAACATCATGTTTTTTATTATAAAGCAAATTTATATATACAGATATTTGGCCTTCGAGTTTTTTAAAGCAAAATGTAATTAAATAATTCAATGTTTCAATATAAAAAGTCATCAGAAATAGGCCACAAATTGTCTTCAAAACTAAAAGTTGACAGGTTGGCAAACCTGAATGAAGGAGGAGACAAAGTGATGGCTGGAGGAGAACAACAAGCTTCTCTGCAACGACTTGAAGGCGGTGAAGGAACAGTTGGTATCTTCAGATGAGACGAAGACGGTGATTCAGAATACGTTGACCATGGGCAGGTGTCAGGCGAAGGTGGCTCCACAGACGATGGACGAGACGATGACGTAGAACTGGACGGCGAGAATTCTTCATACGACGGAGATCTTCGAAGAAGTCTGGACGACCCTTCACTCTTCTTCACTTTTTGGCTGTGCTTATGTCGAGCGCGTCGATTCTGGAACCATACCTGCAAAATAAGAAAAAGAAATAATGTTAGATTATATTGAACAAAATTATTTTAATATGAGAATGCGTGTTTTTTTAATTATTAATAATAGCAAATTAATAATAATAATTATAACTTATATTTACCTGAATTCTGGATTCCGTTAAACCAATAGCATCAGATAGAGCTTCTCTTGACCTATAATCAGGGTACTGGTTATCAGCAAATACGGCTTCCATACTTTGTAGCTGATGAGAAGTATAGTTAATACGACTGCGACGGCGATTTGATTTTGGCACTGCTTTCGACATTTTCGAGTCAGGCAAAATAAGATATTAGGTACAAAATGTGTATACAGAATAAACTCACAAGTCTAAATGATAGTTCTATTTTGATATCCTTGCTTTTTATACTGCGAGAGAATCGGCACTGTGCCTTTTATATACTAAAATAAAAGACATTAGGTCCAATAAATCAATAAGTTTTAAAAGTACCGTCACACCTATACTAATTTTGATTGAGTAGAATTTGATGACTTCCGGGATGATCACACGTTAATACCGCCTCTACACGCACTCTCTTATTAGATTCAAAATATTGCGCCGGAAATGCAGTGATTCTTTTTCTGTCTCTCTCTACTTGGCACTTCAGAATCCATTTGTCACTTTCAGTTGTACGCACGATTCCAGAAATATGCAGCGATATTATAGTTTTGTGAGATTAAATAAAAACATTCGCGAGGTTTTGCAATAACATCGTTTAATAAGATTCAAGTAAAACATTCATATTAAATCATTTTCTAAATTAAGCGTTTTTAAAACTATAGGTGTACACTGACACAACAAATCTAGAACCGATATCATGGTTATAGAATATGTTGCTATGACTTTCTCAAAAATAGCTTTCACGTTGAAGAAAAGACGGCAAATGATAGAGTGAATGACTTTCATCGAAGTTCTTACGCTTTGCTTTATTCGTATTATTAGATCTAAAATCTTTGAATGCATAAATAATGAGAACGCTATCTACTGAAGATAGCACCGAATTTCCGATATGGTTTAGCGCTCTATTTCATATTGCAAAACTTTTTATTGCATCAAACATACCTATAAATGACCATATCCACACGACAGCATCTCTTCAATATTTGTGGCAATAATTATTTAGATACTATTTCATTTTATTACCAGTTCAACTCTTCAATATTTGTGGCAATAATTATTTAAATACTATTTCATTTTATTACCAGTTCAACACCGTGTTTTATTACTAAGTAAATTTATTATACAGTTAATAGACGTACATATTTAAAAAAAATACAAATACAATTAAATAATCCAGTTGATGGTGTTCCATTTTATTGCAAATTTAACATCATGTTTTTATTATAAAGCAAATTTATATATACAGATATTTGGCCTTCGAGTTTTTTAAAGCAAAATGTAATTAAATAATTCAATGTTTCAATATAAAAGTCATCAGAAATAGGCCACAAATTGTCTTCAAAACTAAAAGTTGACAGGTTGGCAAACCTGAATGAAGGAGGAGACAAAGTGATGGCTGGAGGAGAACAACAAGCTTCTCTGCAACGACTTGAAGGCGGTGAAGGAACAGTTGGTATCTTCAGATGAGACGAAGACGGTGATTCAGAATACGTTGACCATGGGCAGGTGTCAGGCGAAGGTGGCTCCACAGACGATGGACGAGACGATGACGTAGAACTGGACGGCGAGAATTCTTCATACGACGGAGATCTTCGAAGAAGTCTGGACGACCCTTCACTCTTCTTCACTTTTTGGCTGTGCTTATGTCGAGCGCGTCGATTCTGGAACCATACCTGCAAAATAAGAAAAAGAAATAATGTTAGATTATATTGAACAAAATTATTTTAATATGAGAATGCGTGTTTTTTTAATTATTAATAATAGCAAATTAATAATAATAATTATAACTTATATTTACCTGAATTCTGGATTCCGTTAAACCAATAGCATCAGATAGAGCTTCTCTTGACCTATAATCAGGGTACTGGTTATCAGCAAATACGGCTTCCATACTTTGTAGCTGATGAGAAGTATAGTTAATACGACTGCGACGGCGATTTGATTTTGGCACTGCTTTCGACATTTTCGAGTCAGGCAAAATAAGATATTAGGTACAAAATGTGTATACAGAATAAACTCACAAGTCTAAATGATAGTTCTATTTTGATATCCTTGCTTTTTATACTGCAAGAGAATCGGCACTGTGCCTTTTATATACTAAAATAAAAGACATTAGGTCCAATAAATCAATAAGTTTTAAAAGTACCGTCACACCTATACTAATTTTGATTGAGTAGAATTTGATGACTTCCGGGATGATCACACGTTAATACCGCCTCTACACGCACTCTCTTATTAGATTCAAAATATTGCGCCGGAAATGCAGTGATTCTTTTTCTGTCTCTCTCTACTTGGCACTTCAGAATCCATTTGTCACTTTCAGTTGTACGCACGATTCCAGAAATATGCAGCGATATTATAGTTTTGTGAGATTAAATAAAAACATTCGCGAGGTTTTGCAATAACATCGTTTAATAAGATTCAAGTAAAACATTCATATTAAATCATTTTCTAAATTAAGCGTTTTTAAAACTATAGATGTACACTGACACAAGAAATCTAGAACCGATATCATGGTTATAGAATATGTTGCTATGACTTTCTCAAAAATAGCTTTCACGTTGAAGAAAAGACGGCATATGATAGAGTGAATGACTTTCATCGAAGTTCTTACGCTTTGCTTTATTCGTATTATTAGATCTAAAATCTTTGAATGCATAAATAATGAGAACGCTATCTACTGAAGATAGCACCGAATTTCCGATATGGTTTAGCGCTCTATTTCATATTGCAAAACTGTTTATTGCATCAAACATACCTATAAATGACCATATCCACACGACAGCATCTCTTCAATATTTGTGGCAATAATTATTTAAATACTATTTCATTTTATTACCAGTTCAACTCTTCAATATTTGTGGCAATAATTATTTAAATACTATTTCATTTTATTACCAGTTCAACACCGTGTTTTATTACTAAGTAAATTTATTATACAGTTAATAGACGTACATATTTAAAAAAAATACAAATACAATTAAATAATCCAGTTGATGGTGTTCCATTTTATTGCAAATTTAACATCATGTTTTTATTATAAAGCAAATTTATATATACAGATATTTGGCCTTCGAGTTTTTTAAAGCAAAATGTAATTAAATAATTCAATGTTTCAATATAAAAGTCATCAGAAATAGGCCACAAATTGTCTTCAAAACTAAAAGTTGACAGGTTGGCAAACCTGAATGAAGGAGGAGACAAAGTGATGGCTGGAGGAGAACAACAAGCTTCTCTGCAACGACTTGAAGGCGGTGAAGGAACAGTTGGTATCTTCAGATGAGACGAAGACTGTGATTCAGAATACGTTGACCATGGGCAGGTGTCAGGCGAAGGTGGCTCCACAGACGATGGACGAGACGATGACGTAGAACTGGACGGCGAGAATTCTTCATACGACGGAGATCTTCGAAGAAGTCTGGACGACCCTTCACTCTTCTTCACTTTTTGGCTGTGCTTATGTCGAGCGCGTCGATTCTGGAACCATACCTGCAAAATAAGAAAAAGAAATAATGTTAGATTATATTGAACAAAATTATTTTAATATGAGAATGCGTGTTTTCTTAATTATTAATAATAGCAAATTAATAATAATAACTATAACTTATATTTACCTGAATTCTGGATTCCGTTAAACCAATAGCATCAGATAGAGCTTCTCTTGACCTATAATCAGGGTACTGGTTATCAGCAAATACGGCTTCCATACTTTGTAGCTGATGAGAAGTATAGTTAATAGTTAATACGACTGCGACGGCGATTTGATTTTGGCACTGCTTTCGACATTTTCGAGTCAGGCAAAATAAGATATTAGGTACAAAATGTGTATACAGAATAAACTCACAAGTCTAAATGATAGTTCTATTTGATATCCTTGCTTTTTATACTGCGAGAGAATCGGCACTGTGCCTTTTATATACTAAAATAAAAGACATTAGGTCCAATAAATCAATAAGTTTTAAAAGTACCGTCACACCTATACTAATTTTGATTGAGTAGAATTTGATGACTTCCGGGATGATCACACGTTAATACCGCCTCTACACGCACTCTCTTATTAGATTCAAAATATTGCGCCGGAAATGCAGTGATTCTTTTTTCTGTCTCTCTCTACTTGGCACTTCAGAATCCATTTGTCACTTTCAGTGGTACGCACGATTCCAGAAATATGCAGCGATATTATAGTTTTGTGAGATTAAATAAAAACATTCGCGAGGTTTTGCAATAACATCGTTTAATAAGATTCAAGTAAAACATTCATATTAAATCATTTTCTAAATTAAGCGTTTTTAAAACTATAGGTGTACACTGACACAACAAATCTAGAACCGATATCATGGTTATAGAATATGTTGCTATGACTTTCTCAAAAATAGCTTTCACGTTGAAGAAAAGACGGCATATGATAGAGTGAATGACTTTCATGGAAGTTCTTACGCTTTGCTTTATTCGTATTATTAGATCTAAAATCTTTGAATGCATAAATAATGAGAACGCTATCTACTGAAGATAGCACCGAATTTCCGATATGGTTTAGCGCTCTATTTCATATTGCAAAACTTTTTATTGCATCAAACATACCTATAAATGACCATATCCACACGACAGCAACTCTTCAATATTTGTGGCAATAATTATTTAAATACTATTTCATTTTATTACCAGTTCAACACCGTGTTTTATTACTAAGTAAATTTATTATACAGTTAATAGACGTAGGCCTACATATTTTTTTAAAAATACAAATACAATTAAATAATCCAGTTGATGGTGTTCCATTTTATTGCAAATTTAACATCATGTTTTTATTATAAAAGCAAATTTATATATACAGATATTTGGCCTTCGAGTTTTTTAAAGCAAAATGTAATTAAATAATTCAATGTTTCAATATAAAAGTCATCAGAAATAGGCCACAAATTGTCTTCAAAACTAAAAGTTGACAGGTTGGCAAACCTGAATGAAGGAGGAGACAAAGTGATGGCTGGAGGAGAACAACAAGCTTCTCTGCAACGACTTGAAGGCGGTGAAGGAACAGTTGGTATCTTCAGATGAGACGAAGACGGTGATTCAGAATACGTTGACCATGGGCAGGTGTCAGGCGAAGGTGGCTCCACAGACGATGGACGAGACGATGACGTAGAACTGGACGGCGAGAATTCTTCATACGACGGAGATCTTCGAAGAAGTCTGGACGACCCTTCACTCTTCTTCACTTTTTGGCTGTGCTTATGTCGAGCGCGTCGATTCTGGAACCATACCTGCAAAATAAGAAAAAGAAATAATGTTAGATTATATTGAACAAAATTATTTTAATATGAGAATGCGTGTTTTTTTAATTATTAATAATAGCAAATTAATAATAATAATTATAACTTATATTTACCTGAATTCTGGATTCCGTTAAACCAATAGCATCAGATAGAGCTTCTCTTGACCTATAATCAGGGTACTGGTTATCAGCAAATACGGCTTCCATACTTTGTAGCTGATGAGAAGTATAGTTAATACGACTGCGACGGCGATTTGATTTTGGCACTGCTTTCGACATTTTCGAGTCAGGCAAAATAAGATATTAGGTACAAAATGTGTATACAGAATAAAGTCAAAAGTCTAAATGATAGTTCTATTTTGATATCCTTGCTTTTTATACTGCGAGAGAATCGGCACTGTGCCTTTTATATACTAAAATAAAAGACATTAGGTCCAATAAATCAATAAGTTTTAAAAGTACCGTCACACCTATACTAATTTTGATTGAGTAGAATTTGATGACTTCCGAGATGATCACACGTTAATACCGCCTCTACACGCACTCTCTTATTAGATTCAAAATATTGCGCCGGAAATGCAGTGATTCTTTTTTTTTTTTTTCTCTACTTGGCACTTCAGAATCCATTTGTCACTTTCAGTTGTACGCACGATTCCAGAAATATGCAGCGATATTATAGTTTTGTGAGATTAAATAAAAACATTCGCGAGGTTTTGCAATAACATCGTTTAATAAGATTCAAGTAAAACATTCATATTAAATCATTTTCTTAATTAAGCGTTTTTAAAACTATAGATGTACACTGACACAAGAAATCTAGAACCGATATCATGGTTATAGAATATGTTGCTATGACTTTCTCAAAAATAGCTTTCACGTTGAGGAAAACATGGCAAATGATAGAGTGAATGACTTTCATCGAAGTTCTTACGCTTTGCTTTATTCGTATTATTAGATCTAAAATCTTTGAATGCATAAATAATGAGAACGCTATCTACTGAAGATAGCACCGAATTTCCGATATGGTTTAGCGCTCTATTTCATATTGCAAAACTTTTTATTGCATCAAACATACCTATAAATGACCATATCCACACGACAGCATCTCTTCAATATTTGTGGCAATAATTATTTAAATACTATTTCATTTTATTACCAGTTCAACTCTTCAATATTTGTGGCAATAATTATTTAAATACTGTTTCATTTTATTACCAGTTCAACACCGTGTTTTATTACTAAGTAAATTTATTATACAGTTAATAGACGTACATATTTAAAAAAAAATACAAATACAATTAAATAATCCAGTTGATGGTGTTCCATTTTATTGCAAATTTAACATCATGTTTTTATTATAAAGCAAATTTATATATACAGATATTTGGCCTTCGAGTTTTTAAAGCAAAATGTAATTAAATAATTCAATGTTTCAATATAAAAAGTCATCAGAAATAGGCCACAAATTGTCTTCAAAACTAAAAGTTGACAGGTTGGCAAACCTGAATGAAGGAGGAGACAAAGTGATGGCTGGAGGAGAACAACAAGCTTCTCTGCAACGACTTGAAGGCGGTGAAGGAACAGTTGGTATCTTCAGATGAGACGAAGACGGTGATTCAGAATACGTTGACCATGGGCAGGTGTCAGGCGAAGGTGGCTCCACAGACGATGGACGAGACGATGACGTAGAACTGGACGGCGAGAATTCTTCATACGATGGAGATCTTCGAAGAAGTCTGGATGATCCTTTCATATAAATTCAAGATGGCTTTCATATAAATTCAAGATGGCTGCCAAAATGACAATCTCCTTTATGTGTGTATAGTCCGTTAGGTGCTTTTTATAGTGGCAGTAGTTATGGTGTTGATTGGAGGGATCAAGAACCGACTAGACTATTTACCCCTACCAAATGAAAGTAGGATATATCCGAAGTATAAAATAGTATGTTTGCACATTAATCTGTAAGCTCATATGCAAATTAGTTACGCCTTAAAGGAGTATTTCGTGATCCTAGCATCATCTTTTTATGACATTTTTCGGTAGATATTTCCGAAAAAAGCTTATACCCAAAATTTCACTTGATGAGTTATGAATGATTATGTAATATTACACTGCTCCATAGACAATGCGTTGTAATTTCGTTCTGATGTAATTCAAATTTCACAATATTTTTTCTAAATGATCTGCAAGAATTGTTTTGTACATTAACATTATGTAGCCAGAGGTTTCCAGTGGTATAAAAATTTCAAATTGTTTTGATATAAATAAGGGATGATGCTGTGGATCACGAAATGCCCTTTTAAGGCGGTACTAATCCCCTGATAAATTTTGTGACTAATTTTGCATTTTTCTCAAAAAATAGTTACACACTGGTAACAAAAGTTATATATATTATTACTGAAATTTCAGTGATTCAAGACAAGTGGTTCATTATAGCGGTACATTCTAGCGGTACATGTACCTCTTTTCTTATCATAAATAACGTACCGCTGGTCTTGAATCACTGAAATTGCAGTGTAGTAACTGGATTCCTTGCTCCTATAATATACATAACTTTTGTTACCAGTGTGTTATTATTTTTTGAGAAAAATGCAAAAATAGCCACAAATTTATCAAGGGGTGTAGTAGGCCTACCCCTTTAAAATTGCCGGTTTTTTTTTAAAGGCTTAATCAAAGGTATTGTAATTCCATGCCCTGAATCGATTCCAAATGGCGTTTTTGTGTGTTTCCAGTGATTTGAGGAAGCGTGTCACTAGAAAACAATTGACCTTTTCGGTAAATCCCATAAGCCTTTGCGAGTACACCTGAGAACACGTCATTTTACGTCACGTCGATCTGCGCCGATGCGCACATCGTTTATCGAACATCGTTACTGCGCATTGCAAGTCGGCGTGACGTAAAATGACGAGTTCTCAGGTGTACTCGTAAAGGCTTATGGGATTTACCGAAAAGGTCAATTTTCCTTCTTTCATACATAATTCAAGATAGCCGCCAAAATGACAATATCCTTAATCATGTTAATAATGTGTAATTTAGTCTCTTTCAGTACTTTTTATAATGGCTTTAGTTACGGAACCATGACAACCGATTTTGTACACCTAAAATTAAACATTGCACTTTAATCCTCCTTTCCTACCTAAACTCAAAATGGTCGCCAAGATGACAATATCCTTTATATTAAAGTATACAAATAAAGGATATTCCATAACTAACATTATAAAAAGTACTTAAAAGTACTTTTTATAATGGCTTTAGATATGGAGTTGGTTGAAGGAGTCTAGAGCCGACTTTGTACACCGTCTAAGTAAAATTAAAATAGGCCCCCTATCTCCGGCATATTAAAATGGTATGTTACTAAAATTAAACATTGCACTTTATTCGTCAGACCATTGTCATTTCCTACCTAAATTCAAGATGGCCGCCAAAACGACAATATTCTTTATGTGTATAATTTAGTCCATTTTTAAATGGACTCAATTATACACATAAAGAATATGTCGTTTAACAACCATCTTGAAACCGATTTTAATAGAAATGACAATGGTCTGACAATAAAAGTGTAATATATAAAAAGTACTTAAAAGTACTTTTTATAATGGCTTTAGTTTTGAGTTGGTTTGGGGAATCTAGTACCGACTTCGTACACCTTCTAAGTAAAATTAGAATATCTCCGGAGCACGATTATGGTCAGTAGCGTTCTGAGTGGGTATATAAGGCGGATAATGGTGCATGTTCTACTCAGAATTGTTGTTTTATCAACATTTATCTTTAATCTATTAAAAGAAAATAGCCACATGTCATACCGGGGTACAGGGCAAAAAACAAACAAACCACAAAACGGGAAATCAGTGCATAAAAACGGAACTTGAATAAAACTCTGGTATAATCACCTCCACACATTTGGCGAGATCACCAAAATCTAAAAGTGCTACAAATTTTTTTAAATTGCCACAATTCTAAAATCGCCAAAAAATGTAAAATCACAGGAAATGTTTTAAACTTCGCAAAAAAAGTAGTTTGTTACATTTACACTTCAAAAAAAGTAGTTTGTTACATTTACACTTTTAAATATTGAACAACGTAAACATTCATATGAATGATAACTGTTCAAAGTAACAGTATACTTGACAAATTTGTGTTAAAACCCTGGGGAGTCACTCTCACACAAAAGTGGCTCCCACCCGCGTCCGAACACCTCTGAAATGCACCCTTAATGGCCGTTTTCACATAACCACATTGCACCCCTTAATGGCGAAACACATGCAAAATCTTACCCTAAATGGCGCAGCACATGCAAAAACCATACCCTAAATGGCGTCAACTGAGAAATATATATTGATACCCTAAGTGGCGTAAACAGGGAAATGAGCTAATTTGATACCCAAGGTGTCTTTTTGATGTTGCAGACATATAGATACTGAAGAAAACATGCACAAAATTAACAAGAATCAATTAAAAAGTGGTGATTTTTATCAAATTAGTGCAAACCCACTCAAACAATAATATGAATAAGTTAACCCTAAACGTCTAAGGATTTGGCTGAAAAAGACCCCCTAAATGGCGATGCCTTCTGAAAAAGTACCCCTTTTTCAAAAAGACGTCGACGACGCTGTGTGGTGAAAAACAAACCCTTTTAGACGTTTTTCTTGGACACGGGTGCGTAGCAAGTCAAGTAGTGAGTGACCCACCCGGGGTTAAAACAATCAATCTGGTGGTGGTGACTCGGTAGGCCCTATATGTATATTGGGTATATAAATTATGGAGCTGATGGGGTTTGCAAATTTGACGTACAACAGTCAACACAAGATCACGCAGATTGAACATTAATACATTTAACATTTTGTTTATTAAAAACTTCTTAAATTATATCAATATATAAGTGTACTTATCGACATATAATACAGGTTTATATACATCAGGTTTTGTTAGAAAACTTCTATAATTGAAGACAGAATTAAAAAGACTAGTTTGCGTATGACGTTTTGTCAACCAGACCAAAAATGCCGTACTGCGCATGCAGTCAGCAACCAATCACGCCGCGCCTTTGCCCTGACGTCAGACGCAAACTAGTCTTTTTAATTCGGTCTTCAATTATTCAAGAGTCTCCTAAAATCAAATCAGCAACTGTATGATTTCATCGAATTCGAAACCATACATTTCCATGAAGTTAGGCCTAAACAATTGCCCTTTTCGACCGACCCAAAAATCTAACTGAAAAAATAGGGTCGCATTTTGCATTTTTTCCCCCAAATTTATAAAAAATAACAAGATGTTTTGAGTGTTTGTAATTCTTCCCGCATAGGCCTAATATAAAAATGAGCCTGACAAACCTTATCATCGCAATTTGCTAAATAATAAATAAATGAAATAAAATAAATAAATTTCGGATTTATATAGAGCCTTTTTCTAGATCTTGAAGGATTCAAAGTGCTGTAATTTCGCTGCCAGCCAAGCGCCACGGTGAATCATCACAATCAGGTCGCATCAACTAGGCCAGTTGCGGCCGAACCTGGAGAAGACCCGAACTTAAATTGTAACATCCACCAATTATCTGTGCAGCTCCCCAAATTCCATTGAGTGAAAGAAGTTTTTGATAACCAAACTGATTTTTTGATGATAATGAATCACCGATATTTTAATGATGTGAATGCACAAGTGAAATTATGATTTGATTAAAGAAAATTAATTTCAGTTATGTTCCGACTATAGACTTCATAGAACAAAGGTAATTGAATACGATTTTGTTTACATTAATGGGAGCCTTTTATAATTTCATTAGACCCATCAAGATAAGATGTCGGAACAAAGCTTATCGAATACAATAATTGGTGAAACTACACTATGAATGAAAACATTTTATAATTTCATTTGAAGGCCCATTCAGTGATTTGCTCTTCCGGATGATCGTAAAATTCATCAAAATTCAGATTTTGGTACCTTTGTCATTGTCATAGATGTGCTAACATAGCCTGCAAGTGGTTCAGCCGAAAGCCATGTATTTAAGACAAAATAAGGCATTTCACATGAATCTGTAATGTATAATACTGACAGTATATAAATTAGATATACGTATTTGAATGGGGCTTCAACTTTGTCAATATTGCTGTTTTCTTCGTTTTTTGCCAAATTGTTCATTTCAAAAATACCAAATGATTATTTGCATGACTTATCGTTCACTTTCAAGCAATTTATAAACAATTTTATTTTTCCACATTTGCGCTGGGATCACTGAATGGGTCTTTAAGAATTTTAGATGTAAAAATAAAACTTGTTGAATACAATTTTGTTTAAACTACAATGGGAATGAATACAACTAGCTGTTTATAAATGTAATTTAAGATCACATGAATTACGACAATATGAATACAACGGTATTACATGGCAGTGATTACAAAACTTTATGTGACCCGTTATCACAAAACTCGGAACATGTCAACATTTTACTTTTGAAATTTTCATATAAACTATAGAACTTGAAAATAACACACGTGTTTTTTTATATACCAAAGTTTACATATATGGTAAAAAAAACACGTTTTAATATTTTACGTTCAGAATCATTTTTGAAAACTGATGCAAAACATTCTAATAAATTATAATACACGAATGTTATGAAAGTGTTGACAAAATATTTTGCAATAACATTTTGATAACATTTTTAAAATGTTGTTGTATATTGTTTTTTCATATAAAACGTTTTCATGAGTCTTGACCCAAATAATATCCCGACATTAAATGTGAACGTTTTGACCAAAATCAAAACACGTTTATAAGGTTTCAAAAACAGTTTTGCGTTTGCTGGGACAGTATTGAATGAAAGTGCATAAAGATCTGCAGACAATAACCAAAACTATACACAAATCTCAATTTCAGAAATGTTATCATTTTTCATGGTATCATTTATCGTTGAAGGCTTTGATCTCAAAGCAGGTTTATTGACATGGTCCGGGTTATGTAAACGGGTCATATATAAATACGGCAATAGCCCATAATTTTCGGACAACCCTTCGAACTAAAAACTTTTTCGGACCAATTATCCCGTTCGGGGTACACACAGTTCCTCGAAGGGGATAAAGGGCTAGGGGAGAGGTCCCGTTACCGTCCCCTTGCTACTCAATAAGTCCCACCTTCGGAACAAAAACATTTCAGGTTTATGACCTTCCATAGAAAACCATGATGTCCGGACAAACGACAGAATAAAAAACAAACACACGTCGGAAAATCGCTATCTTCTCTTGCTTGTCACAATATCCATAGACAAGAACTATGATATGTTATATACGGCGTTTACACATATACCTTTTTTCTCTCGGCTTTTAGCCGAATAATAGTTCCTTCAAATTAAGTATAAAACGTTATTCGTTTCACTACTGGGACTCCCCCAATAGAGGTTATTCACGTTACTCATGTGTGACTTCTAACAATAGGCGCTGGTTCCCGTAGTATTCCTCATTCAAACCAATTCAATGCACGACCTCGGAGTTACTTGCATGACTTTGGCGGGCTATTTTGAAACAGTCATGGTTGCACATGCAGGTACTTCTTTTGAAAATCCTAAACAAGATATAGCAGTCGCTGATAGGATATGCAGCTTATAGAACACGGATAACCTCTATTACGATTGTTGGTCTTCCAAATTTAACATTAGAGCGTCTTTCTTTCCATCTTTATACTTGTTTCATGTTTACATTTTACCCGTATAACACCGATTTGATGACAAATATCAAGAAGAAAAGACTTACCAATATTATGTTACATGAAGCCACTTATCGGCATTCCATTTTCATGTTCAATACCACATTTTTGTACTAATACATTATTTAAAATGATAACAAGCCATGGTTAGATATCAGCCGGGTTTATGGGCTACCCGGTAGGCTACTTTAAAAATCTTGGCAGCTTATATACATGTAATATGCAGCCGAACAAAACTCATCATGGATTAAGTTTTCAGGCTTTTTTTACCCGAATTCAGGTGTTTTTGTAGTCCAGATTTGCGCAATTTCTTTTACTTTCAGCTCGTTTAAGACAATCCTGGTTATTTTCACGCTGTGTTTCAGGCACCAAGCTTTTGCCAAAAGTGGATTTTTATCCCTAGTTGACTCATTCAATGGTCTCTAATCACTGAACATGAAAATGATCGCGACTATATTGTCCATTATGATAAGGACAACTGAAGACGTTACGACGGTCTTATAGACGCCACAAGTGGATTGCAAGCTGCGTACGATACTGTTCCAGATCTTTTTGTAATGTCCATGATTCATAAAGATCTATTTTATCAGCAAATCCTGCAGCCGGCAAATGAGGCACAATTTTTGGACTTATATCTGAATGATTTAAAAAAAATACATATGTACATGTTTATTGTATTTTTTGCGTTGACGAGTTAAAAACCGCATCGATTATCGGTGCCTTGGAAGACATAGCTCTCAGTTCTTCTGCGCATGCTCAAACACATGATGACACTCCATGTCGTTTAATAAAACTCTATAACTCCAACTAAATAGTTTTCTTTGTCGCCTATAGATACATTTTTGGCAGTTAGCAGACTTCCATCATAAGCACATATATAAACAAAACTCCTGGTAGTAAATAGTATATTCTTGAAGTCATCACATATCACAAGCCCTTTTTTGCAAAAAGTGTCATTAGATGTCCCATTATGTTGCACTCAACATGCTCAATAAAATAATGACATCATGACGGAACAAGCTCCGTCCTCATCCAGAGTCCTCATCATTGTCACACACCCATCAATAATCCTGTGAAGTCCGAGCCACTTTGTACTAATATAGTCCTAGAGGAGCTGTTATCTACGTACACTGAGGCATATTGACCAATCTGCAATATAAATAAACAAGAGGACATATTATAATCATTTTGAAATTAATAATAAATCACTGTATAAATTGATAAACCAGATTTAACGCGCCCTGCATACGTCTGGCCCACCACTTAATAAAAGGACTTGATAGAGCGCCATCGCTCATAATCTCAATTTGCATTTGGATATTTCGGTAAATTTTCTTAATGTGGTACATTGTAATCTTGTCCTGTTTTCAAGTCATGATGATTTGAATAGGATTATGATCATTTTAAAATTGGAAGATGTTGACAAACAAAATTGTAAACATATGAAATGTAGGCCTACAATACCAACTGTGAATCACACATCAAGTTTATGGGGGGGCTTTTAAACATGTTATATCAAGTTTGTCGAGCTCCCGGAATTTTCTACTGTGATATAATTATAGGCCTACCACCAACTTTGTAGGAGTAATTTACAGCACAACTCAAAAACAATAAAATGCTCACAACAATTTACAAATAAATTTTCTCAGAATATCAAAAGGGTGTCATAAGTGCAGGCTGTTAAAATGATGTGTCATGCTCCGTAAATGTAAAAGAGTGAAAATCACTCCTAAAAGAGTGGAAACCACTATTGAAAGGTACAGTGGCGGCGCCATGGGGGTTGGGGGAGGGGTTGCCCCACCCAATATTTTTCTTGCTCCCCCCACTTTTGAGGGAAAAAACCCAAAATTATATAAATTTCCACTTTTTGCGGCAATTTTGTGCAAAATTGGTTGAATCCCCCCTGAAATTCACTTTGCCCCCACCCATGCCCCCCGAAAAATTCCTGGTGCCGCCACTAGCAAGGTATATGATATAAGACATTGCTCGAAAAACATTGCTCTTTCATACCTTGAAAGAGTGGTTTTCACTCTTTTAGAGGTGATTTTCACTCTTTTAGGAGTTATTTCCACTCTTTTGGAGTGGGTTATCACTCTTTTACATTAACCGTCCACTGTATGCCGATAATGTGTATACATACCTGTAATTTTAGTAGTCCGCTTACTGTTATTGTAAATACTCGACTGTTACTCTCCATGCCTGAAATATACTCCAGCGACCTGAAAAGAAAGTACAATGACCCCCGCATAAGTATACTCAGGCCTACTTCGGGTTACTTAACTGGGAATACCATGTTTATTTGGCCAGTAAACTACACATAAGCTTCATTGTTAGCGAGTAAACTTCTAGAAAGAAATCCTAAACGTATAAGGGCTGCACCAAATGTTTATTTTGATTTCAACTTTTCATCATTTTAATTTAAGACGGATTATGGGATCAAGAAGCTGTTCAAATGTCACTAATAATGAGAACCAAAAATATTTAATGATTAAGTAAATACGCTTTATTGTGTATTAAAAACTATGCAAAGTTCATTTCGTATTCAGGCATTTAAAGTAGGTTTATACACTTCTTGCTTGGTATTATAATAAACAGGACAATATAAGCAGTTTGGCTTGAGGTGGTACTACACCCCTTGATAAAATTTGTCAAGACAAGCGGTACGTTATTTATGATAAGAAAAGAAGTATACCGCTAGAATGTACCTCATTTCTTAACATATATAATGAACCACTTGTCTTGAATCACTGAAATTTCAATGAAGTATATTGGATTCCTTGCCCCTATAATATACATAGTAACTGTTACCAGTTTGTAGTTACTTTTTGAGAAAAAAATGCAAAATTTGTCACAAAATTTATCAGGGGTGTAGTACCACCTTAAACAAAGCAAATAAGATCTCTACTTTTACAGATACATTTAGTTTTAGGTTAACAAAACTGTGCTATATCTAAGCACGATTGTCAGCTCTATAAGGAACCTGTTGTAATAATAAAGAACTAAGCATTTCCAGGTAAAAGGTTCTATTTAAGTCAATTTAATTAACTCTTAGGCCTGGTTTATCCTTTAGATTTAAAAATATGCGATATGAATCAGCCCCAACAGTGCTAAATATAACCAAAACCAACACAACAAAAATAATTATGCAATTTTTGTTTGTTTGATTGATTGACTGTTTGATTTGGTGATCGATTGTTTGTGTTTGCTATACTGACTAACTGACTGACTGACTTATTGATTGATTGATTGATTGATTGATTGATCGATCGACTGGCTGGTTGATTGATTAGTTAGTTGATCACTTATAATTAACCAGTCAATCAATCAATCAATCAATCAATACTTACGTGTGTCTATGGCAAAGTGAATCAATACAGATGAGCAGCCTAATATGATCCTTAAACTTTAACTCTTGCATGCGTTTCTTGGAGACAGGGTGGTTAATATGTAAGCTGGCAAAGAATTGGTATATGGCTGTACGAGGAGCGGTAAAACGTCCAGATTTCACGTCTAAACCGACACCTTTCTTAAATGATCCGTCCGCGAATGGCTAAAGGATAAAGATAAAAAACATTCATAAGCATATTTATTAAAACCCCATCGCTTCAATTTTAGTATCACTTATAATTATGTGCACATTAATTATATTAACGTTGAACTAAGATATAATATTGCACTTTTAATTAAGAAATCATTATTGTACTTTTAATAATATGATATTGCACTTTTAATTATTAAGATATCATAGTGTACTTTTAATTAAAATATACTTGTACAAAGTTAAAACTTTGTTTGTTTGTTTGTGATTGTTATTGTAATTAATTTCATTATAAATAAATTGTGTATCAGAGTTGATAAAATTATGCAATGGATTTTGGAATCAGTTTTCGGCTATCTTGTTTAACTATATCCTTTTTTCAAACCCAAACAAGAGAAGTAGCCTTGAAAAGAAACACCCGGATCTTATGAATTATGAATTCTGAGAAAGTCCAAATATAGGATTTGGTCAAAATCTGCACTTCAACAGCTACCGTATAGCATCCAAGTATGAACAAATTACGTAGCAGTAGGCCTAATCATGGTAATTGTGAGTGTGATATTTGCATAATCGGCCTGATCCGGCCGGAATCTTAAAAGACCTCTCTGATGAACATGGTTGCTGTTATGAATATGGTATTCTTCATGCTGTATAATCATAATGTGCTGTGTTACTTTTCACAAGTCTACTGAGAATCCATACTTACCGTTTGAAAGTTGCTTATTTCTGTGAGGCTCTTTTTGTGTATCTCTACCCCTTTGAGAAGTTTACAATGAAAGGCAATGGGGAGCTGAGGTAAAATCTGCAGATCTGAAATCTCCGGTAACCACGTTTGGGTGCTGTTTGCTACGCAAGATGGACACTGTGTGCATGGGGAAAAAATAAGAGAAAAACGTTATGGAACTCAAACAAACATAAATTATAACATCTGTCATCTAAAAACGTTTTCTTATAATGTAACACTATATACAGCCCCGGTATACAGCACTCATACAGCAATCCATATTTAGTATTTCACGACCATGTCTTTTTAAAGACATTTCTTGTTTATCGGCACTGCAATTTAGACGTTTTTTCCTTTATTTTCTAACTCCTAGCTGATCATCTCTACAGCTATTATAGCAATCCAAAAGGTTTCTCTCGCTCCCCCCCCCCACCCCTTCTCCCCCTCTCCTTCACCCTCTCTGTCTTGCTACTGAACAAACTGTCTGTTTTAAAAGGCTTAAAAAAGGTTTGTTTCCTTTATATCATACGTATATAATTGTCGTATCTAACCAACTTTGCCCTGATTTATGTGATATGTTATACGTATCAATACGGGCTTAAATCCTTACTCTAAAAATGAAAAAAAAAAATGAAAAATAAATAAAAATTAAACAAATAAAAACCGCATTTCGCGACACCTATAAGAAACAAACTTATGTTTTTTTCCTAACATTGATTTGAAATGCGGTAAATAATATAATATTTGTTACATATCTTTCAGCATTGATGCATTATCAAAAGTGCTTGCAGTCAAAAACGCAGTGATTGAAAGTGGCTCTCCCACTCAAATTCACTGATGGATGGATGAAGAGATCATTATTCAAAGAGAATGCGTTTTGCAATAACACCACCCATGTGGTCATCATTATAAAGTGTATTTTCATGCAAAATGTTAACTTTGTTTCAACCCTCCTTTAGAATTAAATACCAGAAGATGATATGGAATCACTTTAAGTCAGATAACAGGTTATAAATAGCTGCGAAGATATCAACAATAACAACAGAATGTGTTCTAAAATGTCCTGTTTTCCTACGGCAGACAGACGGATTCTATACATACACGTACGGATTCCTTAATTTCCTTATTTCTTAAGGGTACTCCATTTGATCTACCCCATGTGCTCTCTTCCGGCTGTACCCGTTTTTTACCAAGAGTTTGGTTGTTTATCCCATCAGTATTCCCATATGGAGAAAAAGGTACCCAAACAGGCAGATATTAAGTGGACAGAATAGAGCAATTGGTAAGTTTTTAGCGGGTTCGCCGTCGGACAAGTTTAGAACTGTCAAGCTTTCGTCAGGAGTGGCTCTGACTTCTTCAAGACAGAGTACCTAAGAATTAGACATGTACGCCGACCCATGCCTACTGTGGTGGCTATGAAAAGAGCAGTTCACCGAAGGCTGTCTCTTGTCAACAGAGAACAGGCAGATTTCGCCTATCTGTTGATGTAAAAGGTTTACACAATTTATTCTGTGTATGCTATATAGCCGATCTATATGGGCATAGATGGGCATCATGAGTCCAGAAATTTAGAGTTGCCACACACCAGTAATTCGGTTTGGCCGTAACCAAAAATGTATTTGTATTTGTTTAAATAACCAGGAACATGAGGAAGCTGGTTGTGCATATAGGCATATTATTCCGTATTTTGTCCCGCATTTGCTATGGCCCCTGAAGCAAATTATACCGTCAATGAAATATAGTTGTATAAGGCCAGATATAAGTGTATCAATTTCAAAGCTACATTTATCATCACTTTGTCTGAACGCCTACACCAAGCCATTTAGACCTTTCAACAAGCGCTAGCAACGTGTATCGCAGGCCATATGGGTCATAACGTACATCGTTCACCTAACTTGAACAAAGAATTTTCTTCAGTATATACTATGCTCTCTTCAAATAATGTATTTTGATTGGCTGAAAGCTCAGCGTGTTGTGTTTTGATTTTGTTTGAACGAGTTGCGACAATATATCCTCATACAGTTTGACCCTTACGATAATTGGGCGCCATATTCCCTTTTAAAAGGAATTTTTATTCTTCAGACAAATTCTTCAGACAAATGATCATGATCAATTGAATGATAAAATTAAGTCAATGCTTTTGGTCTGAAGGCAAGTTAGCATGATTAGATAAACAATCTGGTCTGACATGTTTCTGGGACAGATTTTTGAAATTTTTGATTAAAGTTGGATCAACAAATTCAATCTTTTCCGCTTATCTCTTATATAACACAAATCTGATTTGGAATCCGGTAAAGAAAGAGGATTTGTATATGACCGGATATATTGGGATCACCCACCATGAAGAATGTAGTTCAATCCCCTTCTATAAATTAATTGTAGAAACTCTTTATACTAATTGGTCCACAATACTTTTCATAACGCAATCTGATACGATAGGAAAGTAAACGTGACCATAGTACGCCATAGCCTGATCTCTGTGGCTGATCCTGGCTTGATCTTCTAGACTTAGTTATCCAAACAAACTGGCGAAGAGCTAACTACTGTATGGATTATCCATTGAGCTCTTAGAATGCCAAATGTCGCCACGGTAAATCCCATATCCAAGACATCCAGAAAATTGAATTAATACACCATCAGGAAATAAAGTTGCTGACCTCCCAGCAAAACAGTAATGTTTTTAAAACGTTATTTAAACATGTTTTGGGTTTATTCAAAAAACGTTCTAGCATTCAAATGTCGGGTTGTATTATATGTTTAGGTCATCAATACGTTTTTGAAACGTTTCATATGAAAAAACACTGCAACATCTTTTTTAAATGTTTTAAAAATGTTACTTGTCAAATATTTTGTGGCAAACATTTTTGCCAAATACAATGTATTTTGTTAACACTTAACAAAATAATACAAATAGCATTAAATAACATTTTCCCAGAATGAGTTTTTGAATGTAATTAAAACATTTTATACCCTTATATACCCCTATAAAGTATACTTACCCTTTCTTGAATTAAAATTTGTGCTCGCCTTTCAGCAGCTTCTGTAAAAAGCAAATAATAAATATTAAAAGTAATTATTAACTATTAAAATATTAGTTTACATTTTGCCACCACCACGCCATTTTTCTCCAAGTTTAATGTGTTAAATAAAAAATATACATTTAATTCAACCGTCCGCGCAAATGATGTGATTTTCATTTTCTTTGACATGTTTTGGCTTAATTCAATTGCACTTTTGTAACTGTTGCAACGTCTGTTGGTTTTTACAACAATAGCTCCGTTTAGTTTGACAATAACACTTGCCAATTAGTATTTAAACCGGATGAAATCGGGTAACCACTTTTGGCCTAATTTGACCTAGAAGTGTACATTTTTTTGTTAGTTTGCCCAAAAAATCACAACCGTGAATTGAATAGTCACAATGAACTACAAAAATGTCAAACAATGATTGTGGTTTTATTGGCAGATGTCAATCACGTGGTTAACCATTTGCGCGCGTAAAACATCATCTGCAAAAAATGGCGTCTGCGTGATTATTGAACATATTTTTGTAAAAGAAAATTAAAAACAAAATTATAGGCCTATATCTAAATGTTGGTTTACTTTTGATTTTGGGAAAATCTGACAAACAAAAACAAACCATCCTGGGACGATCTTCAAACAAATTACTTTTGTTTCATGAATACGACGAAACTTTATGCCTAAAGGGCCATATATATCGCGGGCAAAACAATATACACTCAGTCAGAAAATTTTTGCACGACATGAAGTAGAATATTCCCCGATAACAATATTTCAAGAAATGGAATTTGGAAAATGATTCAAATAAATATTGTTCAGAAATTAATGTCGTCTCATGACCAGAGCCAGGACCAGAGTCATATACAGTTCGAAGCCATACCCCGGGAGCCATACTAACCTGTTATAAGTTCCCTAAATTCCTCCAATAATTCTTCTTTCGTAACCTCGGCCCCGGGTGGGCCGGGAGGGCCCATTGGTCCAGGTGGCCCTGGAGGACCAGCGGTTTCAAACTGTAGATAGGTGGGGTAAGAGGAAAACAAAAAATTAAAAAGTTTCACCAAGTTCGATAGTGATGCAGCACTTCCAACCAAACTCATTTTCTTCTCTGCCCGAACTATAGCTCGCTTTTGAGTTGATTCATCAACATTAAACTCGATTTCGGGCGAAACGGGATTGATCGTATCACACATTCGAGTTAATCTCGAAGACTTGCTATTTCTTTGCATGAGAACACTTGACTCTCGCCTTTCCCTTGTTCTCCAACTCTGAAGTCATATAAAAACAATAAAATACACTGGTGGCATCAATTGGGGGGGTTGAAGGAGGGGAGGGAAATGCCTAAAATTGTGCATTTACGTATTGTCCAAAATAGTGAAATATTCTGTAATTTTTGGTTCTGACTGGGGGTAGCGGGGTGGTGGGAGTCTTTAAAGTTATTATACCCCCTTCCCCCTTTGGGCCAGACTCGGCAGTATAACTTGCTGCGAGGGATCGACGCTCCCACATGGTGATATAGTCTGGTACCCATTTTATACACCGGGGTGGACACTGGAGAGAGGCGATAGAGATGAGTTGCGTAAATGAAAGATACGAGGGTGCCACCAGGCTTCGAAGCCGCTATCTTCGAAGCCGCTACATGCAGTGCGCCGCCGCTGCCCGCTCTTTAGATGGAAATAAAAGATTAGGTTTACCTTGAAATATCATATTATGATGTCAATCTACACGTCAATCAGTTACATAATTCAACAAGTATTATTAAGGCCGACGTGGATGGTTTAAAGAAGCCCCGCCAGGGCACTTCTTCTGGGAAACCTTCAGAGTGAAATGTCCTTGACCCGGGTCCTTGATCATGTCAAGAAAATGTTGCCAAACAAATGACCCTGAGGCGGTATAAACATAGCCATTAACTAAGTCACTTGTCAATTGCCACTGATTAATTTGATAACCAGGCAGGTTTGGTTCACCCAGAATAACTGCTCTGGCGGGGCTTCCTCTTTAAGAGACCCATCCGTCAATCATTTTGAATATCATCACAAGGCATGAACAACTTCAACGAGGCTTATATTGTTCCGAAACAATATGAAGGGCTCGACGATAGCCGAGTCCCCGGGGCGAAGTTCTTTTCCCTTTGTTAATTTTGTGTCATTTCAGTATTGTCCAAACTTGCCAGGGGTCTAACTTGGCATGTTGGCAACATTCAGCGACGCAAAATACACATGTCTTACTAGATTTGATATTTTCATGAACAGAGACAAAAATGTATTTCTTTCAAACATGAACAAGTTCTATTTCACAATATTGAAACAGTGGCGGCTAGTATTGGCGGCATAAACGTATACACACAAAACCCGAGACACACAACTTACTTACTCACTCAGCCGATATTAAAACCCCCAAATCCCCACGCCGAACCGGTGCCTTCTCTTACGCCCTGAACCCTCGGGGAAGTCACATTATCAATGGCCACAATAGCTGGGGGAAACGGGATTGACAGGCCAGATATTCCCGCGGCGAGACCCGTCACTTGTCCTGATCATATTTACACGTTTTTGAAAGGTAAGATGACATGTATTGCCCAAAGCGAGCGGGCCAAGTGTCAAGATTTTTATACACTAAATCCATGAATGAACCCAAAAACAAACTTTGCCAAATCTGATATTTCTATGTACATGTATGATATATCTAAAAAACAGGTTCAGTTTACATGAACCTTTATATAGCTGAGTGAAACGTGATTTGTGTAACATGGTCACTAATATCGCTGTTGTTCTGATATCATGGGTTCTAGTATACACATTATCCTGTTTATCATGCTGGCAAAAGCTATGGGTTCACGTTTTTATGATCAAAAGAAAAACTTGAGAAGAAAATTGTACTTGCAAATCAAATTTTGCAGACTAAAGACACATTTTCTGTAAACACAAGCGAGGGTGACGCTGGATAAAAAATTCGAACCGAGACGAAGGAGGCTACGTTCTAAGTTTGTCGTCTGCTTCATGAATTCTGAAAAAAAATCGATACTTGCAAGCTGTGATCTACCCTCTCATCTTTTGCTGTTTTGTTTTGTTTTGAGGTTTGTTTGTTTACTTGCTTGTTTTAGATCTGCATTGCAAATCCAGCTAATTATGGCTGTCTGGACTCTGACAGGGTTCGAAATAAGCAGGGACTGGGGAAATTTTTTCATCTGCTGAACCTGCAAATGCCTTTGGTTCCCATGGAAATTTTCATAACCAGGGGCAACTTTTTATTCAAAATTGTCACTCTGGACTATCAGACCAAAGGGACAGTAATGCTCAAGAATCTTTTCACTTGCAAAGTACCGTTGCTTGTTTACTCACATTTAATGCTCTAGATGATTTCTTGTTTTTATCCTTCTCGCATTTTTTATCTGATGCTTTTGACGAGTGTCGTACGAATGAAAGCCAACTACCGCGTGGGTCTACCCGCTTGCCGTCAATAGTGTCACCCCCGGTTCGTGCTGCATCTGGCTGTAACGACAATAAAAATAATAAAATGTACGTTTTGTTTACGTGTGAAATTATAAATGTTCTATCTAAATTATGATCAATCTAAATATACTTCTAACTAAAATACACGAATGAGGGTATATACATGTAGGTTGTAACCCGGGGCTAAGAAGCGCGATTGCAAGTATTGTGCAAATATAAATATGATTATTAGCAAGATTATGAGACAAAATGTGCATGGGTGAGAAAATCTTGATCATGTTAATGTAGCTAGCAAATTATTAGCAAAGCAACACTTCTTAATTCCATTTATTTAAG
Source organism: Amphiura filiformis (assembly GCF_039555335.1). Taxonomy (NCBI): domain Eukaryota; kingdom Metazoa; phylum Echinodermata; class Ophiuroidea; order Amphilepidida; family Amphiuridae; genus Amphiura; species Amphiura filiformis. The sequence continues at coordinate 12,648,250 of NC_092634.1, forward strand.
CGATGGTTCGAATCCGGATTCAGTCCGACATGTAGTGCAAGTGGAATATCAAGGCGATATACTGCATGCGTGGGCAGCAGGGAGTCGGAAGAGGTGCATTTTATTTAGGTTTAGTGAGAATATCCTTTTGAAATATGCCGTGACATGATTTCAAAGAAATTTCAAGGCAAGCATCCCGAGGCGTAAGGTATGGCAAACCTCGACGGGTGAAAAACTCGACGTCGATGTTAAAACTAGATGCTTTGTGACGCGGATGGCGTGCCATAGCAAATCGCGACTCAGTCTGGTATCTTCCGAGCAGTGAAGGGTGCAAGTGCAAATCGCAGATGTGTGTTATCATTATGACTTATGAGATATATTATATAATTTTAATAAATGTTTGCAGCGGGGTTTTGAGATGCAACTTAAAGATCATAAAGCATGCTAAGGGCGGGACAAGTTCTAAAGATGCAGCAGAAGAAGTGCATTTTTTAGGTTTAGTGAGAATGTCCTTTTGAAATATGCCGTGATCTGATTTCAAAGAAATTTCAAGGCAAGCATCCCGGGGCGTAAGGTATGGCAAACCTCGACGGGTGACAAACTCGACGTTGATGTTAAAACTAGATGCTTTGTGACGCGGATGGCGTGCCATAGCAAATCGCGACTCTGATATCTTCCGAGTAGGGTGCCAAGTGCAAATCGCAGACGTGTGTTATCATTATGACTTATGAGATATATTAATTTTTATAAATGTTTGCAGCGGGGTTTCGAGATGCAACTTAAAGATCATAGGCCTAAAGCATGCTAAGGGTGGGATTAGAACTAGCCCCGTTCCACAAACCGCGACGCCTCTCGAATAGCGACCGAAGGGAGCACCGAGCGTAGCGAGCTACTCCTGCAGTTGGAAAATCATCATACATGTATCAGAGTACAGCACAGAAGCCAGTGCTAGGTGGGATTACAAGTGCTAAAGATGCAGCAGAAGAGGTGCATTTTTTAGATTTAGCGAGAATGTCCTTTTGAAATATGCCATGACCTAATTTCAAAGAAATTTCAAGGCAAGCATCCCGAGGCGTAAGGTATGGCAAACCTCGACGGGTGACAAACTCGACGTTGATGTTAAAACTAGATGCTTTGTGACGCGGATGGCGTGCCATAGCAAATCGCGACTCTGATATCTTCCGAGTAGGGTGCCAAGTGCAAATCGCAGACGTGTGTTATCATTATGACTTATGAATATGAGATATAATTTTAATAAATGTTTGCAGCAGGGTTTTAAGATGCAACTTAAAGATCATAAAGCATTCTAAGGGCGGGATTACAAGTGCTAAAGATGCAGCAGATGGAAGTGAAATGTAATGTAAAATATTAACACATCAATTTGTAAACAATGAGTATTCATATGACGAGTTGAAAGGTTCACATAATTCGATGATCCATTGTATATTCCTCTGTGACAAAATCAAACCCATGTATTACGTAGAAACCATCATATATTTGAGTATAAAAATAAACCATCATCGGGCAAGATTTTCCCAATTATACCAGTAATCCCTGGTTTATTTCCAAGATAAGAGGGATTTCCGATTTCTCTTTGCATCAGTACTTTTCTTAAAGATGGGATCATAATTTGCATGTTTTCCTAGTCCGATGAGTATAGGACCTGCTTTTTTTTGTTTTTTTTCCTAGACTATCTATACTCTGATCGCTCAAGAAAGACTAACCGCGAAGTCTAGGCTCCACTAAATGGCCTTTCTAATACTCGTCGGACTATGTTTTCCCGTACTATAAAATAATCAGTGGCGTAGCCAAGGGCAGCTTCCCTCCTGTGAGAAGTCTTGCCCCCCCCCCCCCCCATGATAGGCCTTTAAAAAATAAGTTTAGCCCATTTTCGTCAAAGTTTACCCCCTCCTTCTGAAAAAGTCCTGGCTACGGAACATTAATGATTCTTCAACTCGTGGTGACGTCGGAAGTATGACATTGTTAGAGGACTAGACATTGATCAGTTTACAGGTAAAATTACAAACAAAGTTATCATGTACATGGCACCTCAAAACAAGCAGTGTCTTTAAAAAGGCGTGTCGTTACATACGCAGTGCTATAGACCGCACATCGACCATCACCAAATACTTGTAAACACCGGCAACCGGGGATTCATACACACGCGTCTGAGAAAAACCGGGGACCGTCCTATATCGGGCCGGGTAACTGCGGACTCGTGTTTATTATGCTTAAACGTGTAATTTGGGCCAACCGGTCACGTCCTGGCAACCGGGGACGTCAGCAGTTCATGTGGGTCCGCATTTCCACGGTGGTTGTTCATGTGTGTGTCCCCGTTTGGGGAGGCGGGGTGATTACAAAGGCACACACCCTCGCCAACACACACCGAGGTATAACATGCTCATTATTTGTCTTCAGTTAAAACGGTACATGGTTCTCGTGCGTTTATTACAAAACTGTCAGAATGGTTAGGTTCAAATAACAGGTTGGGTCAAATCTATAGTATCAATACCAAGTGAGATCTGATAATATTGGCGACGAATCGTGAGACTGGGTGTCTTCATCATATCGGTCACGTGCTCTTTACTGCTCGCGTAGTGTCATTTAGTCAAATGATTTGTTTCAATTTTTGGTACATTTCTTCCACGTCTTCTCTCCTGATGATGATATGAGTGCAAAGACCTATAGCGCAGTCGGCACGCCTTGCTACTGTGACGACAACTTGGACAACATCCTGAACACAAAAGTGATCAATTTACCAAAGATCACCTCTCAACGGGTTTCTGCATGGAGTCTTTGGCCCTTGGCATATAAAGCCGTCGGAGTAGGAGGCTTTCTCCGACAAAGCGTGGAAGTGGCAGGCAAAGTGCAACGATGTCTGTGTTGGGTGAAGTGTTGAAATGGACTGAGGGGCTTTTCTGTTATACTTAGTCGTGATACAACAGAGATCTTCTTTCTGTTAATGTTATAAGCATTAAAGCTTCCACATGCACTTCATTGCGAGCAAATAGTAGGCCTATAGGCCTATAGTTATACTTTAGGCAGTCACATTATCTTCCACAATCCGATAAGGATGAGACAACATTAAGACCTTATGGGGTTTTGCAAGTCTCGACGCTAAAAATGTGTAAATTGAAACTAATTCGTTGATCAACTTGAAGCTTCTGATAATGATGCATGGTATTAAATGAATAATGATATGATGATGAGGACGACGACGACGACAACGAAGAAGAAGAAGATGAGAATGAAGATGGAGCCTGAAGATGAGGATGTAGATGAAGATGAAAATGCGGATGAGGATGAAGATGAAGATGGAGATGAAGTTGAAGATGAAGATGAAAATAAGGACGAAGATGATCGATTCTGACCACCTTTAATACTAATATTCAAGAACGTGCATGAAGAAAATGACGTCCACGCATAGGACTTTGTCCATGAGTCTCTTAGGTGACACTTCCAATCAGTGTCAATGGACAAACTAGCCCTCCGGTTAATGTAGATATATCCGATCCCCGAGCCAGATAACACAGGGGTCAAGAGTGATGAAGAAAGCTTGGGAGCCATCTTCACGATACTTTCATACCAGATGGTTTGAGACTGAGTACATCAGAAAATGGTCAGGACTCCCAAAACCAAGGGACCAAGAGAAGATTGATAATAATATATAGTCTTGTCTGCATGCACTTGAAATGCTAAATCTATTTATTCAAAAATATTTGAAGTAATAAGTGAAAGTTTCTTTTTACGTTATTAACTTTTAACTCTTCTACACACTGTTCTGGGCACGTTTCCAGGGAAGCTAACATTTTATAGCCTAAGTTCGACGCCCTCCAAGTAAATCCCCATGAACAATATAAGTTAAGCGTAGCTCCTGTTTATATACGCAGGGGAAGTGGGCTATCCATAGAGTGTGTCCCGGTTTCCGATAGCTGTTAGGTTGACTTATGGGTTGACGCGAGGGGGGATTTCCCCTTCACACTTTCAGACCAGTCGAGGTGTGAACGAGCCACACTGATAAGATCCTATAATTCCTGCAGTCTCTAGTTTGACATTAGTTTGATGAAGTTTTCTTGAAAAAAAAAATCAAAATGTTTCTTATGATATACGTGACTTGTATATGGGATATGTGACATATTCCTGAAAAAAAGAAGAGATTTTATTCCCATAAGTCTTGCGGTCTGTTTTTTTTGGGGGGTAGGAAAAAAAGCTCTCTAATAAAATGTCCATCCCCTAGAGCCCCTTTTGTTTTGCCATGTTCAGACTATAACTTTATTATGCTCTATCAAAAGCTTTGGTTTAGTTAGAAAGAACCCAATAAAGTTCTAAGCGTGATAAGCTATAAAGAACAATTTTTGGTTTTGTGAAGAACCAATTTCAGCTTTACAGAGCCTTTAGGGATGCACCATTTTTTTAATTTTCAATTTTAATGAATACCTTTATGCAGAGTTGGATGGGGACAAATTTTGTTTACTCATCAGTGGGGCGATTTTTTCCATGTGACACACACAAAAAATATTAGCATTTCAAGTAGGCCTTCTTGTCAATGTAAAATCATGACACATCATGAACTTCATCCATGGCGTTGTCTTTTTTAAAAACATTTCTTGTTTTCGTCTCACTATAGTGGGCGAAGTTGGGTTTTTTTCTCGGAAAAATTCCCATGCCCCCTGGGAATCAAATGGTGCGCCCCTTACAGAAATTCTGGTTTTAGTACCCTAGAGACGACCGAAGAGGAAGAGGTTTCCAACTACGTTCTGAGAGGGTCCTACGCCTCTGGTTCTACGCTAATCTGAGAGGGTTCTTTAGGGTTCAAACCTGAAATGGTTCTTTTTTAAGAGCCAAAAATGTTTGATCGCTTTAAGGTTATTAATTATTTTAAACTGTTGTGATTTGGTAGTTCACAGCATCTTACGAATGGTAGTGAGCTTTGGCAAAAACTGTATTGCTCAATTCATAGCGATTGTATAGAAGAATTAAAATATCACAGATATACTTTTATAGGTGCTGCGGTTCTTGAGTTACGTTGTAAAGAGGGCTGAAACAACAACACTTTTGTAAAACGTACATAACTCATTAACAACAATAAATTAAGCAAGTTTGCAAAGTATACAATTTGTAGAATGAAGTTTTGCAAAACATCAAGGTGTTATTTTCCAATAATATATTGATCTAGATAATTAAAATCGAATTTTTAGGTTGCTTCGACCAACAATACCTCGTCTACCCTTAACACATTTAATTAAGGTTCTTTTAAAGAACCCTCTCAGATTAGCGTATCCTCATTTTGGCTATTGCCGAATGTAAGATCATGAACAATGGAAATGCTTGTATTTTTGTGAAACGTGCTCTTTCGTGATGATATACATTATGCACTCTGCCGCATGCCATAGACATCCATGCAGTATCATTTAAGGTAAAGTCGGTGCATGGTCATACATTTGTCTGGAAATTAAGTCAAAATAATAGTGAAGGAGGTTAGTCATATTATTATGAACCCTTAAAGGGGCATTCCACAATCTCATCACCCACTTTTCCATTAAAAAAAAGTTTAGATTTTTACCACCGGGCCGGGAACCTGGATGGTTACGTAATAATAATATGTTTATGTGCAAAATATTACTTGCAGATTGCTTCGCTTGGTAAAAATATCGTCAAATTTGTATTTATTTTCTGTGAAAAGAAGTACAGAACGAAATTATGACTTGTCATCTTGGAAGTTTTACATACTTGTATATAAGTTGTATTTCATTTTTCCCAAGTGCGTTTATTTTAAATGTATGCACAATATATTGCGTATTGTCACTTTAAAACACATCCATAAATTTTATGAATTTATATGAATATATTTCACAATATTTCATCCTTGGTGCCAAAAAGGATTGTTAGTAATGATTTACGGAGCTGCACTGACATGATGGTTTATAGGACTCCCTCACTAAGGCGACACTATTTAACCAACCGTATAATTTTATTATGGGCACGAGGTCTTGAACTTTCACAAGTGGAAAATGTCATTTTCCGAATTCCATCCAAGAAGTGACCAAGTTGTCGCGTGTGTTGCATAAACCGTGACCGGCTCCCTCTGCGATAAGCACACGTTCGACACGGCCGTGATTTTTCCTTCCCAGAAACGTACAAATTACACAGACTGTATTCAATCATTCAAGCCATGGTCTAACCACTTCCCTGGTCTAACCATGGTTAAACCAGTTAAACCCTGGGATGTTGAAACCTACTAAAGTAAAGGAGTACTCTGCTAAAGGAGTAGCAATTTCAACACCTAAAATTATACCCTGTTGTGCGATATTCTAAAAAAAATTCTTTTTTCGTCAGCCTAACTATACTATAGAGAAAAGCCAACCAAAGCTCTTACAGCACCATTTTAAACTATATATATAAAGTCTTACCATTTTAAAAATACCAGTTGCCCACAGTGTGCATATTTAAGGTCGCTTGTCGATTCGTGTAACCTATGCATGTAACCTTAAGTTCTTAACCCTATGTTACCAGAGGCCCTTGAAAAGGACTAACCCTATATCCATATTCTACAAGTCGTAAGTAAATCCGGTCTTAATTATCTTAATGGATCTGGAATGAGCGTTTTGAGCGTTTCGACATTATTTTTTGTGGGACATGAGAGCACATCAGACATATTGAAATTGCATTCTGAATACGAAGAATGTCTTTCTGATATCAAATAATTTTCATTTTTTGAAATTCACGATATTATACAAATTTTATGAAAAATGATTAAAATTTGATATTTTTCACATTTTTGATATATAACAGTCCTCGTAGTAAATTTTATAAATCTAATAACATATTCTTAAAGTGTATGTAGCTGGGAGAAAAAGTAGACGATCAATTGAAAATTTTGACCTTTCGTATTGAAGATATGGATTTTTTCCCCCAAAAGACCTAATTTTTTTGGGTGTTTTGGGAAAAAAAATCCATATCTTCAATACGAAAGGTCAAATTTTTCAATTGATCGTCGGCTTTTCATCTCACCTACATACACTTTAAGTATAAATCATCAGATTTATAAAGTTTACTTCGAGTACTGTTAAATATCAAAAATATCAATTTGTAATCATTTGCCATAATATGTGTATTACATTGCGAATTTCAAAAAATCAAAATTATTTAATATCAGAAGGACATTCTTCGTATTCAGAATGCAATTCGATATGTCTGATGTGCTCTAATGTCCCACAATAAATACTGTCCAAACGTTCATACCCCACCCTTTAATTGAACAAGCAGATTTACATGGATACTATACCGGGGAAACTGCTAGTGAATAAAAAAAATAAATCCCTTTGAAAGGTACGTGAAGGGGGCGGAGATTAACATTTAATGGATCATAGGCCTTGGTAAACATTTCATTGCTGGAGTAAATTATTAATGAATGACTAATTATATGTCCTTAAATTTATATAATATCATCTTAGGGGGCGGAGCCCCCCGTATATAATGGTAGGTCTATATTTATCGAGTTTCGAGTATCGAGTTTCAAGTATCGAGTTTCGAGTTCTCGAAACTCGAACTCGAAATCTGACACTCGATAAAAAGAAACACTCCTTAATACCAGGATCCTAAAATGATACAGAGAAGTCAGAAGTGTTCGGTACAGTCATGGTACAGTCCGTTCACATAAAATAACCTTTTAAAATGAGCATGGTTGGAGGGCAGTTGTAGCCTAGCATAGGGGTGGTCGTGCAGGCATTCTTTTAAACTGCTATTCAATATGGAATAGGTCTATTCTCAAGTACAATTACCAAACCAGTTTGACAAATTTTAACATTGTATCCATAGGAGCTTAATTGTCAAATTATGTGATCATGATCATACGAATCATATACCCTAAATTACATTAGCTTAATTTCTCGTCACAGTACATAATTGGAGCTGTATCCGGCAGTCCGATATGGTTTGAATTAAGTCCTGTGAACGCTGACAACTTACGAGCGCCAGCAAATGCTCAACATTTTAAAGGTACTCCATTGCCAATATATTTGATTTTGTCCACTGTTGTAAAACGAAACACACCATTTTAATGATAACTTCAACTTAGAATACGTTCGCTTGCAATTCGAATAAGCTTAGATAGAACACGTCACGTGGAAGAAGAAAGTATAATGCAGTATAATTTTAAAGATTTCAAACCAAAAAAACAAAACAAAAACAAAAAACAACCAAAAAACGAATAGTTTATATTTTTAATATTGGACATATTTCGACGAACCCCTTTAATACACCTGCCTCATATTTTCAGCATGATACACCATGGATACACCTTCTGTCAATTGGCGTCATTTGCAGTCCTACTGGTCGGAACCATATAAAAATAAAAGTGACATAATTCTTCATGTTCCTGCATTGCGTTCATCATGTTCGGGAAAGAGGAAGACATGTAGGCCCTCCAAACGCACTAAATTCAGAACACACTGCTTCAAATATACGTTTTATATGTTTTGTGATTTCCCCCATTGAGTGCAACGGTATGTGTCCCCTTCGTGTCCGAATGCGCAAGATGGAACAGCCAGAGGAGGTACTGAGCCAGTTCTAACGTCTGCCCCATCATCATTTAAGGGTGCACTATCATGATCCAACATATTACATGCATCACAACTCTATTAGGTCCAAAGCAAAAATACCCCAAATCAAACTTTCAGAACTTTTGAAAACTCGAGCAAGGATTCTGAAAATGTTCTTCAGTCTCCTTTATATCCACGAATCTGTGATATTTCAAAATTATATAACTTTTTTAAATGTTTGGTATTTTGCACAGAAAGATACGGAGCCCCCGAAGTCGGGGCTCTGAGTTGGTCGGACCCCGAGATAGTTTTTTATTTTCTTTCATGTCACTTCGGGGGCTCCGTAGAAAGAGCACTGTCACTGCAGGACTATTTTCGCCATTTTCTACAGTATGCAAGTGTTCCATGTCACCCTCTCCTTTCACAGTTGGTATCTGATCGCATTTATGAGTTAGCATGATTTACTTAGACTTGTCCTGTCGCTTCCAATTATTCCTATTATTTGTATGAGATCCATTCTCTTCTCATAATATTATGATTATTTGCATGCATGGGTGTTGAACTTGGATGGGACAAGTCACAAGTTCATGATGTTCACTTTGGCAAATTAGCCTAACCATTACACTATTAAGTGTTGATGATATGGGTATAAGACCGGAAGAGAGAGGTATAGGCCAACGTCAGAGGCAGAATTTTGTTGCAAAATATTGCCCAGCATCAAAGAATATCATACCATTGTTCAGACTCAGAGTATAGTATTGTTTTATTACCACTGATTACAGCCAATTTAAGACAAACGATATTTGTGGAACTTGATCATCATTCATGATCTGTAATATGAATGTCAAAGAAATGTCACTTGAAACTATAAACACAATATGATACATTGTTTAATTTAATTAATTCAGCCAAAGACATAAGTTGATTTGTGGACATTTCCCACCATGATCGGCAAAATATAGACAATTGATAAACCAAACTTGAAACTATAAAGAGCAACAACACAAACAGATAAATAATGAACATCTTCAGGGGCTATTCCAAGATATTATCGTATATGCCGGTTCTCCAAGTTCAACATTCTTTATCTCACGTTTGAACACCTTGATTTTTTGAGAAACTAGAGGCATACAATAGTAGCGCCGGACAGTTAAATCTGTGATATAACCGAGGAACACGAGGGGAGGTTCGAATCCCAGTGTATTCTTACGTGTGGCCATAGGTGGGGTACAACATGATCAATCAATTGAAATGTATGCTATTTCGCTTACAAGAATACAAAGGTCAATGACCCGAAAATTGTGACGCAATTATGACGATGTCTCCAAAACCACATAACTTAATATTATTCAACATAACTAAAATAGCGGAAGCAATCAGCATCTCAATGATGTGACAAAATACATAGAAGAGCATAATAGTAAACCCTTTATCCTTATATCAATCTTATATTAATATATTAAAACTAATTGTGGTATTAAAGTGCTTTTTAAGTATAGGTGTTAAAAATCACGCAGTGGGCGTTAAAATCCTAATGTTATCTTCAAAAGCAAATCAAACCCTATTGAATAGACGCTAATAGAAATGGTATAAAGATTTGTAAATATATGACTGATGATTTGATTTAATTCTTATGGATGAATTAATCTCGATCACATTATCAGGATTATGATAATAAACCGTCAATTCACACGTAATTGCCTCTTCACAAAGATATTAAAATTCACCTTTTGTCCACATAAAGATGCAGAAATTGAAATATTTGGAATCATTCAAATACTATTGCGGATTTTCTCAATTTATTAATAACCTCATCAAGTAGTTATGCTATACAAATTACCGTATTTAATAAAGTGTCATGTTCTTATCACTAAATTGCGAACCATTTTCACAACTTTTAAACGTATCATAGGCAGTAGAGGCAAGAATGAAGGTTTGCCAAAATTTCTCTTCAAATTTCGAATTATTTTTGCATTTAACTTTTTGGGGGCAGCGAAAAATTCAACAAATTATCATTACGCATTAACTTCCTCATTCTGATCTTCACATCTGGCATGTTGGATGAGGATTTTGTGTATTTTGAAATAAGTATTGCACTTAAAATAATATAGAGTTGCATGCTTGTTTTAAATTCTCCATACGCTATGACGGTCACTGTCGGCTATTATAGGTCTAAGTTTGGGTTGGCAAGAGGCAGTGGGTAATTTTTTGTCCTTTTTTGATGGAAAACTAAAACTAAGGACTACACACAAAAGTTGTAATTTAGTGACGGCGCGTACAGCGCAGTGTAACATATCGGGAGCATGCAGTGTTATCTACCGTAGATCAAGTAATTGATGAAATAATTGGCCACCGGCCAAAGCATAACCTATGTCCTATGTGCTATAGTGATGGCAAAACCGGGCAACACCCATCACTTGAGTCTACAATCGTATTACCGGGGTATTTTATTTATTTTGTTTGATTTTATTCCGAATTCAATTCACCAAAATGCTGGTTTGATATATTTACACGTTTTACCTATATTAAATATTTTAGAGCCTGGGGTGACAGACACGAGACTGCATGGTTTGAAGGATCCAGATGGTCTCTATATTCGTGCAGTAAAATTATAGTGTGTTTGGAAATAAAAAGGCGTCTCCTCCAAATTTCAGCAATATATCGACCAATTATCTATGTTGTAGACCTGTTGACTACATTATCATGATTATTGTGTTCGCTTGCAAGATCCCATCCCGACATACGCATGGCTTATAACGCCTCTCAATTTGAATCTTTTTTTTTTCATGATAGGTGAACTGAACCCGTATCGAAATGTCATAACTTCAGGTCTACAATGCAGCATATCCTTTTCCTGTTCTACCTGCTGAGCTGTGCACTTTTTTTCGCGAATACACTACAGGTTTAACATTTTGAAGTGCAGTTCCATGTGCTATCCCTTATGTACGAAGACAAACCTCTAGAGGGGATAAAAGGGGCGGTAGAAATGCACCAAGTGCGAATCTTTTCTTGCCGACAAGAGGGGCGGTATCTTTTGCGTTGGCGATCGGTTCAGTCGGCCAAGAGCCTGTGAATTTGCCCGCTGGTAACGTTTGACTGTAGAATCGGCCTCCTTACCGAGCAACTGACAGTTTGTCCCCAGTCTGTTACATTAGCAGTGTAGATCTACAACACGGTACACCAAAATAACATGAATAAATGATGTTGTACTTTTGTGACGATTTTATCAATGGGCTAAAATGTGACGCACAGTACGTGGCATCCGGCGTACATGAAAGAGTTCAATATAATCATGGACACCACAATGACCACACTATGCAAGGAAATTTTGATTGAACTCTTTGACCATTTAAGACGTGAACAAAACATCGACCACAAGGTGTTCTAGATCCTTTTAAATTATGGTTTGTTGAATTGATCATGTTTTGCATGATGTTTTTTTTATAAGTAGCATTTTGTCCAAATGCCGGTATTTCGGCATTCTTGCCAAATATCGGCATTTCGGCAGCATCGCGTCGATCCTGTTCAAAAGTTTTAAATAAATTAAATGAATCCTACATATTAATTTAAGTTATTTCCATATTGCATCAAATTTACCAAACAACTCACAAGCTGTATATAAAGCAGGATCCAAGAGCGCGTTTATATTGCCCTTTTTCAAAAAAATTAAATTTGCGAATTTTGTTACACACGGGGATTGCCTTGAGAAAATGAGAAAAGAGCTGTAGAATGCTCTTCTGGTCTCTTCAAGAAGAGCTTTAGAAGAGCTGTTTGCACCTGTGGCCATAAAAGCATAAAGAATTTAACGAGTCATCTAGAGGAGCTATAAATCGCTCTTGCAAATGCAACTTGATGCAACTTAAGAGCCGTAGAAGACAAAGGTAATCCTTGTTACACATACATGAAAAATGAATGTGGAGTCATTTGTAATCACCGAGCAATACCCATAAGGTACAGCATGTATCATGACCTGTTAATATAATGGCAACAATCGTCATTATTTGAGTCAAATTTGTCAATAGTTATTCCATATGGGTCAAATAATCAATGTCTCCAAAAAGTCGTCTAATTTTCTTACATTCATAGCTCTGTGGTATTTTAGGCTTGTTACGTATGTGTGAAAATTCACTTTTACCTGAGCTCATAGTTCAATAGCTATCAATAAGCGATACTTTATTTTGGGCAATGAAAACGCTTGTCCTTTCAGTGTAGCCTATACCAAAGTTCTATGGGCTGATGCACAGGGATGATGAGTAATACTAAAAGTGAGCTCGTCGCTAGCGAGTGAACTATATATACCTGAACCTAATGTTCTCATGGGTACTAATGGTATACTGGCGCTTGAATGTTATGCACATAGAATGTCCAATGGATCGGATTGCAATGAGGTGTTGATCACAGCCATTTTGGGAATACTCATAAACAATATCACATGTCTGCCTTAAAGGTGCACTGCTAGATTCGCTCCACCCGAAAGCTTTACAATAAAAAAAATCACAAACTCTGTACGTATTCTGTATTTTGCGTTTGTATTTTCTGAAGAAGTATAACCCGAATGACAACCTACTACAGGCATGGTCATAGGTCTGTCTTCAGGATCTATATGATGACAAGAATTCATAGTTCACCGTATCCTGGCCTATTTTTCCTTCTTCTTCAACCATCGACACTATATATTTCGCTAAGACTAAAACTCTTATATTACCCTTGATCATATATTATGATGGTGGCACCGCCGATGCATGGGACTTGCCGTAAAAATCTTACTCGTCGATGGGACTCTCGGCAGAGGTCACTTCTTAATCTCTGCTGATGGGGTAACTTCAATATAACTCGCCATTTTAACTCGCTTTTCATCTAACTCGCCCATTTTAAACTCGCCATTTACCTGTTCTCGGTGGCACCTGATCCGATCTTCTATGATCAAATGCTTCAGCCACCCCATATTAAATGCCTATCGCTCTTTACGACTTTTCTTTCATTTATTTCATAGATTACCCAAAAAGGGTCAATTTTAAAAGCAGTTTATTGTGAATGTTCTCGCTCAGCCATATTCCTAGTTCAGAACATGTGCAAATTGTGCATTTTACTCCAAGATTTATCATAATACATTATACTTTTCAATTTATGCATGCATGTTTTGCAAACCTCTGTGGGGGACGCCTAATACCTCAGCTGTTTTAATTAGGTGATTTATAATTACAGCTTTCTTCGGAAGCTAATCACCGTGAGTTGATCAACACGTTTGGCTCACAAATCATATTTTTCCATGACTATTTGCTCACTTCATCAGTGAGTTCATGCACTTTCGAAGTTCATTCTCCATTCCGAATGGATACACAACTTTATAGTTTTATTTCTCGACAAATTCTGGGGAGTTAGATATAAAAGATGAAATCACAGCTCTTCAGCGATCTGCGCAGAAGCCGCTGTGAAGAAAGCATTTGACCATACATATACTGGTTCCTTTCTAGGGTCTATGATTTGACAACGTATAAGTTCACATTGTGTCCCAAAGTTCACGACCCTGACGTCATAATTTGCATCCTGTGACTGTTGAAAGCCTATAGTATAGAACCACATTTTATGTCGCGAGTTCAAATTTGTGTTTTAGGCCTAAACTGTAGGTCAACATTAAAATATTTTAGCCCATCGATTGAAATTTCAGATCACCCACAGTCCCACACATTCACAATGAACCATGAACCAAAGCACTCAGAATTTTATTCAGAAGCAGAGAAACATCCATGAATGAATGAATGAATAAATGAATGAACGAACGAACGAACGAACGAACGAACGAACGAACGAACGAACGAACGAACGAACGAACGAACGAATGAATAAATGAACGAATGAATGAACCAATGAATCAATGAATGAATCAATGAATCAATCAATCATTGACATTAGCACATATTATTTGATATGATTCGGTGTATAAAACACAATCAATCAATCAATCAATCAATCAATTATTTGGATCAAATGTGAAAAGGGTTGATTGATAAAATTCCTCGCAACATGTATGTTCCATAAACTTTTCACAAAAGTGTAACAAAAGCAAAGGTGAAGGTGAGTTGTTTAGGGAAATTCCCCTTTTTACGCTTGATTCAAAAGAATATTCACCTGGTTACGTTATCATGATAATATTAATTAAAAATCCAACCCATATCAAAATAATTATTAATACAATAAAATTCCGATTCGCAAGAAAGCACATCGGATGCAATTATTCATTGGTGACTTGTTTGTAAGTTTCCTTTTTCTTGTAAAGATGAGTATTATGAAGTTGTTTACAAAATACAAAACAATGGAATATTTAATAGCCTGGACGTGAGTGTGGTCAAGTATGCGATTTTGTAATTTAATTATTATATGCACGCATGATCAGCATGTGTCAAAATAAAATAAACTTTTTCGAGTTCCAACTCGATCGATAAATAAAGAAAAAGACAAACAAATAAATAAACCGTGATATCAATGTCTATCATGTGGAGACACGAAGAAGCCAACAAGCCAACAGCGTCCTTTTTGAGATTGTCTTGAGTCAGAAAACCTTTAATAATTTGAATGTTGAGATTCATTTTATAATACAGGGTGTCTCAACAACAGCATACAACTTTTGGATCATTTTAAAGACAACGGTGAAGTTCAATGTATGACTGTGTAAATGCAAGTTCATGGAAAGCATATGTTATAAGTTGAGGGTCAAGTAAACTTCTCAAATCTGGGGTTTAGATATTTTGGAGCACCCAGTACATGTATAGTATGGAGCTAGACTCAGAGAACCCAGCATAGGAGTTAATATCGCCCATCCACTCACTGTCCCTATCAATCTAGATAAATTGATTTGATGTCCAAAGAAATTAGCTGTAATTGTATAAATATTTTGGAAACATCTCATGACAAAATAACACGAAGGGAGGGGTCGAAAGTGTATCGTTGTTGAGATGATTGGAGTAAATTGGTGACGTGATGCCCCGCGTGATGCCTTGGATCAGGTGCACTTGGCAGGCCGATGTAAAGTCAGAACTATAGACATTAGTATGGCAAGCCATAGCGGACAAAAACCGCCGAATTGCACTCTCAGATGTTGAGTTTAATTTTATATGGTCGAGTTTTATTTGTTCACCAAGTAGCACCCGTCGAAAAAAGTCGAGTTACACATGTTGCGATTGTTTCTTATAAATATCCTGAATACGGAAACTCTGAAGGGTCATGTCGAGAAGACGAGATGGCTTATACCGCATTTGGGGTAAAATAATCAACGGGTGCAACTCAATAGTTTTTAACGGCACGTTTTATTTATTTTTACGAGAGAAATTTGTGAAGTAAAAAAAAAAAAAATTTTCATTTTTTTTGACATGTACCGATACCGCTCGTCTATATTTTAGCTGAGCTTCAGAACTTGTGGGTCCTCAGCAAAGTAAAAACCACGACTACATCAGGTCAGTGAATACAGTCACTAAATATTTTGTGGTCAGGGGGAAGGGGCAGTTTCGGGACTTCGGTGATCAGATAGTTTGTAGCATGGTCTGTGTCCAACACACTAGAAGAGTAGCCACAGCGTTGTTGGACTAGGCTTTCTCCTCGGCCGGGGGGGGTTATCCATGTTCCTGTATGTCATAATCATACTGGAGTAGATCCATTCAATATTTAGAAAGCAGACTTGCTGTCTGGTACAGAGCCCAGAATGATTTTCTTGAGTTTTTTTAGTTGCATGGTTTTATGAACCGCAGCCGCAAAGCAGTCAGCGAAGTTTGCCGCGGACTTCTCGACATTGAAACAAAGTGTTAAAGTTGACAACGTCCACCTTAATTCATGCAGTAATACCATCTAAACCAATTCCCCGGACGCTGCGCTCTTAATTCCAGCTTTTACCCATGAACTTGAAATACCATGAATATTCTGCAACATCATGATACGCATGAGATTTTTTTGTACCGGGTTTCTGTTACCATCATTATTCAATTTTCCAGATCTTTGACTTCTAGAAATGTCAACCTGTTTTCTACACAGAGACCATTTAACCCCAGTGTTTCCTCCTATTTGCACATACAATCGTTATCCTACGGGCTTTTTGGTTAAAAGCCGGCCACGTGGTGCGTCAAGTCAAGTTCACCTCCACGGGGAACAGTTCATCTAGCGACTGAGCCTTTTTTTCTTCATTTGTCCTGTGTCGGAGACTAAGCATCAAAATTAGCGGTGTTAAGCGGCCATGACAGTGGAATTGGTCCAGGGGCAATATATTGTTGTATATTTAACGTCTCGCCATGATACTACCATGGCCACCCAAGTGATAGTGTTACGTAGTTCTATACCCTTGACCCTGTATGTATGTACAACTGATTTCACATGTTGTAAACGATTCTTTACAATGCAAGATTTCTCATGAACTTCAGGAGCTGAATCTGGTCTTGGGCATAATCTATTTTGTTGTAAGCCAGCTCTGCACAGTTGCACTTTCATCAGATTCTTCCATATTTACAAAACAAGAGCTGGGTCCTTGCTCCTTGAGTAGCCTGAATCATTCTGGCCTCTAAAGGCGGCGCCCTCCAACAGCAAAATCCGATGACCGTGCGTAGTTTTGCGACTGAAGGATCCAGTCTACTCCTTGAGCATAAATTATACTAGCCCCAAAGACCAAATAGGAAGTGACGAGACCCTGGGGCGAGATTTTCGCCTATGGCCTGGGCGCGCTCCGCGCTCGCTGCCCAGAATCCAGGCCGAGATCCTCCGCCCATAAAAGCGCAACTCTATTCACATGCAGAAATAGGCGCACTAAGCTAGCTATATGATTTTAAACCTTGATCAGAGCCTACTCGGTTTTGCTCTAATAAAAAAAATTCAAAATATGTCCATGAGAATCTAGAAATTACGATTTTTCCTGAAATTTTACTTTGTCATATAAAGTCCGTCTGCGACTCATGAGAAAAAAGTTCACGGCGGCGCCTAAAAGTATTCTGTGGGTGCATGCTTTTATAGGCCTTACTTAATATATAGGGTTCAAAGTCATCTTGTGTTTGCTTTTACTTCACATGTCATCGTAAAGACAAATGTAGTACTTAGGCAAAGTAAAGATATATGTTAGCAATGCACACTTTGCAGATATAAAGGTAATCCAGTGCAAAAAGCCGCACGTTGACTGAGCGAATATAACTTGCATTCAGGATATGGCGGGCGGGGGCATATGAACTTTTCTGCCACATTCTTTTGTTGTGGAGAGAATTTGTACAGAATTTGATGGGAACATATCGTCAACTTTCAATGTAATTCTTTGATATTATTGCTGTCAAAGTTTAATAATTCAGTCGAAATAACGCAAATGCACTTTGCTTGTTGCAAAATTATACAGGGTGTCAAAAAGTGCACTATATATTTCACACCTGCATTATACAAGTGACACAAACTTTACTATACCGATAGTTTGAAAACGTAAAACGAAAAGCGCATATCTATACGTGTAATGATAAAATAGAAGCGATATTTTCCCATTCATGTACAGGCAGCTAGAAATCCATTTATTTTTATCTCAAAATACTAGGTTTTCAGTATTTAAAAAGCAAGGAATTGCGCATAATCACGTACGATCTTCGCAATGTTATTGAGCACCCTAAATCAGAGCTGATGTTCATATACCGTAGGCACGTTGGTGGGCAACGGAACATGCGTGCATTATAAACATAGGCACGTGGTGGTGGTGGTGGTGGTGGGGTGGGGGGGGGGGCAACAAAATGTGAGACAGCATCAGGGTTCACCAAGTGTCTGCAAATGGGGGTTAATTAATAAATGTGTATCTATAATCCTACCCATACGAAACTTTTTATTTTATAGATGGAAAGTTGCAAGGTTCATTTTGTGTTTTTTTTTAAAATTCTGGTTCGCGTCTTCCGTCTCAATTTTTGGGATTTGTCAGATTTATTTTTTGAATTTTTGATTTTTTTGATTTTTTAAAAATTGTTACACTTTGGAATGCGTTAGGAATATATAAAAATAAGTAAATTTATTAGACAACAACATGAACAAGGACCACTTCTTTTGCGGAGCTAGTGGGTTTATCCCTCAGAATCTCACATTTGAAAAAAAAAACTTAGGAAAAGAAAAAGGCTGGCTCCTCCTTTCCTCGAACACTGTTGAAAAAGATCGAAAACTGCAAACAATGCCAATTTGACAGTGAAGAAAATAAGAAACCTCCCGCGTCAATTCATGACAAGAACTGTCTTTAAAAAGACAACGCCATAGATGAAGATCAATAATTGAAAAGCGGAAAAATCTCAGGACAAGAACCAAAACATTAATCTTATATGCTCTTGCTTTGTAATACGATTGCTTATCAACGACCTTTCTATAATTTTCGGTTTACCATGTTTACAGCATATTTGTATTGGAAATACTTGACTCAATGAAGTAAAAGTAACGCAAAGATTGCATTCTTTCAGGGAGTCGTGTGCCAAAATTGTTCACAATCATAGTAACACCTTTTGTGATCTACTCAAATTGTTAGCAATTATTAATTTAATGCTTGGAATTTTGCCACGCCTGACCTTGACTTTGACCTGTCTAGTTGTGCCCTTTCCGCTGATTATTTCGTTCCAATTTTGTTTGGGTTTACAACTTACAATCACAGAAAAAGGACACAATAGTTATTATTGAAGTGGGGAAGGGTCTGAATGTCGCTTTAACAAACTGAGGAAATTACAGAGTAAAGTGTTCGACGTCAGCCACTCCTTTAAACATTTCCGTATAACAAAAATGCCAATTTCCGTTGTTTTTGCCCAAAATTACACTCTCATGACAGACAAACCTGAACTTCAGTGATTCAGACAAACGTTCCCATGCCCGGGTACATGTTGTCCATTTTTGCTGCCATTTGCATGAAAGCACAGACCATTATATAGAAATGGGGTCTGTGTAGAGGGTCTGTGATAGAAGGCTGTAGTTTCACTGTTTTCAGTGGTCTGTGGCTTTATTTGGGGTTATTGTTGTCACCTAGAAAGCCCATTATTTTATTTTGTGAAAAAATTACCAAAATCTCATACTATGGAGCCTGGGGTCTGTTTCGACGAGCTCTGCATATAGCTTTCACTTGTAGAAAATCAGCTAAAATCTATGAACTTTTTGTCAAATTGGAAGTTCCGGATGTGATCAACACCTTGAAAATTGATGTGACAATCTGCGTGTGCCTCAGCGAATACGGGGTATGCAGAAAGTGAAAAGGCCGACTGGTAGTATGATCTATGACTGAACCCACCAACCCCTTCCCTCGCTATCGAGGGAAGGGGTATTTTACCCCAGTCTTTTAAACGGCGCCCTATAGGATGATAACCTAATTCCCTTCATTCCCAAATGGGAATATATATGCCATCTATATGCATGTCAAGTTCTATAACGACCCCTGGGAATGAGATAGCTGTCGACAAGGCTTTCGATAGGGATTGTCGTGAATAAACTCAGATATTGAACACAAATTTCAAATTGTTTTATAGGATGAAAAACTTAAAAGGTCTAGCATTTTTGTACTTGGAAAGCTCACATTCACAGAGGCGTCGATCCTAGGGACAAACCAACAGTTCAGATGACGTCGTCCTAAAACTTAAATCTTTTCGTTAGGGGTTCAAAAAGTCTGATTACGTTTCTAAAAACACGTTCTGTCAATTTAAAAAACTTTTTGGAATTTTCAAAACTTCACACTTGTAAACACTTCAGGGCGGGGAGAGAGGATCAACCTATAATACTCATCATTTGTTTAGGTATAGGTCGTCGTCGAACTTTTGGTTTGTTCCCTATCTAAATTGACAAAACATCATAATATTATGCCAAAAAACACACAAACTATCGACATTCTTCATGTTCTTTGTGGCATATCCATATATCTAAAACTTGAAAATGGAAAAGGAATGCGTATTGAGCCTTCTTGTCTTTATTCCACTGTGATGCCAATTTGTTGCTTCACGTATTCCTTACAAAATTGTTAACAGAAATAAGTGATTGATTTGACACATAAATGCACCAATGCCTTTCACGCACTGGCTGATCGCTGACGTGCGCAAGTGACACGGTCAAGCTTCGTTTTTTTCGCGCCACAAATTAATTTCTAAAAATAAAGGTGAATTTAACCATAGACAGTAGAGCTACTGTCTATGATTTAACCAACGTTGGGTAAAATATTTTACCCAAAAGATGTGTTACCCAGTGTTTTATAGTGGGTCGGAAAAAAAAAGAGAATCACGTGACGCAACGCAAGAAGTTTGATCTTTCGGAACTGATGCTGGATCGGATATGGATATGCTAACAAACCACAAACTAACGAAGTTGAAGTTCTTGAGAAGTCCACTCAAGAGGCCTCTTGCTGAAGAAGTGTTTAATTTACATGATTTAGGCACCGGGCCGCACCCATGCACAATGTATCTGTGGATGAATCACCATCATTTCGCGACTTTTATGAAACGTTTATAGCCCATGTGCAAACGGAATTTCAGCCTTTTACAACTTCGCAAAAAGACGCAAATTAAAAACGAAGTCACAAAATTAGGCCTGATGTATCCGAGTAGGCTACACAGCACGGTCAGTCACCTTTAATTTATACATCTTGCGTATATCAATGAATATGCGCAGGAGTAGTTTCCAAACTCTCGATTCCAGTTGAGTTTATCCTTCAGAATTTGGTCGGATGAATCACAGATTTGTGCAATCAACATCGTTCCATATAGGCCTAGAGAGACTCCAAGTTCCCCAGATATTTATAAGCTCCATCAGTGGCGTAACTAGGATTGGTAGCGCCCGGGGCAAGAAACAAAATTGGCGCCCCTACCCCCCGCGAATTTTTCATTCTTGAAAGAATTGCGCGCGGAGCGCGCGAAATTTTGGACAAATGAGGCCTACCGCTAATTAATTTTGGTTACTAGAAGTTGAATATCGGTCTTAAAATGTCCTTTCAATTGATTTTGTGTTGAAATGCGCGTTGACTTTCATCACTTGGAGGGGCGCAGAATCGATGCTGGCCCTGGCTGAATTGGTCAATTTGGCGCCCCCCTAACGGTAGCGCCCGGGGCATGTTGCCCCCCTAGTTACGCCACTGAGGTCCATGCTTATTCTCAATTTCATGGCATCAGTTTTGCTGAGACCGAGAACTGGTGGAAGTATGAAGCATGGTACATTCAGGGCTATACATATCTGATGTATTTAGTTTTGTTTGTGTGTGCAAGGTGTTACGATTCAAAATCAAGAGAAAACTTAACATTTAATATGTCGCCATGACTGTAGGGGGCCTGTCTCCGACACACTTCTATTTAGAGTTTCCTTCTATTGTAAAAATCCATTGCTTTGATTTTCGTTGTTATTACGACTGATATATGCATGATTTTGATACAATATTATGATAATTATCAGAATATTGATCATGATTCATGATGATGATTCTGGTTTGAATAAGAAACATTGCCTAATTTCTTTGCATATTAAAATGGCATTAAATGACCTTCTCCAGTCCAGCAAAACCTTTTTATACATCGAATACTGTCACAAGTATTGAAATTCGTCATTCAAATGATTTATTGACGAAAATAAATTTATGCGCATCGAATATTAGACATTGATTAGGCTACTATCCAATATCGAATAGCAGCCCAGCAAACACAAAACGTTTTCGACATCATTCGCAAAAGGTTATAAAAGGTTGTCAGAAAACGTTTAAATGTCGGATTATATAAAGGGTATATGAAGAGTATAAAACGTTTTCATAACCTTAAAAAACATTTTTTGATAATCTACTGTTCAGCAAACAAAAATGTTTTACAGAAATCGTTTAAATGTCGGGTTATATAAAGGGTATAAAAACGTTTTAATAACATTCCAAAACCATTCTTGAAAACTTGATACAAAACATTCTAAACAGAATGTTATTTTGGGGTTGAAAAACATTTTGCGAAAAATGTTTGCCCAAAATATTTTCAATAACGTTTTAAAAACGTTTTCATGACCTTTATATAACCCGACATTTAAATGTTATTAAAAGGTTTTGAAAAAAACCATTTTAAGAACATTTCTGTGTTTGCTGGGTTCAAATATTTTAACATAATGTTATTTAAGTATTGACACAATATTTTGCAAAAATGTTTGCAAAAATAGTTTACAATAACATTTTTTGAAAACATTTAAAAATATTGTTGTATATAGTGTGTTTTCATACAAAACGTTTTAAAACGTTATCATGACCTTTATATAACCCGACATTTTAATGTTATTAAAACGTTTTTACCTAAACCAAAAGCCAAAATATAACTTATTTAAAATGTTTTTAAAACGTTTTTGTGTTTGCTGGGAGAATTAGCATTTTTTTAAACATAGAAGAAGACCATGATAAAAATGACTTCAAACAGAAACGAATACTTGTTGCATTGAATATCAGTATTCGATGTCGAAAATCGGCGAGATGATATTTTGACCCTGATCAGCCAATGTTTGTGGGCCCATATATCTTTTCCATTTGAGGAATACGGGTCAAGGCTGAATCTGGCTTCTTAATCCAATCTATCCACCTTGATCCTTGGTATGGAACCAATTTATTAACGTCAATTAATGATTACGTAATCCACACATCTTGGTGTCAAAGTTGTCAACAAAGCAAATACTCCCTGATTTCTTCACCTTGACCACAGCAGCACCACAGATTCTAAAATTGTACCGTCGAAATACTTCCCAACTATAAATAATAGTAGTCCAATCCTTCGGATCAGAAATGAGAACCTGCATTCTCGGCTAAACTCACATTTATCATACACATGGCACATTTAGGAGCTTTTAGGTTTGGAGAAAATAGAGAGTCATTGATCCCAATATTAGACTACTACTATATACCATGACTACAGAGTCTCAGAGGAGAATATGAAATATGACAACAACAGCCAAGCATCCAGGGAAGCGGATGTATTGAGTATTGAGGGACCGCGACCATAGCTTCTTGCCATCTCACATCCCTGGACAGAGGTACATGGGCAAGTGATGTCCAAGGTCTTCAGTTTTGGCCCAGATATTGTAGGCGTTTGCACCAGATTCATTTGGAATCATTTGCCCCGATACGCTGATTGTTCATAGACTTGAAGGTTCCACTTTCCATCCAAATACACACTCTGCACCAGCAACATGAAAGATTGAGCAGTATTCAGTACAATCGGTCTAAACATAAAATTGACTTCCAACAAAAGGAAATAGTGATACTGGTATGCACCCCATACATATGCACATAGTCCTAAACCTTTGCCCTATTCCTTATAACCATATTTCCAAGTTCCCAACCAAACCTATAAGTATAACCATTCATTCCTAATCTCTTAAAAGTATTACCACAATTTCATTTGTGGCAAATGTGAATATTTTATACAACTGACAAAACGTGTCACACATTTTATTAAAAAGTTCGTAACCGGGGTTCGCATAAGAGGAACAGTTTATCTGGATCGTATTGCAAGAGAAGCAGATTTCATCTTCTTGTTTTTTCGTGGTAGCCTTTATAAATTTATTATAGCATTCTAAAGTGTGCATAATTATAGAATGTCCCAATTTATGAAGTGTTTCCAGAGCTCTGTCGAAAGTGCCCATGAAAGTGCAACAAGTGCAATACCTGACTATTATTTTGATTCCATTCTTGCTTTTGAATGGAAAGTGCATTATCCGAGCCTACAGGCCACAAAGGCATAAATGTAGCCCTTTACACACCCATTATGAATCCCTAAAGCTTTGGATGTGGGCCGACAAATCAACAGGATGACCCTCGCCGCTGAGGGTGGCTGACTACCGGGTGGGACCCGGGGGCGGGACTGCCTGGAGGTGGGGTCTGAGGAGGTCCTAATGGCCACACTATATTATACAGATCCACAGTTACGATGAACTTGAATGTTCGACAAAGCAAGGTGCTTTGAACTTCGGATCCGGAGTGCATAAATTCAAGGTGAAGGGCCTAGATACATTTCTCCGGGACAAGGCCATTATCCCCCGCCATACCATCTACATAACATTAACACCTTTACCTGAGTTAACTCTCACTTTAATATTCAGTTTTACGAAGGTGATAGTGTTCATGTTCATCTTCACAAACTAATAGACTGCTTTGCATTCCCTTTTTGATAAACAATTCATACCATTCCATGCATAAAACACAACACATCCCCATCCCAGTGACTGCCCTGCCAATCAGTGCATATTGGATCAGAACAGGATTGGTGGATTTTCCAAATTCCATGGTCAGAGGGATTAGATAAATTAAAATGCCTTGCAGTAGACTAAAGAACTTGATAAACGTGATTAAATGTTAATTTTTCATTTCATAATGCAAGTTTATTTACCAAGAAATCCATTTTAATACAGCCATGTTCAACTTCATGTTCAGATGATCAGTGCAATGATGTGAATGGTGGCAGCCGGCAGATGTATAAACAATTGTTTGAATTGAAGTCGAAAATATAGGCCCCTAGCTTATTTTAGAAGTCAGCGAGCGGCCGGGTTGGCACTTCCTTATTCGTTAATTGGGCCAAAATATCATGACTACAGACTAGAGGGGTGGGCATGGTGGGGGAAAAAAAGGGGGGGGAGGGCAAGGACACTGTCGCGGGCACAATTTGACGACAATGGTCAAAAATGGGTTTAAACGTACAAAAAGGAATATTAAATATCAGGGCGGCCAGCATGGAATGGGAGACTCAGATTGCCCCCTGCCCTGACTACGTCATTGCATGAATACGGAGTCACATCCCTGTTACATGGGGGGTGGGGGGGGGGGGGGAGAGTTTTGGGGATTTGCCATTTGGTCTAATACCATTTGGTCTAATATCCAGTTCGTCTACATCCATTCCGTCTAAACCCATTAGATCTATAACCACTACGTCCAATAATCATTTGGTCCCTTAACCATTTGGTCTAATAACCATTTGGTCCGATAACCATTTGATCTAATAATCAATAAGTCTAAAACCATTTAGTCTAACAACCATTACGTCTAATACCCATTTGGTCTATAAGCAATAGGTCTAATAGCCATTTGGTCTACAAACCATTTAGTCTTACAAGCATTTAGTTTATTAATAAATAGACGAAATTGTATTAGACTAACCGGTTATTAGACCATGCGAGTATTAGACCTAACGGTTATTAGACCAAACGGTTATTAGACCAAATGGTTATTAAAGAAATATTAGACCAAATGGTTATTAGACTATATGGTTAGTAGACATACCGGTTATTAGACCAAACAATATTAGACTAAATGGTCATTAGACTATATGATTATTAGACTAAGTGGCAACTAGCCTTTCTGGTAATAGACCAATTGAATATAGACTAAATGGGAATTAGACGAAATGGTATTAGACCAACTGGCAATAGACCACGTTTTGTACAGCTTCTGCAGTTTTATATGCAGGTGACCCTCCTCTGCACTGTCCTCTCCTTTTGCCTGTGCCTTTTGCCTAAGTGCCGGCTCCGAATTATGCCCTAAATATACCAACACATGGACCGTCCATATTAAGTCCGGGCATCAACCCCAATTTACATGTCTCTAACATTTTGAATATTACATTAAATAGCATGTTGTTTACCTTCCTTGTAGTAACATTTACATAGCAACCTCCCAAGAGGGTTACCTATGTCACTTTGCATTTGACACACACCACTGATTCTTTCAAGCATATTTAAATATTTGGAGTTATACTTGTTGTAAAAAGGTCGACAATGAATTAAAGCAAAATGTCACTTGGTTCGATGAAGTGGGGTAAACCCATATGGGTAAACAGAATGATACAACGAATAAATAAAACAAAATAAGGTTAATTCCAGTAAGTATGCCATTGTAACAAACAATGCACGTTTGGAATCCAGGTTAAGGTTTAAAACTTAAATGCAGGTGCTTAAATGTACGGTAATTAAGCACACGCGTTAATGAGACAAGTCCGATTTTTTGTTTTGAAAAATCAATTTGAAGTGCACCCATGTGTTTATAATTGCAATTGGCATGTCAACTCTCCTGTCATGCTGCATGGAGTCTTGTCGACTATACCGGCTCTGAAACTACGACGAAATTCATCGAGAAAAGCTATTTAGTTGTTTAGCTGTTTATTCTGGCAAGAGTTGTAATGGAAGCAAAACCGGTCTTGCAAGCAAAAACATGCAAATAAAATGTTAATTGCAATTTTGGCATTTATGAAAGTGCAGATTTAGCATGTGCAGGGAAAAAATAAAATGGGACACAAAAAGACATTATGACGTGAGGAATTCTTCGCTATTAAATATGTGATGTAAAGCATAATTATTGTAACATTTTAATGTATGCTATAGGCTAATGTTATAGGCTAATGTAGACTAGCTATATGAACATCAATATATTTACATATACCATGCATGGTCATTTCAAAACATTTCACGAGGAATATTTTATATTAATGACTGATTAGACCTGTAAAATGACAATCATCACAAAATCATGGACGGAATCCCTAAATAGTTCCTCCTATACTTCATACAGAAAACAAAACATACCATAAGAACTGCGGCAAGTGAGGAATAGTCCTCATCCCTATCTTCATCATCCCTTCTCGCATCCTTCTCATCACCGGGGTAACCATTGGGATGAAGCTGAAGAAAACCCGCCGTGATATCTGCCCCAGGAGATGCCAATCCTTGTTGGGATTGTCCAGGCTGTAACTGAGGCGGTGGGTTTGCCTTTACAATTTGGCTAACTGGTAATATTGCAATCACAAATAATGTCAAAGTCATCACAAAATGTGACAATATGTGGTAGTTTGATCTCAACATAGTTCTGCTGATTAAAGACTCCATTTCTCCGTCTGTAGTCCGTTTATTTCCAAGATTTGGTTTATAAAATCAAATAATTGGTTTCAGAAAACCGAGTAACGGTATTAATCAAGCAAATATAAACACCGGTGGGTAATTCCAAAGAACTATAGTCCGAAAAAGCTGGCGTTAAAATTAAAATCATCCGATAGGCCTAGTTCAGCTAGCTAGCTCCAAATAGTTACGATAACTTGAGAGTCACGTTGAAGGTTTATAATCCAATCCAAAACATTAGCAACTTAGTTTTCCTCCCAATCAAACACTGATGATGCTAGTTGAAGGACAACCTCGTGGCGAATGGCACACTGTGGCATTGCACTTTGGACCCATACATGAAGATGTTACTACACCCCTCCTCCTTGCAAAAGAGAATGAACTGAGACCTGCTGAGATGTTAGACAACTTCATGACCTTTAGGTCAGATCTACAGCAACATGATTTGACCCATATGTGAGGAGGGAGGGTGGTGTCCGTTTTTAATCGAAGCGATCATTTACAAGAAATCAACGTTTAGAGTATTATTTCCACGGCTTCACTCTGCAACTAATTATCCAGCTTGGTTATTTTCCTCAAAATTGTGTTACTTCTGCATGCATGGGCGATAAGCAAAGTTAAAGATAGCACCACCAGCTCAATAGCAACTTAGCAAGAAACTTATTCCAATAATAGTCGGCAACTTAACCCTTTTTTGTCGTCAATTAGCACGTCTATAATGCTAAACATGCCATCAAATATCCGGAATAAGATAAAACTTGGCTGAACTAATCACAAGGTGACAAACTTTTTGAAGTACTTTCTTCAAGATCTCGAAATATGACTGTAGCCTACTTTTTTGCAGCTGAAAATCACAGTAGTTCACTCAAGAATGAGTCTAGTTCCCAATGTTGTCTAACTGTCGTCAAATTGAAGTTTGATCTAGTGGAAGCAAATATAATACGATCTGGTAGAATTATTCTTTGCTATCCATCGAGTGAACAAATCCTTTCCTCCGCCCGCCTCTTCAGAAAACAGCCGATGGCCTGGTGTAGTCACATCGGCGCCGGGTCACATATCGTGGGAAAAGATGCTGGGAAAAATAAAGTTACGTACACCACGGAAATGCGCCTAGTTGAAAGTGACTGACTGACTTGGCTCCACAAAATAAATTGCTCGGCTGTGAAAAACGTTTGTGTAGTCAGTAGGATTCAGTGCTTCTACTGAAATAAAAGGATATTCAGCCAACTTTTCATGTACCCCGTAACTAATGACTGAATAACTGACTGCGCTTTACTTGATTGGAAATGTGTCTAGAGCCCTCTCTAGACCGAGTTACTGTCGAAATATGCAAGGCGTAACGTGATTGGTCCATCCGGTCCTATTTTAGTGGAAGTTTTAACGAATCATAAATGAGCTGAACCATTTATACATTTTAATTGAATCAGCGAATAAATTTAAATAATTTGCCTACCGAGACGAATGCCAAGAAACAAACAAACAAACATGTTTAAGAGAGCGTCTAAGTTGGGAAAGTTAGAGAGATACAGTAGTCTTTTGACTTTGTGAATTTGTCAGAAATGTGGTTCCGACAAAATAATTCAATCCGTTTTGATTAAAACTTTATATCATCATGTCCTATAGCCTACTCCCCTTACGCAGACCAAATCTTGCCAATATTCACATGATTTGAGCTTCTCTACCATTATGATGTCTCAGCTGATTTTGAATGGACATCTTCTTGTAGTTCCAAACTTAGAGTGACTGTGTTGTGACACCCTTGGAACAAAGTATTCTTTGCTTGGAAGTATAGATTGAGGGCGTTTGCATTAATATCTTATCAGTCTGTTATTAGCATATCATCAGGTTACAGTTGTTCAACTGGGCTGGCAGGAATGGTTTCAGCCATATATTTTCTATAGAAGCAGTTGTCAATTGCCTCGTCATTTTCAAGAAATAAAAGAAAGAAAGAAGGAGAAGAAGAAAAAAAAAAGCAAAGGATGAGCAGTAAAAGTGTACTATCTTCTTCTTAAAAGGGCATTTCGTGATCCACAGCATCATCCCCCACTTTTCTCAAATACCACTGGACACCTCTGGACTCTAAAAAAGTTTAAAATAAGTACAAATGTGAGTTATTATCTCGTTATGAATAATTTCGTTAGTTTGTGTAATCATGTAATTATAAAATCTTAAACCATAGCCAACATTGTCTGTCTCGCGTGTCCTGTCCGGTCTTTGTCTGCACATAAATATGTCCTGATACGTCTTTTGCTTGTCTTTTGTCCTGGATGTTTAAACTGTAAAGGGTGGCCAAAAATGTTCGAGCCCTACTCTGTTTTGGTCTCCTACCATATCATTTTGCTTTACTTATGTAGAAGTTATTTAATGGTGAGATAAACTGAACTGAACAGGACCGGCCTGGACAGGGCAGGGCAGGGGTTAGAGGAGGAAGTGTTAGTGTAACACTTAGAAAAGGACGGTTCCGAGAACGAAGTCCGCTGTGTAGAATTCATTCCGACTATAATATCCAATTAAAGGGGTATTTCGTGAAAAATAGCCTCATCTGCACTTTTCTCAAAAAAGTTGAGATTTTTATACCATCGGAAACCTTAAGCTTCGGCTACATAACGGTCGCCTTTTTAACTCGACATTTCCTAACTCACTTTTTTAACTAGCCCAAAATTCGCTCTCCCAAAAGTGGGTCAGTTCATGAAATCGTAACGTCTCAATTCAGGAGCGCGAAGCGCGTCGTTCCAGGGTAAATCCATCCTGTGTCATCAGTTCAAACTGGAGGTCTAAATGTTAAAACTTCGTTAGGACCGATAATAGTCTTCATTTGTGGAAAACCTAAATTCAAAATGTGGAATTCTCAGTGACATTTTTCCAAACCCTTAGATAAATGCTGAAGGAAAGAAAATTCTTGTCAAAAAGTAGTTACTCGACGCGACTCGTGACAGTCATGCCACAGGATTACCCAAACATAGCTGCCCAAGCAAGCATACATAAGATATTATGACAGGAGCATACGACTGAATCTACTCCTGAACTATTTCCACAAGAACGCCCCAAAGTAATAATTCCCCTTTAACCACGTCAAACTGGATCAAGAATTTAACCATCGGATCAAACTTTTAACACGACATTTTTCCTTTGTAAATCGTAAAACACACATATAAACATGAATTTGGCGCCTCTCTAACGTCGAAGGCTATTTGTCTGACAAAACTTTTATTGATATAAGGGACAACAAATCTTTAGAAAAGTAAGAAATTTAATCTCATTTTTGTTAGTTTTGCCTTTAGGACTTGCTCAATATTAAGTCCATTCAAACATTTGATATACTTTGAGGAAAGTGCTAGTGCTGGGATCGGGGTATAGTAGTGATATGGCGAAAAGTACGTAAGTGAACAACCCAAAATTTTGATGACGTCCTATAAACGAAAGTGCTTTCGTTAGGAGGCTGACTCCCTCTCTTGAAAGTTTGAAATGTTGAAAATTCCAACTTCGTTTGAACTAGTTTTTTTTTATAAACGTGATCGGACTTTTTTTGACCCACCTACCGAAAGGACTTTCATCGGACTTTTGGTTTGTTCCCTAAGTTTTCTTCAGTACAGTTTCTTTAATTAGTAAATGGACCCATTTTTGTGCAAACGGCCAAATTGGCTCAAGCGTATCATCGAGTATGTATATATGGACGAGGAATGAAAAATAGAACTGCATGAGGAGGAAGGGGAAACCGGGGATGCAAATACTCAAATTTGGTTTGAGAGGTGCCGCCAAGAAAAAAGAAGCTAAAAGTGGATCCATTGCCATACCATTTTTCCAAAAGAAATTTGGACCCGTCGATAGCTCCAAAATTTACCCAAATTTAACACAAATGTACAGTCTTTGCGTAAATAATTTTAGCTACAATGAGACAAATTTGGGCCATTCGTCCAACAAGTTTGAAAAAAAAGAAAAAAAGACACAGCCACCTGGGCCCATCCATGTTTGCGGAGTCTCCCTATATGATAAGTTGTAGTGTTTACCCCCACAGAGTGGAGGGAGGGTGGGAGGAGGCAGTGGCGGCGCCACGGGGGGATGCTCCCAGTCAGAACTTGCCCCCCTGTTGCCCCCCAGTAAAAACCCAAAATTACAAACAATTCCACTTTTTGCGGCAATTTTGCGCAAAATTGGGTGATTTGCCTCCCCCCTGAAATTCACTTTGCCCCCCCGAAAAAAATTCCTGGCGCCGCCACTGGAGGAGGAGGAAGAGGAGGATGAAAAAGTCAGAAGATGAAGAACAAGAACTTCGGGAGGAAAATGCTCATCAAACACGCCACATCGTTCACCATGTTCACTGTGTGTTGTGGGATGGCTGGGAGGCGTGGACTTATTTAGGGAACAATAGTTATTTTTGCTTTGTTCCTGACATTCAAACTCAATATAACGTTACACGATAGACCTAGGGGGAATTCCTTCTTAGTTGACTTTGCCGTCAATCTTCGTCCCTCGTGATGACGGGTATTATGCAAATCTCGATGTAAGGCATTATTACCATGTCAAAATACGACTCAGGCTATAGTTTGATGTGTTTGCATTTTCATGACCACCTTCGTCAGTACGGCGTCGCGCATTCAAAAATGGCAGTAGGCCAGACGTCGTGGAAATATTAGTTCAATATTATTGCGGATTAAAGTAGGATTCCATGTATTAAGGCGGATATTTGGTCAACAATGCGAGTTTAAAATAATCAAAGACCCTTGTAGGCATTAGACACACACACGTCAAACACAAGTCCCAAGATCTGTCGCCCGTCATCGATCGAGTAAAAAAGTTTTAGCAAAACCTCGGCCAAAACCAGCGAAAACTATTTGAAATGCTACGTCCGAAAAGTAATAGGATGGGGAACATTGAAGGGCATTGCCGAACGTTTGCCGGGGTTTGCAGCGATCGGCATTAAATTTTTAATGCAATGTGGGACAGTTTTAGCAAAGCCTATAGGCCTACACTGAACCTGAACTCTGATCTGTCGGGATTTTTTTTGTGTGTGTGCTAAGAAAATATTGTTTAAAATGATTTACTAAAATGTTAAACAAGGCTCGGGAACAAAGCTCTGCAAGTTAAATTTTTGATTGAGACGCTTCATCTATTCAACGTCCCATGTCGCAATCGGTGTACCGTCATCAGTTCCCAAACTTCCCAAATGCCTTGCCCAAATTCCCAAGATTGTTAGCACGCGACTCATGGACGCTAAAGTAACTGGGTTACGTGAGAACGGCTAGGAATAGGTAGAAAATGTTATGAGTCAAAACATGTCAAGGAATTTCATACATTTATCAAATTGTACACATCGTTTGCAAGTTTAGTATTCGAGGGAAATTTGTTTAAAGTTTGATCAGTCTTTAGGCATCAGTGTCGAACTTGAAACGAACTTGGTCTCGCGATACACTGGGGAACGCCAAGCTCACGCGACATGGCATCGACTGGGTCTATTTGGTCCACAACTGATCAATTTATGCCTCCAGTGAGGATTTTCTTACGACTTTTTGAGCACCCTATATTCACCGAGGAGCTGGGCTCCACGCTGGGCGCTACCGTCGTGATATAGTAGCTCAAAAGTTAAAAGCAACAAGAGGATATTGATGAGGGCAGCATAACACAGCCACATCCATGTCCCGGATGCGTTATTTCTTTCTGCAACCATAATGGGCCGCAATGCGATAACACGTAGTACATACATGTAATTATAGGCCTATGAGGCTAGATATAACACAAGTTTATCACCATTATTATTTCCTCTTACTTAAGGGATCTAAAATGAGCGTTTATTGCGTTTCGACAGTATTTTTTGTGGGACATGAGAGCACCTCAGACCTATCGAATTGCATTCTGAATACGAAGCATGTCTTTCTGATATCAAATAATTTTCATTTTTGAAAATCACAATATAATACAAATTTTATGACAAATTATAAAAATTTGATATTTTTCAAATTTTGATATATAATAGTCCTCGAAGTAAATTATATAAATCTAATGACATATTCTTAAAGTGTATGTAGCAGGGAGGAAAAGCCGACGGTCAATTGAAAATTTTGACCTTTCATATTGAAGATATGGATTTTTTCCCAAAAGACCTAATTTTTTTTGGTGTTTTGGGAAAAAAATCCATATCTTCAATACGAAAGGTCAAAATTTTCAATTGATCGTCGGCTTTTCATCCCACCTACATACACTTTAAGTATAAATAATCAGATTTATAAAGTTTACTTCAAGTACTGTTAAATATCAAAAATATCAATTTTTAATGATTTGCCATAAAATGTGTATTAAATTTCGAATTTCAAAAAATCACAATTATTTGATATCAGAATGACATTCTTCGTATTCAGAATGCAATTCGATATGTCTGATGTGCTCCAATGTCCCACAATAAATACTGTCCAAACGTTCATACCCCAGCCCTTAATAAAATAAAAAGAAATTGATAGAATTAAAATTCTACAAAGGTTTACCTGGGGTTCGAACCCACAACCTATGTATCCATAGTCTAATGCCTACACGACTGTGCTATGATTCGATGTGCCAGAAAGGTGTTTGTTTATGATACTTATTGATTACGGAATAAAGTGCATACACACAATATACTATTACTAGTATACTAGGCGGTTACCCGTATTTCGCGGTTCTCGGCTGTCATAGTTATTGGCTTTTGCAGATCTCAAACCTGGGCTTCCTTGGCCAAAGTTACACCCACCGACCAAGTTTGAGCTCCATGAGCAATTTGAAATCTTTGTTTTTTGACCTATGACCTCTCAACCGTCGTAGGTCTGACAAAAAGGTCACAATGGAACTTTTGTTTGTTAGTCACCTACCCACCAAGTATGAGCTCCATAGGCAATTTGAAATTTTTACCTTTTTTACCTTTGACCTCTTAACTGTAGGTCTGAAGAAAAGATCACAGTGGAAACTTCTGTTTGTTAGTCCAAGGTCCACCCACCCACCAAATTTGAGTTCCAGAGGGGCAATTTGAAATTTTGACCTTTCTTGACCTATGACCTCTTAACCGTAGGTCTGACGAAAAGGTCACCGTGGAAACTTTTGTTTGTTAGTCCAAGGTCCACCCACCCACCAAGTTTGAGATCCATGATAGGGACAATTGTAAATTTTGACATTTCTTGACCTATGACCTCTTAACCGTAGGTCTGACGAAAAGATCACCGTGGAAACTTGTTTGTTAGTCCAAGGTCCACCCATCCACCAAGTTTGAGCTCAATGGGAGCAATTTGAAATGATTATCTTTCTTGACCTATGACCCTCTTAACCGTAGGTATGACGAAAAGGTCACTATGGAAACTTTTGTTTGTTAGTCCAAGGTCCACCCGCCCACCAAGTTTGAGCTCCATAGGAGCAATTTGAAATTGTTACCTTTCTTGACCTATGACCTGTTAACCGTAGGTATGAAAAGGTCACCGTGGAAACTTTTGTTTGTTAGTCCAAGGTCCACCCACCCATCAAGTTTGAGCTCCATAGGGGCAATTTGAAATTGTTACCTTTCTTGACCTATGACCTCTTAACCGTAGGTCTGACAAAAAGGTCATTGTGGAAACTTTTATTTGTTATTCCAAATTCCATCCACCCACCAAGTTTGAGCTTCATAGGGGCAGTTTGAAATTTTTACCTTTCTTGACATTTGACCTCTTAGCCATTGGTGTGACGAAAAGGTCACCGTGGAAACTTTTGTTTGATAGTCCAAGGTCAACACAATGGCATGGCTAGATTTGCCATTTAAAGTATATTGAAATTAGACTTCAATTGAACTTGATCCCGTCCTTGACCTTTGACCTTAAAAAATATAAACTCGTTCTTCCTCATACCAAGTTGCACCCACCCACCAAGTTTGAGCCCCGTATGACCTACGGTGGCCTCACATTAGGCCAAATAAAATAAAAAACATGTTTCACGTCCGGGTTTTTGAAAAAAAGGAGGAAGAGGGGCTTTTTATTTTTATTTTTTATCATAAAATCGTGTAAATACCCATAATTAGAGCTATTTTAGCGTATACAATAATGCCTGGAAAGAGGAGGAGGCCTCTTTTTATTTGTTGTTCTGAGAGATAGGCCCCTCTAACTATCACAAAACCTTATAAAAGTGTTTCTTGTATATTAGCAAGGCTATAGAAAGCACCTCTACTTCCTAGACATATTTTTTGAAAAGTTATAACTGAATTTCAAGAAATAAAAATAAAATTGAAGAAACCTCAAAAAAGGAAGCGGGAGGGGACGTGAAACATATTTTATTTTTTATTTGGCCTTATCAGTCACAGACAGACAAACAGACAACTCTACAGAGAATAGCGTATTATTATATAGATTAGTACTACTAAATACGAATATAATCCTAACCCTAATCCCTAACCCTAACACTAACCCTTACCCTAACACTAACCCTAAACCTAACCATAAGACCCTAACCCTAACCCTGACAATAATGAACCTTGCCTCGGACTATGCGATTAGTGATATATTGCGGCCCATTATGGTTCAGTTGAGTTGAGGATTTTCCGCTTTTTTCATTCAGGCGCACCATATAATAAGGTGTAGTTTAGTTGATGAGATCAAAGATCCTATAGTATCTTTGATGAGATGCATACAGTCTATCCTGACCCCGGCCTGACCCACCCCACATAAAGTTCAGAAGAGACAAAAGCTTGCTTATTAACAATATGTGCCTTATGTGGTGACTTGGAGCAGGGATATGAGACAACTT
Organism: Amphiura filiformis; assembly: GCF_039555335.1. Lineage (NCBI taxonomy): Eukaryota > Metazoa > Echinodermata > Ophiuroidea > Amphilepidida > Amphiuridae > Amphiura > Amphiura filiformis. The sequence goes on from NC_092634.1 coordinate 12,684,336, forward strand.
TTCTCATATCCCTGCTTGGAGCTCATCGAGACCCAGATGGCCAGAAATCCCAACACATCATTAGAGATACTGCCTAATGGTCATTTATACATTGTTGACAAAATGTTACACTCTAAAATATTTGTGCAGAACATGAAAGAAAACATTTTTCAAACATTCAAATAACATTAGTTGCATATACGATATGGCAAAATTTGAAAATGGAATGTTATTTAACATTTATATCTAACGGTTACCCATACTGTGGAAAGGAATTGGAAATACCCCTTTTCGTTATTTTTGCCCGAAAATACAATTTTTCTCGCGAGATTGCGAACGATAACCTCAGTTTTTCTACAAAACAAGAAGCATTTTAAAAGCTATGAAATTGATGTTGACTTATCCTGCAAAATTATGAAGCTTTCTTGAAGATACTTCTAGACAGATTGGGTCAAGAAAGTACCCATTTTGGAGATTAGCAAACTTTCCAATTGAAAAATTCCCTCTTTCTCAATTTCTGAACGCTCCAATTGAAAAAAAAAACCTTGTTAAATTTGTTGCTAAGTTTTCCACGAGTATAATTTATTGTAGCCGACAATCAAGAGTGAACACTGGACCTTTACATAAGTTTATAAAATCAGTCTCATTTTATAAATTTTATTTTTCTGCTTAGCAAATCAAAAGTAGACAATTTCATTTCACAAACATTATTCATATGTTCAATTGTGGGCAAAAGCACCAATTTCAGTGATTTTGAAGAAAAAATAACAATACATTTCATATATCAAATATATAATATACATACACATAGAATAGGTTTTGAAAGTTATAACCATGTGATACAATAATTTCCTATAAAGGCCTGTATAATACGAAGTATTCAGATGTAAAAATTATGAAAAACATTTGGTAACAGTGTCCTGGAAATAGACATGTATTAAAGACTCGTTTAGGTTAATCTAAACCCCTTACAAATGAAACCTGGGTTAACAATATAGTCTTTATATTAAAATGGCATTTCGTGATGCACAGCCTCCTCCCCCAACTTTTCTCAAAAAAAAGTTGAGGTTTTTATACCACTGGCTACATAATGTTTACCCAGCAAACACAAAAATGTTTTAAAAACGTTTTAAATAAGTTATATTTTGGCTTTTGGTTTAGGTAAAAACGTTTTAATAACATTAAAATGTTGGCTTATATAAAGTTCATGATAACGTTTTAAAACGTTTTGTATGAAAACACACTACAACAATATTTATAAATGTTTTCAAAAAATGTTATTGTAAACTATTTTTGCAAACATTTTTGCCAAATATTGTGTCAATACAAATAACATTATGTTAAAATATTTGAACCCAAGAAATGTTCTTAAAATGTTTTTTTCAAAACCTTTTAATAACATTTAAATGTCGGATATATAAAGGTCATGAAAACGTTTTTAAAACGTTATTGAAAATATTTTGGGCAAACATTTTTTGCAAAATATTTTTTCAATCACAAAATAACATTCTGTTTAGAATGTTTTGTATCAAGTTTTCAAGAATGTTTTTGGAATGTTATTAAAACGTTTTTATACCCTTTATATAACCCAACATTTATACGTTTTCTGTAAAACATTTTTGTTTGCTGAGCAGTAGATTATCAAAAATGTTTTTTAAGGTTATGTAAACGTTTTATACTATTAATATACCCTTTATATAACCCGACATTTAAACGTTTTCTGACAACCTTTTATAACCTTTTGCGAATGATGTCGAAAACGTTTTGTGTTTGCTGGGAATGTACCAAAAATTTCTTGCAGATTAATTTGTTTACCAAAAATATCGTCAAATTTGAATTTACAACATTGACCTAAAGTGTAATACACATAATGACATAATCATGCATAACTGATTTTTTGAAATTTTGGGAATAAGCTTTTTTCGTAGATATCTACTGAAAAATGTCATAAAAAGAGGATGCTAGGATCACAAATTCATACATTAAGTAATAAGGCATTACAGGTTGAGATACAAATCTGGCAGAACTCTGGATAAAATTATATCGATAGCAAAGACAAACATCAAGCCAAAGGTCCAATTTGATGGGAAAAATGACATGAGTTATTCCTTTTAAAGACATTTTTTTAAAAAGACTTTGACCATACACAAGTCACAGATGTACACGTAAACTCAACACATTTTATCCCCAAAAGACCTAAATTTGTTAGGTCTTTTTGGAATAAAAATCTTCAAAGGTCAAAATTTTCATATGATCATCTGCTTTTCCTCTCAGCTACATATTAAGTACATTTCATTAGATTACAAATTTTTACTTTGAGGACTGTTAAATATAAAAAAAAAGTTTAAAAAAAAATTTTGCCATAAAATTTGTATTATATCGTGAATTTCAAAAAATCTAAATTATTTGATATCAGAAGGACATTCTTTGTATTCAGAATACAATTCGATATATCTGATGTGCTCTCACGTCCCACAAAATATACTGTGCAAACATTGCTATCCGAGCCCTTAAAGGGTAACAAGATTCAAATTCAAAAGTTGGTCAATTTTGTTAAAGTTGACCAAAAACATCTCTCAAGCTTAAAGCTCGAATTGAGATATTCCAAATGAAATCTGATATGCCCCTGTAGAAGATTTAAGAAATGTCTCCCACACAGGGAGTATGTTTCTCAAGTGGGATTTCTGAAACCCATACTTCTTCTGTATTATGACTTTACTTCCATAAATGGAAATTATCCCATTACTGTTTATTCTATTTCAAACTGTGGGAGATTAAGGTCATGTCTTCCATAGGGGGTGTATGGATTCAATTGGAATTGCCCCATTGGCAATAACATTCATGATATCTCAAAAACATGTCACATGTCTTGTGCTTCTACTAAAAGAGTGCACAATGTTTCAGCTTAGCAGCTGTACAACAAGTATTAAATAAAAGAAAAAAAAATTATAACTCTGTTCATTTAAACTTACTATTTTTTAAAGCTATGGGATCACATCTCATCCAAGATACATCATCAAGCCTACCGGTCAGGGACTTAAGTATTGACCCCTGAATGATGTCACAAGAAGAGAGCATTCACATATTGAAAATATTCACAAATATTTGGGGGGATATCATTTTCTTCGGAAGGGGTGGGTCATGAATAAGTCGGTGACCAGAGTCAATTTTTTAAGACACCCCTTATCTCGGGTCGAAAATTATTATGACCCCCTTCCGCCTACACAGACTCAAAACAAATTATTCATTGCCAGAACTAAGATGCAGAGTTCGCCTACACTTAAAGTGTGATGAAAGTGTATGGCGCACATTAAAATTTTGATTGGAAGTGTAAAGCACACACAAATTTTGAGTCACATGCCCTTAATAATTCTATAACCTCCCCTATTGTTGGTGTATAACCCCCCATTTTTGGTCTAAACATTCTATGACCTCCCTGTATATTCATGACCCACCCCTTCCGAAGAAAATGACATCCCCCTTACTACATAAATGTATTGATTATTTCAAAAGTTTGCATGATCTAATTTGGCAGTTCACACTTAAATACTTATTACTGTCATCATTATTACGATTGCATAAGGCCTCATTTTTAGTGGTATGAGATACTGTAATGCATGATATTTTCATGGTTTTAAAATTTCATGTTTTGGAGAGAACTTTTAAAATGTTTCTGCGACACCCGACATATTTTTTACAAATTTGTACATTACGTCTATATGAAGACAAGGCAGTTCTATTATGAAGTACCTGAAGCCTATTATGGTACTCTACACTAAAATTTGACCAGACCATGCTTCCATAATCAAAGTGGGGAATAACTTTGTTATAAAAGTCTTGCCTGCTTTCATGACCACCTGCTTATGCGATGAAAAGAACCATCTACATATTCGTGTGCCTGAAAATTTGGCAAATCAACTGCACTCATGAAATATTCATCCATGTTTACATTTCATACTTTACATCCAGTATTCATTAGTGTCACAATATAATATTCAATAATATTTTACATACAATTCAAAATACAAAATATACAAATTCATTCAGTAATTTTTATATTTCATTCATAGCATAATACTCTATTAGGAAATGGATTCCATAAAGCCTGGGGATAAACTCCCAGGTATACTGTTAAGTACAATTAGTTTTGCAACACAAAATTTTGACTATCAGAAAGAACCATCATATAATTTTTTACAAATGTTTGTGGCCATAAACATTTGATGAATTCATGTCATTTGAGTGACATTCATGAAATTTTCATGCAAACAAACATGTCATGCTTAATCTTTTTTAAATTTTTAGATTTTTTTCCTTCCAAAATGATAAAAAAGTTTTGGACGCGAAAAACATTGGAAATTTGCAAAGAAACAACATCATAAACTTCATATGTGACCATCCACCACAAATGTAGTGTAATGTTGGCATTTTTTGAGATATTGAACAGGCAACTTTTCCTCCAATGAATAAGCTTTGCATTGATATATGGCATGTTCCTGTTGCTTGTTTGCAAGGTAGTACAAATCAGTGAAAGAGTTGGGGAATCGTTTGTTTTATAGGCCTATTATTTAATGGACCATATTTTGAAAAAGGCTCTGCCAGCATTACAGCACATTATGTGGTGGATGGTCACATATGTGGAAAAATTATACTTAATATACAATTAAATTCAGATTAGTTGAAACCATCAGCTCTGTAAAGCTATGTAGTATATCAAACAAATCCAAATTCTTTATACTTAATATACAATACATGATTTCTGTAAGAAGTCTAATAATAAATATTTCTGTAAGTAAATTGATTAAATTCCTTAGAAATTACACCAATAATGATTCCAAATATTATATTTCATTAAATGTAATATATCATTGATGCGTGTTCTGCAGTTAAAAGGAATCAATCCATAAGGTCTTTTAGTTTAATAGAAAACAAAATCGGACAAACCGACCTAATGTGGAAAGTATGTCCGTCCGTAGAACATGTTTGTTGTTGCCTAACAGGCATATTCAATCAAAGTATATTCACATTGCAATTTATATTGACATAAATTTCTTTCTGGAACAATCCTACCTTTTGATGAACCCAGTAATGCTACAGTAATATCTAAAGTCTGCACAAAAAGAAACTCAGCTGTTATAAACACGCCTATAGCTTCGGAACTAATAATTGTTTTCACATTATTTTAGCATAAAAAGAAGGATTGTTTATTTACGCGCACTTTGATACCTAATTTGTCTAATTTTGTTCAATATTAACAATGCAGCAGTGCTTTGGAAGAAAAATAGCAGAATATAAAAGTTGCAGCTATTTGTATTGATTTTGAAGTGAGCGTGAAGATAATGGTGTGCTTTACGTGCCACCGTTCTGACATAATAACCATTGATCGCTGTAAACTGCAACTTTTAAAATCGGGTATTTTTCTTTAAAAACACTACTGTGTTGTTAATATTGAACAACATTTGACAAATGTGGTATCAAAATGCGTGTAAATAATTCATCCTTCCCTCTATGTTAAAATATTGTGAAAACAATTATTAGTTCTGAAGCTATAGTCGTGTTTATAACAGCTGAGTTTCTTTTTGTGCAGACTTTAGATATAATAAAAGATAGAAATGAATAAAAAGAAGTTTGTATCTGACATCCCTGTCAATTAAATTCTACACAACCTGCGATTAGCTAGCATATTTTAACTTGGGAGGTGGCCCTACCCTAGTTACACTAAGGGGGAGCCTGAGTGATTTCTAGTGCGCTACACACAGGCATAAATCCACAAGCCTCAGCTCACTTTACAGAAATTCACTGACCAATATGGCCCTAGACACACCATTATAAATGATTTTACCAACAATCAGGGACTTGTAGCCAAGAAGCGCACACCCGATTCAAACCACAATAATCCACTACAGTTAGGACCAGCTCCCTAAGTTCTCGTATAGGTTTCCAAGTTCATTGCCCAAGGGAATTTCAATTTAGCTCAATTATTCCACAAGAATAAATAGAGACTGCGATGGGGCTCGAACTCTAGTCGCACCACTGCACATTGATGCACTGGAGTCTAACGCTGATTGAGCTAATGACTATGCTTACCCTAATAATGCTATGGTAACCAATAGATCACACAGAATTTGATTGACAGGGATGTCAAATGTGAACTATTATAGTCCGTCAACTCAGAAGTACAAAGTAAATAGACCTCGGCAACTGGAGGTATGAGAATAATTATTTCAGTGCAGTGCATGTGTAAATGCTTCTTTGGCGCGCCAGCTGCTGCGCGATTTGTACTTGCCTGAGCGCACCACGCTCTTTATGCGTCACATTTTTTAACACGCAATGCGTGTGACGCAAAGCATTGACCCCTGATGCCACAGATTTGGTTTGTATTTCTAGGTTGAAGCAGTATAGTTGTCTATTTCTGTCTTTGATTATAGTCAGTAAGGGGAGAAAATGCCAGAGCTGTTAATAATTATGGGTACTTTGCAACCTAGCAAAGTTGCCATCCAACATATTTTTGAACCTGCTGGTGTCATAAAATATTTGAGTACATAAGGTAAACTTGCCGGACATAACTCCCATTATTGCCTTTGATCCTTGGACGGATAAAATCAGCACCCAATCCAAACAAAATCAGTCATTCTACCGAATCTTGTCACAGAGTGGAGCCAGCTCTGCTTTCCGTAAAGCTCCTATCAAAACGGATTTCTTTGCCTTGCTGCCATTCTTGTTTTTCCATTTCATTAACACCTGATGAACAACTTCAACTGTACCATACAAGTGATGGTCATGGTGAACTGTGCTTATTTCTACATCACTCAGGCCCAATGCACGGCCAAGTTGACGATACTTTGTACCAATGTGCTTTTCTATCCTTTCAATATCCTTATCGGTTATTGGTCTATCTGTTGTTGGTGGTGATGGCCCTGCAAAATGAGTGATAGAAAACAAAAGTGGTAAGTGTATTTGAAAGAGAAAGAGATCAAGTTACATTTGTCTGCAATTTGGACAATTACATCATTAAAATATCTGGGATAAGATATCAAGAATTTCATTTTATGGACTGTGATAGTACAAGCTGCATGAGGACTTGCATCACTGCTCTGACCTTGTTGGAGTGACATACATAAATGATACATGTTGAGTTCTAAAATGATGAGTTCCAAAACCTTGTCCCTGTGTTAAATTGTGAGGTCACAAAGAAATGCTGTAAAATATCTGGTGTCACACAGAATGACTAACCTTTGTCATAATGATCTGATTTACTGAGCATATTAACCTGTAATACTCTAAACCAAAATGTGTCCCCCGTTAGAAACACACAGATAATTTGCCAAACTAAGGTATAATTGTGTATATACATCAATACTAGGCCATCAGTGCAAGTGATCATACAGATATGTGCTGCAGTTGGATTGTAGTTTCTGCCACCAGGTATATCTATGACTCCTTTCTGAAGTAAATGTTGGTCTATGGATAGTCATTTTTTCCCACAATTTTCTTTAATTTGTCAGACAAATAGCCCAAATTTTGCCTCAATGTAGCCAACATTTTTTAATATTTTGCCAAAAATATCTGGATGTTGGAAAAAAGCTATTTTGTTTGACATTTTACAGAATATTTGGACTTCAGGTGTAGTGATGGATCATTTGGTATAGCATTGAGTCCATTCTTTTTAACACCTTCCTCCCCAAACCAATGAGGTAGAATCAAAGAGTACCAACTCTGCAATGTTTGATGTCGCTCATTATTGATTATTTTACTATTCGCCAAGCAAACTAGTTGTTTGCATTATGTGTGTAACACATTGTGCCAAAAACGTACGATAAACGTAAGCCATAGCATTACATAATGGTGCAATTTTGACCCAAAGCATACTTGAGTACCCCTGTCACCCTCACGCTGGATAACTGATTTCCCCCTCTCCATCCCACACCCTGTAATTCCTGTTGATAGCTACATGCTTACTTTTAGTTAAGTTTGGTGACAAAGACCGAGACCTTGGGTTTCTTTGTGGTATAGTAAGATTTCTTTTCGGAGGATGACTGGATTGGTTAGGTTCATAAAATAGGTTGTCTGTTGATGCTGATGTCACCAATACTCTACTGGTGGCTGTAGAACCTATTCACAAACAAACAAACAATACAAGAATCTTTTCCAAAATGGTCTCTCCATTGCTAGGTAATCGTTGAAACAGTCCACAACATATGATATTTGACATTCAAAACAGGCTTGATTTTTCTGATGAATACCACATGTACTATAGCTTACCTAAAATACCAAATGCATAGATTTTTATTCCCAACTGGAATCAAATTTAAAAAGCCATGAATGAAACAAATATCAGGTCAGGTCACAATCAATTAGGTTTGTAAACCTCACTCTGGTCTAGTCCATACAAATCAGGTCCGATAGGTTTTTTCATTGGGAAGTGTCGGTTGAGGATAGATAAGAGCTTGCCCCACAGGACCCTATTTCCAAAATACAGAGTTAGTTACAGTATCTTTTCCACTGACTAATTACCTTGATATCTTTCTTGCATTGGCACAGCCGTCACTGTTCGTTGATCAACTCTGTGTATCTCTCCTCCTAGATTTATGTAAGATGTGCTCTGATCTGACCCTTGGTCTGCAACATCTGTGAAAAGCAATCATACACATGTTACCATTTCCAATAATATCCAAATCTGAAGTGGCACAGCTGGACAATCGTGAGTAGGCCTGCGATCATTTTAGGTAGTGCTTGAAATAAGGCGGGCCCCTTGGTCTGATATGCAGGGCCTGTGAAATTTTGTTACCCAAGTTAGTATTAAGACGGCCTCAATGCCAATTTTGACATCAATCCATGGCTTTTACCTGTTGTTGATTACACATTCTTATAAGTGTCAGTGGACCAGTGTAACATTGAAATTTTTGCAAATTGAGATTGGGTCCGTGAAAATTGATGAGGACATGTAATTTTCAAACTCAAGGGCCCAAATGGCCTTTGAAGTACTGAATTAGATCCAAGTTGGCTACATTGCCTTTTTAAAACTGGGTGTTATGCATTAGATAAAGGGTGAGAAAAAGACCATTTTCAGAAATAATCTGTGTCTTGGTGAGGTATGGTAAGCATGTTAGTCGCTCGGAAGTCAACATGGTCAAGCCTACTTCGCGACTAACAAGTGAACCATATCTCAACAAGACACCGATTATTTTTGATAATGATCTGTTTTGAACCGTTTATATTACATATACGGAGAGCTATTTTCCTCTGCATGAGTATGTCAATGGTTGACACTCAAATATCAGTACCTCTTAAATTCCAGTCATCAAGCAGTTCCTCCTTTGCCTGTATGTTATTACACATTACCAGGGCAGTCAGTATGGCTTCACAGGTGGCACCGCTTCCCTTCTGTTTCCTCCATCTTCTTAAGACACTCCAAGCCTTGATATCTAAGTCATGACTATTAGTAGAAGCCTCTGCTTTCTGCACATCTATGTGCTTGATGCCTAAAGCATGGTACAGGTGTTTTAAGTCATCTGGTCCTAACTTTGCGGTCAAAATTTGAAGGTGTCTATCTGATACTCCTGTTCTACCTGATCAAAAACAATTAACACAAAATACTATTATTATATCGGCAAAAAAACAGATGTCTTTACTAATAATGCAGTAAAAAAAGTACCCAAAATGCAAAATCTGGGTAGGTCACATCCGTAGAACAGGTTATATTTTGCCACTTTACATCATAATAGTGACCGTCCAAGGCAAACCCTAAATGTTCAGGGTACTTTTATTTTGTATAATTTTGCCCTGAAACTTGGTAAAAGTGTTTCTAATATGTGACCGTCCACGGCGAATGAGCCGTAAATTCCTCCCCCGGTCAATTTTGTTTTATTTCATGTTTAAAAAATAAACATCATAAACTTTAAAATGGTATATCATTTGACTTCAAACGATATCCAGAAGCGGAGTTATGGTTAGTTAAACTTTGCTCCTTCAACAAAATTATAGCTTTTTTCGTTTCTATGTGTGTCTCTTTTTCCACATTGCTGGCAATAAATATCAAACAGTCATAATTGGCGGTCATTTCAAATCATCCCCAAGTCAACGAGGTTTAAGAAAGACTAGTTCTCTCATTGCTAATTGTTGGTTATGCATACCTGTACAAAATACAATGCCTGGTAACCCACCACTTGAACAAGATTTAGCAAAAGCAAACAAAGACCAGAGCTATTAAAAGTTCTATAGCCATCTAAGGTAGAAGCTTATTAATCACTTCAACAATAGGATTATTGATTAGTTTTTGACTATCAAAATGAGTCTGATGTCGGGCCAGCTTAAGTTACCGATGAATACGACCTTCGTACACATTTTACACCATAACTCAGAATTCAATTTAGGGAATTTACGGCTCATTTGTGCTGCCGGGTCACAATAAAGATTGCATAACTGAACTACAATGAATTACCTGGTAAGCGGCGTGTATCTGCCATATGGTGTCTGTAGGTGGCTCCCTGTGGATTGTCTTGCAGATTCATGCCTTGGAAAGGTCTGCGAAGTTCTATTGTAGGAGATAAAATAGAAATCAAAATGCTCAAAGATGGTACAACTTTCGATGTTATGTTGAAGTGGCACAATATTCTGATTTTCTGATATCTGTGAATTTCCCTTTAATAAACTTACCCTCTACCTGGTTGTGAAAATCACCCTTTGACTGGTCACCCTTCGGTAGATCTACCACAAGACAAGTATCATTGTCATCCAGACCAGTTGGTTGTAGCGGCTTTGATGAACTGGTAGAGAAGCGAGTGGTCCCATCTTCATGTCTCTCTTCTTGCCTCTCTTGTTGGTTCTGCTGCTGCTGCCAATGTTGATTATGTTGCGCTGACGTCTTACTTGCATGAACCATTGACTTCAGTGGTGAAATGGGTGGAATGTGGTTGGGTGATGTTGTTTCTTGCTGTGCATTTGCTTGATTGGCAGGAGTCTGGCCTGGCATTGATGCTGCTCCTGCCTCAGATGGTCTTGTATTAGTACTAAATGTGGAACTACTAGGTTGCACTGAATGGTTCACCCCTTCAGAAGTTGTTCCAGGTGTTACTTGGTGTCTTGCCTGTGATGCAGCTGCTGTTTGATGCTGTAAAGTACTTGATGGTTGTGCAGATATTTCTGCAACAATTGCTTCTGTAGAACTCATAGGTTGACCATGAGGTAATCTACCTTGGAAGGGTTCCAGGGGTGGTGCACTATTTGTTGGTTTACTATCTAATGATGTTAGTGGTGTGATTGTGTCATCTGCCGAAGGCTCTGATGTGAGCTCACCACCTAGTCCATTTCTACCTGGTGAAGAGTTGGAAGCATGGGCTGGCTGTTGAGCATCTTCCATCCTTGGTTGTGTGTGAGCTACACCTGGATTACTGGTTGACCCCGGTGTTTGACTGCCGCTCTGATTGGAATCCGCTGAGCTCCTTCCAGCAGAAGACGCATTCTGAACTGGTTGCTTTGTTCTGTTTCTGTTAGAACTTCCTACAGTGCCATCATGCATTGGATGAATGGGTCCAGTGCTTGGTGTTAGTCCAGTTGGTGGTTCCGGAGCACGATTTGATTCTTCAGTTTTCTGAAAGCATTTAAAATAAAAAATAAAATGTTACAAATTGAATACCAACAAGAAGATGATGTTGGTTAGGTTAGATTAGAGTCCGAAGTTTTCCGTTTTACGGAAAACGGAAGAAAATCACGGAATCGGAGGTACAACACGGAAAAAGACATTTTTGTATGATGTGACAAAAATTGTCAAAAGATAAGAGAAATAAATGTTAAAAACAATCATGAGTTGTGTATGTCAATTTTTATGATAAAAATACTGTTTAATAATACCGAAATAAAGGTATATTACCAAGACATGAACCCCCTATATCCCTCCAAACATTGTAATAGTCGGCCTATTTTCGTGAGAATATTCCAATCAGAGCATATTGATCGTGATATTGAACACTTTATTATGACATTAATATCATTGTTTATACATTTTAAGCTTTATTTATGACACAGATTTACAAATTTTACAACACCGATTACAACATGGAAAATGGATTTTAGAAAACGGTACACTTCGGACTCTAGGTTAGAGAGCAAACCTGTAAGAATGTAATGACTACAAAAGGTCTAGCAGGAATATTGATATGTTAGGTACAGGATTTGAACCTAGATCTAGATTAGTGATTACCAACTGAGCCAAATCATATCTCTCCTGCTTCTCTAGGGAGTAGCGTTAAGGAGAAATGATATTCATCAATTCTAGTGAATGAATTGGAGAAAACTTGTTCAGTTTGTTCGTAAACAATACAGAATAACACCAGAGGGATGTGAATTTAGTATTTTATTTAGAATTTTATATGTGGTGTTTTAAAATTAGGTATATAACAAGTCAAAATACTAGTAAACAAGTTCAGGACTAGTGTATATCAGCACACCATGGGTGATGGTTCTGGACACACCAGTATTCATTAGTATGATTCCTTATACCATGTATACCATAAAAGTAAATATTGGCATATGTGCTTACTATCCAGCATTTTAAAACATACAAACATGAAGAGCCCATCCACAAAGGTGTAAAGGGTTTGAGCAAATCATTGAAACACATAGTTATATACGAACAAGTAGACCTGAAACCCATTAGCTCAATTGGTAAAGCACCGGACTTTGTACTGGTAAAATTTCATGCTTTCAAAAGCGCTCGATAGTTAGCACATGCTAACTATAGAGATTTACGGTATACATTAATCTGCAGCTTTTTTGATTGATACAGTTTCAATTGCATTCAACTACAGTGATCTGACTTACGTGTATATGTATTTGGAACAAGATCTGTGTATCTGCTGCTGTAATAGTAGATTCATACCGTTCTTCATAAAGCGGGATAAACCGGTTTTTCAAAACTGTAAAATGAAGGAAATGAAGTGTCATAATATTTTACATTTAGTTTACCAATTAATTTAACACTAGCCATCACTGCTTGCCGGGCAATTGAAGCATAGGAAAGTTCTGATGATTAGTAAGAAATAGATATCCAGTCACAAGCACTTTAGACAACTGGAAATCCAACTTTTTTTGTAGTTTTTATACAGACTAATATACCATATATGGTTAATTCATACATTACCACTCTGTCTTATTTATCTGCCTGTCTCTCTAACTTGCTTTTATTTTTTTACTTGCTTTCCCTTAATTATGCATCACATTTCCAGTAAGGTCTACACAATCTGAACAGACAGCATGTTGGAGAGTATGTAACCACCTTCAATGGATCTACGAACTTCATAAAATTTGGATTTATACTTCCCTATTCATTCCATTAACCGCCCAGGGTGCTTACCAAAGTCATTTTAGTTAGCTTGTTTTATATTGTTTACATAATTGCCTTTAAAAAATAGCCCAGAGTATGGATTTTATAGATGGTTCTGTGTTTCAGTTGCAGGGATCCTGCACATAGATAGAGGATCATGTGTACAGTTGCTTCAGGGTGGGCACTTATAGGGGCATTGGCGATTAATAGAACGAATATGGTATAGTAAAATTTTGTTTGAATGAACACGGCTGTGGGCAACAGTTGTACGCAATCTGACTGCGATGGTATTTCAAAATTCAATGCTACTTAATGAAAATACTACCCAATCGCAAGTGAGTTGGATTCACTTTCATGTAACGCACACACAGGCATTCATTCATCACTCAGTGCACACAGACAATCGTCACGCTATTGGAAGATGTGTTCAGGTCATTCAAAAGCAGCTCTGGCACACCAGCTGTCTTTACCTTGAAATGATGGTCGTTTTTTTGGATCTGTATCCCAACATTCCTTGATAGTGGTCTTGACAACATCAGGTGTATCTGGTAGAATGAGTTCATCGTTTGGTTTCACATTATTTGTTGCCCACACATGTAGCAGTCCATCATGTGCATCTGTGAGATAAAGAAAAAGTTTAAATTCAGGTATTTAACCATGGCAATTTTTATATCAGAAAAATGTGTTATGTTGTCAATTTGGTCTGCTACAGCAAAATCATCCATTCTTCTCAGCATTACATATCACCTACATAGTTAGAGGGAATAAAATTAAGGAATTGAAATAATAGCAATACTGTAAACTTTGATGTTGATAAACTTCTAAATAAAGGGGCTAGGTTCAGTGCTGTACAGGGCAAAAACTGATTGAGGAGCCAATGGCTAGGTGCCCAAATTTTGCTCCCAAGTGAAAAAAACTGAGGTGCCAACTCATCGTATTCCAACCACTCGAAGTTATTCTGCCACAATTGTATAAATCTATGTTCAATTTTAAGTTTTTTAGGCTTACTTCCATTTCCAATTCAAGGTTCTCCTAGATTCATTAAATGTATCAACTGTAGGCCTATATGTTTTCCAGAAAATCCCCATTGAGATATCATGATGAGACATTCATAGCCATACATTCGTACTATTGAATGCTACATTATGTACATGTTTTTGCATTTGCTGGCAATTGAAAGCTTTAACAGTTGGTCGCCATTGGCACCAGGGATTGAAGGTTTAGTTACATTAGAAAAAATCTAGTGGTCAATGCACATAAAATGGTAGCACCATTGATGATTTTATTAGATATCCAGAAGGCATTTGACAGTGTTGACCATAAAATCTTGTGTAACAAACTGTCTGCCATGGGTGTTAAGTCCACAGCCTGGTTTGAATCTTATCTTTGTGATCGTAAACAAATTGTTCAAATTGATGGGGTTGAGTCTGATCCTCTTGTCATAACATGCGGAGTTCCCCAAGGCAGTATTTTAGGTCCTCTTTTATTCCTATGCTATGTTAATGACATGTCCACTTCTATTAATTGTATTATGTTGCAGTATGCTGATGATAGTGCTTTGATATATTCCGACAAAGATCCAGAGAGAACTAGTGGCAAATGGTGGTCATAGACCACAAACCTAACTGGGCGTGTTGGTGTTGTGGAGGTATCTGACCCCTGCAAAATGTTCCAAAAATGTGCCCCTGGTCATGAGGTTTGTTGTCACTGAGTTGGAGTCTCGTAAGTTCCTTACAGATGTCCAGAAAATGCAATTTTGATATTTGACCCCAGATGACCTTTGACCTGACCCCTGCAAAATGTTCCAAATATGTTCCCCTGGTCATCAAGTTTGTTGTCACCAAGTTTGAGCCCATGCACTCCCTTACAGATGTCCAGAAAATACATTTATAAGATTTGACCTCTGCATGACCTTTGACCTGACCCCTGCAAAATGTTCCCCTGATCATGAGATATGTTGTCACAGAGTTTGGGCCCCATAACCCTTACAGATATCCAGAAAATGAAATTATAAAATTTGACCCCAGATAACCTTTGACCTGACTCCTTACAGATGTCCAGGAAATTAATTTCTAAAATTTGCATGACCTTTGACCTGACCCGTGCAAATTGTTCCCCTGGTCATTAGATTTGTTGTCACCGAGTTTGAGCCCCATACTCCAGATGTCCAGATAATGCGATTGTAAGATTTTTCCCCTTTAAAGACCTTTGACCCCAATTCTGTATGCTAGTTCTAGGCGTGGGGTATAGCCGATGCATATATGCAAATGACATCATTGTACTATATAATATGTGGCAGAAGAAGCATTTTGAAGGTATTTGGTTAAATACAGGAAATGCCCCCTTAATGACCATTTACCCCAATTCTGTTTAGACCCTATGGGCGCTGGATATAGGCAATACATATGTGCAAGTTACGTAATTATAGGGTGTAACATGTAGGAGGAGAAGCATTTTCAAATTTATTGCCAGAAAGAAGAAGAAGAAGAAGGAACTAGACTTAGCTGTGGTCTAAGACCACGAACACAGCCGTGTTTTGACGCCTTAATGACCTTTGACCTCAAAATATATAAAACGCCCATAGACATTGGCTAATGTCAATGTATGGGTCCAAGTGGCACCACTTTGCTATGTTATTTGTGGCAGAAAGGGGCATTTTGAAGGTTTTTCGTCTCAGACCGGAAGTGACCCCTTAATGACCTTTGACCCCAAATGAAAAAATACCACATGTACAATAGGTAAACACAATTCACGTGTGAATATACCATCACCCTCCAATGTTTTTCTTAGCAAATAAAAAATTTTGAAGGTTTTTCGCTTTATACCGGAAGTGACCCCTTAATGACCTTTGATTCCAAATTTGTGAGGACCCCATAGACACTGGGTAATAACAATGCATGTGTGCAAGTGGCGTCACTGTCATACGTAATTTGTGGGAAAAGAAGCATTTTAAAGGTATTTCGTTTTATACGGAAGTAGCCCCTTAATGACATTTGACCCTAAATAAAAAAATACCACATATGCACAGAGTAACTACAATTTATTTGTGAACATACCGTTACTGTCCTATGTTTTTCTTAGCAAATAAAATTTTTGAAGGTTTTTCGTTTTATACCGAAGTGACCCCTTAATGACCTTTGACCCCAAATCTGTGAGGACCCCATAGACACTGGATAATAACAATGCATGTGTGCAAGTGGTGTCACTCTCCTACGTAATATGTGAGAGAAGAAGCATTTTGAGTTGAAATCACGTTTTTGACCCCTATGACCCCTGCTTGACCTTTGACCCCACGAATTTCATATGACATGTAGGGGCATGGTCAATGATGGTTGTGACCAAGTTAGGTCAAAATCGGTACAAGCATGTAAGTGCTAGAGCAAATGTAGTGGTCGGCAGAAAGAAGAAAGAAGAAGAAAGAAGAAGAAAGAACCTGTAAGAAAAAAGACACAGCCGTGACTAACGTCACGGCTGTGTAAAGAAGAACTAGTGGCAAATGGTGGTCATAGACCACAAACCTAGCTGGGGCATGTTGGTGTTTTGGAGGTATCTGACCCCTGCAAAATGTTCCAAAAATGCTCCCCTGGTCATGAGGTTTGTTGTCACCGAGTTTGAGTCCCATATAGTATACGACTTACAGATGCCCAGAAAAATAAATTCTACGATTTGACCTAGATGACCTTTGACCTGACCCCTGTACAGCATTCCAAAGTGTTCCCCTGGTCAGCAAGTTTGTTGTCACAGAGTTTGAGCACTGTACCCCTTACAGATGTCCAGAAAATGCATTTCTAAAATTTGACCTCTGCATGACCTTTGACCTGACCCCTGTAAAATGTTCCCTGGTCATAAAATTTGTTGTCACTGAGTGTGAGCCACACACTCCTTACAGATATCGAGATAAGGCAAAATAGATTTTACCCCCTTAATGACCTTTGACCCCAATTCTGTGTGCAAGGTATGGGCACTGGGTAAAGCCGATGCACATGTGTAAGTGACGTCATTGTGCTATGTAATATGTGGCAGAAGAAGCATTTTGAAGGTATTTGATTATATACCGTAATGCCCCCTTAATGACCTTTGACCCCAATTCTGTTTGCACCCTATGGGCATTGGATATAGGCGATACATATGTGCAAGTTACCTAATTGTAGGGTGTGACTGTAGGGGTTTTACCAAAACTTCGCCCTGACGAACGAACTCTTGGCCTATTTGAGACAGATCGATCCCTACTTTGCAGAATGTAACCTGGGATTCGTTGAACATACGCACCAAACACAGTTTTCACTTACAAACCAATTCTTTAATATCTCTTTAATACTCGTTGATTATTCACAATACTGTTAGATAGCTATTTAGTCTGATTTTAGTGATTTAGTGTATTCAGTGGTAGAACAAATTGTAATTACCACGGGTTACTTTCCGCCATTTTGTCTGTCTGATTTGTTTACACGACTTCTGCGCAACTGCAAAGATGAGCTAAATTTAGATCGCTTACTGAATTAAGGCGCACCTCACATAAATGCTTAAAAGCCTAAATTGGCACCAACATTCCGCCCCTAATTGAACGCTGCGCTTTTAATTACTCCTAAATTGACTGACAACAATTGAGTGCCCAATTTAGAAACGGACACCTTGTAAATTCACTCCAAAATCTCAAACAATGTGAAACGAAGTGACCAAAACTATAAATGTGATCTGGCGGATTACAAAATATAACGCAAACATTTTTGACAACACTTCATGTAAATAGCAAACATCTGAATGCAGGTGAATGCGCAATAAAGAAACCTTATCATGAAGATTAACTCTGCTATGTGTCAAGTTGTCCTTCTTTCATAGACTGTTCTGGTTCTTTAAAGACCAGTGAAGTAGCATCGCTACTTTGAAAGCTGCATTGTAAGCAGTTATACTATATAGTGTCCTTTCACAGTTCATATGATGATATCAAAATCATCCAACTCTATAACTTGGTCCTTTTAGCAGGTTTAAATTTAAAACTGAACAATTGAAAATACCTTAAGGCTAAATATAGCCAAACCTCAAAAGCACAATATTTTGTGCAAATTATTGACTTAACTCATTTGTAAACAAAGCACTTCACCATGTGATCTGGTAAATACTCAAAAACAATGACCAAAACAAGAACAGTGCAAAATGCACTGAGCAATTGGAATGAAACAATTGGCAGGGCAAACAAGAGCCCAGCAAATATACCAAGTCGCATGGAGAAGCCACATGTAAATATGCATGTAAATTAAAACTTTACACATGTATACCTCAAGTGCACATGGGAAATGTTATAAAACCTAAAGAGGCACTTCTAATCTGATGAGGCAATAACGAGCATTACCAACATGATCTGTTAATTATAATCATGCTAATCCAATAAATGATGAATAAAAAATGATCTAGTTCAAAGACCGGAGTAAACCAGAATATGAAGCTAGATTTCTAAGTCCTGATTGTTCTGATACAAGGTACTTCATGGTGTGATTCAATAAACTTTCCACAGAAAATGAATGAAACATTTCACAAACAAAAACAGTGCAAAATGCACAGAAGATTTGACAATCAATTTTTGCCTGAAATGAAACCCAAATGTTTACCATATCACACTGTAAAGCTCAATTTAAACCAAAAAAGATTAGTTTAGTTGAACTCTGATAGAATTGTCCAAATTTGGACTAATTTAAACTCAACAACTTCAAAATCAAATGTCAGTAGGCTGAAATTTAAAGCTGTCTTTATACAACTTATTTTCAGATTTCTAATGTCCATCCAAATGTTCAATACATGCAAACAGTTCAATCTGTTGACTGGAGCACTGTGTGAATTTTACTACGCGTGCTGACTTGTGATGTGTGGCAATTTTTGCAAGTAGCAGGCTCAATCCAATGAGCCATAAAAACCAAATATCACAGAAATTATGCTGGTTCTAAGATGATGCATTTACTGTCTTTCATTTCCAAAGTTTGTAACCAGCCATTCAAGCAAATGTCCAAGTTGATCAGTGGCTATGTACATGTTATCATGTACCTGTAGTTCACACCAAGCTGCTGAAATTGTCCACAATCTCAAATTTAAGTGACTTATTGCAAAGTAAAATGAAATATGATATGCTATGCCATGGGCAAATGAAATATGACAAAAGGCCTAACTCAGAACAAAACAATCCCTTTTGACATCCTAAGGAAACCCAACAAGGGTGGCTGCATATCAGGATTTCACTTCACCTGGCAAATTATCATTTTTACCACATTTGTCAGCATTTTCACAGTGCAAATCCTAGGTGCTGGAAACTTCCTCAGTGGTTATAAATAAAAGTTTGAAGTTCACTTTGCTTGCCACAACAGTCAACATGGTAGACTGCTGTCTGCAAACCTGCACCATGTTGATCAGCAGTCGAAACTTCCACGGTAGGTACTTACACTGGTAGGTACACACTCACCCCACACTGGTAGGTTCACCCTGGTAGGTTCACACTCACCCCACATTGGTAGGTTCACACTGGTAGGTTCACACTCACCCCACACTGGTAGGTTCACACTGGTAGTGTCTGCATGCTCTCACACTGGTATCTCATCACAATGATGACTGGATGGCTGGATGGGCTCAAGGCCCTTAAAGTCAGTGTTGTTTTTCGTCTGACTTGGGATTTCCAGTACCCCCATCAACTAAAAGTAAACTTCCAGTTGGTGTCCCAGATTAGGCGCCGGGGGCTCGCCGTGTCTTTTTAGTTCATGTCCTTGGGCCCTTGTAATGGGCTATCTTGCTCAAGTAGTACACAAAGTTTTGTGACTGGTCTCATAAGTTCTGCGGTTTGTGTCTTGATCTTGGTGCTGCGCACATGTCCATTCTTGTCTGGATGTATTTCTTGAACGCAGCCTGGGGTCCATGATTTGCGTGGCGCTTGGTTGTCTGCCATTAACACCACATTTCTGGTTTGGTATTTGCAGCATGTTACACACTGCTTCACTAATTTTCTCACCGCTGCGCTCGCATTGACTATCCAGAATCTTTGCCTCAGTTCTGTTAAGACATGGTTTCTGCCCTGATGGTTGACATGTTCATGCGTGTGCCTTATAATCAGGTTTGAAACGTGGTGGTTCTTTGGCAGAATCATTGGATGCTTCACACGATCTGGTATAGGAGCATTGCGGAGTCTTCTACCAACTCGTAGTATCCCATCATGTATCATAGGATCCAGGTTGTCTAAGGAACTTATTTTGTGTCTCTTCTTACAGGTGATCTTCTGCTCTGGTGTAGGTTTCAGAGCATTGATCTCCTTAGCAAATGCTTCTTGCTGGATGTAGCGAACAATTGCTTCTTCTGCTTCCTGGAGATTCTCCGCTGACAGGTGGGACTCTGGAGTGGGTTCTAAGGATTGTCTAGATTGGATTTCTTTGTCACATTTGGCAGCTGCATTGTTTTTCTTTTTAGCTTTTTGCAGCAGTATTCTTTTGAGTCTCAGTAGGTATGCGACCGCTCTCTTCAAGGAATTCCACTTGGAATAATGTCGCATTAGTCTGTTAATAGGATCTTCATGTTCCTCTACCTGAATGGCTTTAACGGATGCCTCTTCTTCTGGATCATTATCCAGTTGGTTCTCATCACTGTTACATGGTTGACTTGGCTGTTCAGTCTTCTTGCTGAGACAATTTTTTACTGTTTGACCCCGCGAGCATTCATCAGCCGGGTTCCGTGCCATATCAACATGTTGCCATTGTGAGGGTGAAGAACCTTCTCTTATGGCTCTGTTATATTCTTCCCCGACCTGTGGTTTTCTTTGGCATTTTCTCTTCAGGTGTGAGATTTTACTTTCTGACTTGTTGTTTAGGAACGTAACTTCCTGGTTACTAAGTGGCAGCTTCATCTGACAGTCGCCATCCTTTAAATGAATTGACTTTACCACCATGTTGTCACCTATTGAATTTTGCGGTCTGTCTTCTATCGTCCGCTCATTAATATCATGGTTGTACGGGTCGGCCAACTCATTATGCAAGTCCTTAACAGAGATTCTATGTACAGAAGCCATACTTGTTGTTGTTGATGTAGCTCTTGACTTTGTAAGCCCATGTATTTCCCAGCCTAATGCTGATCTACATGCGTATGGACCGTCGTGTTGACTCTGGATGACTTCTAGCGGTTCCAATGCTCTTGGGACATTATTCCCAATGAGCAGGTCGACTCTTTGCCCTTTCCGCAACTCAGGTACTGTTATTTCTTGCAAATATGGCCATGGAGTCAGATCTTCTTTGGAGACCATATCTTCCACCTTGACCGGTATAGAGTCCTGGGTATAAACATTGGGTAACTCAATGTTGACTTTACCATCAGCATCTGTTACCTCCAAACCTGATAACTTGTATGTGTCGACATCTTTGTCTCCATTGATGGTTCGGACCTTGATCTTTGTCTTTGTTCCTTTCATAGCCAATTTACTCGTAAGATTCTTAGAGCAGAATACAGCAGTGCTCTTGCTGTCCAGCAGAGCATATGTCTTGACTTCTTTGCCTGTGTCTCTTGACAGTACGGTAACCGGTACCACCGATAACACCGACGCCATGCATCCTGCCCCAGTTAAACCACATGTGGTTGATGCCTCTACTTCTGACTTCTGGGGGTCTCTTTCGCCTCGTTCACGGTGCAAAACAGTTGGATGTCTGCCTTTGCAGACGATGCATTTGACTCTTTTTGTACAGTCTCTGACGAAGTGAGATCCTTTCTTGACACAGCCAAAGCACACACCCAGTTTCCGCAGAGTTGCCACCCTTTCATCGTATGGTTTCTTCTGGACCACCCTGCATACTTCCAGTGTATGTGTTGAAGTATCACAGTGAAGACACAGTTTCTGAGGCGATTTCTCTTCATGTTGGGTACCGGTGACAAAACTTGAAGTTCTTGGCTTTGGTTTGTTGTCATATTGTTGATTTCTGCTATTACTCTTGGTGTCGCTACTAATTGTACCAAAGGCTGGATTAGCGACAATCTGTGCATGGCGACCCACAAAGTCGACCAAGTCTTTGAAACCAACGGTTCTCATTTTCTCTTCCTGTATATCATACACCTTGGCTCTCCATAAGTTCTTAAGCCTATATGGCAGTTTACCAACCAACAGCTGCAGACTACTTGTGTTGTTCAGTTCTTTCAAGGGACTGTTAGCTTGCATCATATTGTGGCA
Source organism: Amphiura filiformis (assembly GCF_039555335.1). Classification (NCBI taxonomy): domain Eukaryota; kingdom Metazoa; phylum Echinodermata; class Ophiuroidea; order Amphilepidida; family Amphiuridae; genus Amphiura; species Amphiura filiformis. The sequence continues at coordinate 12,706,817 of NC_092634.1, forward strand.
TTCTAGCAGGAATAATGAAAATTCATTCAGGCAACTAGCCTGTTCCTTGACATCTGGCCATTCTTTCGCTTTCTTCAAAACAGCTTGTGCAATCTTGTGACTGTCTCCAAACCGTTTGGTCAGTAGCTGCTTTGCCTTGATATATCCTTCATTGGCGTCTGTGTAATACAAGCAGCTGTTCACTAAGCTCTTGGGTTCACCTGAGGTGTATTGCCATAAGTAATTAATTCTGTCTCTACTATCTAAAATTTTGTCTTCTACTCCGTATTCAAAGGCTTTCATAAATGTGGTGAATTTTAATGGATCTCCGCTAAATACTTGGATCTTCTGCGCTGGCAGTTGTGCTCTAACTTGTTGTGTGATGAGCAGTTGTGTTAACCTGCTGAGGTCACTGCCGGCTGGTTCCCTTTGTTGCAAACTCTCTATGTTTTGCATCTGTGTTGCCATGGTAGGCACTGTCATACTCATAGGTTGAGCTTGACCCATGCTCGAATTCATGAATACGGATGGATTTGTTGGCTGTTGTTTCATGTCATTGTCCGGACTGAATTGTCTGGCTGGAGTTTTAATCTCTTTTGACTGATCTCTGTCTGTATTCACCGGTGCTGCTATGGCTGACAATAGACCTGTGTCATATTGTGGTGGTATACTGATTAGCAATGGACTACTAATTGACAACTTTCCCACATTCACTGGCGCTGCTGATGACGGCATTTCACTGGCATCATTTTGTGGTATGATGTTGGTTTGTACTTGACTATTAGTTGACAATTTTCCCATATTCACCGGCGCTTCTGTTGACAGCAATTGACCGGCGTCATTTTGTGGCGGGGCGTCAATTTGCACTGGACTACTGGTAGAAAACTGTTTCTGTGGTTGCTGTACATCACAGTGTGTCTCAGAGGTCATGTTAATTTGCTCTTTTGCAATTTCCAGCTTTGTTGTATCGTCACTTGGACTTTCCCATGGATTTGGGCCTGTGGCTCCTTGAATTTCTTTAGTATCTTCTAGCCAACGACTCACTGAAATTTTGTCACTAATTAGAATTGGTGGAATATCTTCTGATAATGTCCTGCTACTTCTGCTCTTTGTTTCGTCATTGTATTTCTCTAATGTAGCTATTTTTGCTTCCTCGACATTTATTTCTGTCTCCATGGCTAGCAGCTCCCTCTTTTGTTGCAAATCTTTTGCTCTTGCCTCACAAGTTGCCTGCAACTCAAACTCTTCTTTTCCAGAGATTGTTTTAATTTGAGTGCTTCAAGCGGCATTGCAGCTCGGCTTTTCGGGTGGCTGCCTCAAGGAGGGCTAACTCTGCCCCACTGGATAATGCAGTACTGGATGACCTCTTACTACTCCTTTGAGCAGAACTTGTACTTTTGTTACTCATTTTATTACTCCTTTGTGCCTTAACTTTATTTCACAATCTATTTGTTGGATGAAGGGAGCCCTCAGTCGTAGCTTTGAGACACTTGCGATACTCGTGGCTTATTATGCAATGTTTGTTTACACACAATTTCGACACAAATTTATTTTCGCTAAAGCACGCTAGTAATTTTGCCGAAAAGCCTTGATTTATTCTGAAATCAAGAAAGAGTATGTCATGCATGTATATTGACCTTGATTCGAGTTCGCCCTTAAATCAAGAAAGGGGTAAGTATTGCATGTAAGTATGCCTTGATTCGAATATCGCCCTAAAATCAAGAAAGGGGTATAACTATTGCATGCACCCTAAAATCAAGTATACTTGGAATGCGTGTATGTATGCCTTGATTCGTTACCGCCCTAAAATCAAGAAAGGGACACGTCTTATTGTTACGCGCAAATTTGCGGCGTGCTATGCAGATGCAATATAATATGCGAAAAGCACCGAAACTTAATTTTGCTTAAAGCTCCTCAATTGTAGCTTTGACACACATGCGATGGGTGTGGCTTATAATGCGGCATTTATTTACACACGATTCTTATGCGATTGCGATTTATTGTACACAGTCTGTACCGAATCCTACCGATGTAGGCCTATTTTCGCCAAAGCACGCAAGTATTTTTAGCCGAAAAGCCTTGATTTATGCTCGAAATCAAGAAAGCGTCTGTCGTGCGTGTATATTTACCTTTAAATCCTAAATCAATAGGAGTATGTCTGCATGTATGTATGCGTTGTTACGCGCAAATTTGCGGCGTGCTATGCAGATGCGATATGCGAGATGCACACCGAATCTTAACCTTTGCTTAAATAAGCTTGCACAAATAAATTATTTGCTATACAGAGTTTACGCACACAAAACACTGTAGAGCCTCAATATGCTTGCTGAACAGACACGAGATGCACTGTAGAGCTTCGATTTTCATTTAAATATGTTTGCCGAACAGACATCAGAAACACGGTCACATGCCTGTTTTAGCCTTGATTTATTTATTTTAGCATGTATGCTATACTGATGTACATGCAATGTCATGTGAATAGCCCTGAAATAACTTTTAGCTTGTTTACAGACGTACTGTATTTCTATAAGCTTATTTGCTATACACATACTGTACATGTACCGATTGCTGTACAGCCCTGATTGATATCACAGAAAAGCTTGCAATACCGTATACACACACACACAGGCGTACTGCACTGTGTGTTGTCACTCGACACTGCAAATAGAACCTTGTTTATTTGCCATAAATCTCGCCAATTATATTTGCGACTCTACGGCATTTTATGACAATGGTTCAACTTATGAACCTTATAGCATGTCATAAACCTTTGTTCAACTTTAAAACATTTACTTTGTTCTACTTAATGTAGGGGTTTTACCAAAACTTCGCCCTGACGAACGAACTCTTGGCCTATTTGAGACAGATTGATCCCTACTTTGCAGAATGTAACCTGGGATTCGTTGAACATACGCACCAAACACAGTTTTCACTTACAAACCAATTCTTTAATATCTCTTTAATACTCGTTGATTATTCACAATACTGTTAGATAGCTATTTAGTCTGATTTTAGTGATTTAGTGTATTCAGTGGTAGAACAAATTGTAATTACCACGGGTTACTTTCCGCCATTTTGTCTGTCTGATTTGTTTACACGACTTCTGCGCAACTGCAAAGATGAGCTAAATTTAGATCGCTTACTGAATTAAGGGCGCACCTCACATAAATGCTTAAAAGCCTAAATTGGCACCAACAGTGACATGTAGGAGGAGAAGCAATTTGAAGTTATTGCCAGAAAGAAGAAGAAGCAGAAAGATCCGATAGCAAAACAGTATTTAGCTCGGGGGTTGAAAACCCCCAGCTAGGTAAAGATCGGATAGTAAAAGCAGTACCTAGCTCGGGGTTGAAAACCCCCAGCTAGGTAATCAGTCATGTTCTTCATGATAACTTGGAGAGCTGCAATAAATGGCTTATAGAAAATAATCTCTCTCTGCACACAGGCAAAACTGAACTGATTCTCTTTGGATCAAAGCGTAAGGTCAATAATGTTTCTGATTTTTCTATCATTCTTAACAATGGTCAAATAATTAAGTCTAAGCATACTGTTGTTTATCTTGGTCTAGAACTTAATCAGTTTCTTGATGGTGAGGAAATTACAACCAAAATTGTGAAACAAGTTAACTCTCGTTTGAAATTCCTCTACAGACAAGCAAATATTTTTAATCAAAAAGTGAAGAAAATGGTCTGCTCAGCTCTTGTTTTGTGCCTGTTTGATTATTCTATTTCCTCCTGGTATTGTGCCATTTCTAAATATCATTCGATCAGATTGCAGCGAGATCAGAACAAAGTTATCAGATTTATTCTGGGCAAAGATCACATGTATCATATTAACAAAGCTGACTTTCAGGATTTAGGCATTTCAAATATCAGGACAAGGGCTGAGCAGCTCCGTTTGAACCATGTTTTTAATATTTTTCATGATGTTTGCCCAAGCTATATGAAAGAAAACTTTGTCAAATTATCTCATCTTCATCGTTATAACACTAGGGGTAGCAATTTTAACTTCCAAGTTCCAAAAATCAAAACAGCAGATTCTGCTTCCTTTTTTTACAATGCAATCCATGATTGGAACAAACTTCCCAAAAATGTAAAATTGTGCAATATAAAATCCAAGTTTAAAAAAGATGCTAAAATTATCCTCTTAGACCACATGGTTATATAGTTTTTAATATTGTAATTTAGGTGTTTCATGTTTTAAATAGTTTTAATATATATATATATTTTCAATGTTATTTATAAGGACCCCTTTGGAAATAAGTCGCTGACTTTAAGGGATATCCTTGGCATATTATTGTGTCAATTTTTATGTTTTAATTTGTATTTTATAATAATTATGTTTTTGTATATATATGTTCTGTGCAATATGTTATTTGACTCTTACGATGATATGCTTAATAAACTCAAATCAAATAAAATCAAACCATACAGCTTTTGCTAGGTTTAACACAGATCATAATTTCAAGTATCTTTTATTATCAAGTTATGTATATTATTATGCAGGCAAAAGGATTTGTGATTAATGTGTGCAATGGGTAGCTATACTCCAGCAACTGACTGTAAATCTGACTGATTCACCAGCCAGCCACCACTTGAAGGAGAAGAAGGAGGTTTCCCTACCCCCACCTAATGAGGTCACCAAGTGGGCTAAATGGGCAGGTACACACTGGCGGCTCAGAGGACTAAGTGGGCCACTCAGTCAGAGAGAGTAAGGTCACAAATTCCTCATAATCTTGTATAATAAGGAAGTTCAGCAAAAGTCAGTATACAATTCATTTGATAAAGAAAAACAAACAAATAATATTATAATCTACATAACAATAATTACAAGCAGGATAAGGAATATCGCTGCCATTCTCAAAAGTCAGCGTGACAAATTCAAACAATGTTATGCCAAAACTGAAAAAAAAACACACACCAAAAAACAAAAAAAACAGTAAAAATGTGAACATGAATATGTATTATGTTTTATTGAAGTGTTTTGCTCTGTATAATTATCAGAAAAAATAAAGACAAATACTTATTAGATACATTACTAAAAATTGCTCCAAGAATTAATTGTAAGATGAAAAAAGATGCAATTTGTATTTTTTTTCGAAAGTTTTCCAATGATTTAGCTTCTTTGACATTTTTGTTTAGGGAGTTCCATATAGAATTGGGCATGTGATTCTTACTGCTTGATCAGTAAAACTTTTTTTCATTTCTTTTTATAAAGTTATTAAGGGATCTGGAATGAGCGTTTTGAAGCGTTTGACAGTATTTTTTGTGGGACATGAGACATCAGACATATCAATTTCATTCTGAATACTGAAGAATGTCTTTCTGATATCAAATAATTTTCATTTTTGAAATTCACGATATAATTCAAATTTTATGACAAATTATTAAAATTGATATTTTTCACATTTTTGATATATAACAGTCCTCGAAGTAAATTTTATAAATCTAATGACATATTCTTAAAGTGTATGTAGCTGGGAGGAAAAGCCAACGATCAATTGCAAATTTTGACCTTTCATATTGAAGATATGGATTTTTTTTTCCCAAAAGACCTATTTTTTTGGTGTTTTGGGAAAAAATCGATATCTTCAATACGAAAGGTCAACATTTTCAATTGATCGTCGGCTTTTCATCCCACCTACATACACATTAAGTTTAAATCATCAGATTTATAAAATTTACTTCGAGTATACTGTTAAATATCAAAAATATCAATTTTAATCATTTGCCATAAAATGTGTATTACATTGCAATTTCAAAAATCAAAATTATTTGATATCAGAAGGACATTCTTCGTATTCAGAATGCAATTCGATATGTCTGATGTGCTCTAATGTCCCACAATAAATACTGTCCAAACGCTCATACCCCACCCTTTAAATGAGTTTGGTAATTGATTAAGACAATGTTTGTACATGGATGCACCTCTGCCACGCCCCTGTGCAAGATTTAAGAAAGTTTTCCAATCTGTGTATGGCTTTACCTATATTTTCCACAACAGGATTGAGTTATTTCAAATAGAATTTACCCAATTGTTTATTCTATTTGAAACCCATACTCCCTCTGTGTAAGAGTTAGCTAAATCTTCCAAAGGGGAGTGTGGATGTAAATAACAGTGGTGTAGATTTTTTTTTGACATTGTGGGGGATGGAGTTGGAAAAATTCTTGAAGTATAGTCAATCCAGCACCTTTTGGTGACAGAATAAGTTTATGGTACAAAAATGTTTGCTATTTTGAAGCTAAACTGATGAAATATGGTGTAAAAGTAGATTAAATTTGCACTTTTGGGGCTAAAATGGGCAAATATGAGGTTAATTTGGTCAGAAACCCATTATCAGGCGTCAACATTGGGGGGGGGGGGGGGTGATTGTATGGACCATCCCCCTGGCAAAATATTTGGGGGGGAGTTTTATCCCCATCCACCCCGGATCTACGCCTATGGTAAATGAAATAGCCCGATTTAAGATTTCCTCTAACCTGTATCTGTCCCAAGCTTCAGTGGCTTTCAATGCTTTACCGGTGAGTATCTCTGGTGGAATGTGAGTTGTAGTCCCCTTTTCACCAGTCTGGCAAGCTACAGATCTGGAAACTCTACTTACAGCAAGGCCCAGATCACCAATCTAATGGGAGAAAAATGAAAACCGAGTAAAATCATGCAGATGTGTATTTGCAAGCTCCCATGCTAGTGCAAGACTCAGGTTCAGGCTTGAAAAATATTGATTCATCTGATGCCGTCATCGGAGAAATGGAATTGCAGCAAAATTTTGCGACATATACTAATGAAAACAGTTTTCACTTGAGACACCCTATGGCATTCCCTACAACTTGAGAACAAGTCCTCAAACATTTGAAATTTGTAGTTACTACAACTGACATCTGACTGAAAAGTAGTCTTTTTAATTCAGTCTCCAATATAAGACCCAGGAATGTCCTTTAGCACTGCATGAGTATGTCCCTAATTAAACACATTTCTGGCAGTCAGGCTAAAGACAATTTTCTTTTGGTAAAAAATGCTTTCATATACTTTTTTTTGATTTTTTAATATAATTTGACTCTTCGAACTTAAAAGTTATTTGTGACTATGGGTTTAAAAACCAATGATTTTCAAGCGGAGCTCCAGGAATTCGATATGCAACACACCTTTACTCTGAAGCCAGAGCCAACAAATACATTCTCAAGCTTCAGATCTCTGTGAAAAACCGGTTCTACCAAAGTATGAAGATAATTCATGCCCATGATCATATCACATATCATTCGTATCCGCCTCGGCCAGCAGTCATTTCTGTAAACATCATTGTCACCAGGATTTGCGGCAGGATCTTTTGTAACCAAGTACAATGCAGTAAAATTCTTCAGGTTGCCAAATTCTAAGTATTCCATGACGATGGAGATTCCTCCATCTGCTGTATCTAGCATGCCCATAACTGATACAATATATGGAGAGGCTATCACATCTAACATTTTCTTAGCTTCTTTGTAGAAAGAGTCTCTCATGTCTTGTGTTATTCTGAAAAAAAAGGAATGAGAAGGATAATTTAGTTGTACATTACATTACTCAAAACATTATTTGTGACTGCGGGTTTGTAGACTTAGCATGTTTAGGGTGAGATCCTGAAGGGGTCCATGCCTAATTGTACAACTTAATGATATGAATTTTTGATGCAATCTGAAAAAGTAGAGAGGAGAGTTCATCATCAATGTCATTAACAGGATTAAAATAGGACACTTAATTACATCTAGGCCTAAACAAAATTTGTATTGCCCTTTATAGAGCTCCAAAGTCAAGGTCGGTCGGTCGGTTAACTTTTTTTATTGCCACATACAATATCAAGAAATGCAAGTTCACCACAAAATACCATGATAAACAATGATTTGTCGGTCGAAAAGGGCAATACAAATCTTTTTTTTTATGCCATATTTAATTTCATTCACTTACTTCTTGTAAATCACTTGTTTGACAGCCACTTTACCCCAATTCTCATGCCTCTGAAGAGAAACCTGTCCGAATCCTCCACGTCCAAGATATTTCAAGAACGCGAGTTGATCTGACTTTATTGACATGAATGATTGTGGCATAGACATTGTAAGCCGGGACAGTGGTTCGCCTCCCTCTGCCATGATTTTTTTTTATTGAGGACGCTCAATCGTCATATGATCTGTGAGGTGATGAAAGAATAAAAGGATTCAAACTTATATTGCACACTTTTATATTACACATTTTCCATACACAAAATATTGTTAACAAGAAGACATTCCAACTTAATAATCTCACAACTTTTATTTGGAAGTGTCATAAATACTTTGGTGGGGGTGGAAAGTTGGAACCTCAGACATTGGAACATTTTTTCAATCCACCTAATAGAGGGTGGATTTTTTTATCCCCTTTTTATGGTTTCAAACCTTTTTGATCCGCCTTGATGTACTAAAGAGGAATCCAGCATATTATTATGTTATTATTAACTTAAGCTATTAACATCAATCATTGCAGTGATAGGTCAGTATCACCAAACAATCATAGATACGTGTCTTGCACAATGAACAGTTCAGACAAATTTTAGGTTCAGGGGAAGATCACAGAGAAAGTTTTGCAAATTGTAAATACATGTATCGTTAGTGTATATGCATTCGAGCGGAATTAAAAAGGGCTGTGAGACTAGATGTTCTACTTCTAGTTGAATACTTCTCAACACCTTAGGGCCAAGCGAGAAGGATTCTGGAACCTAGAGACGATGAGTGCAGATATCAGTATCGGGGATGGTCCCCCTTCTCTTTTCGAATAGCTCTGACACTTGAACGTGCACAGGGATGAATCCTGAACACGGGACCATATTCAGGGCTGGAAAAAAATTAAAATTTCCCTGGAAGATGATCAAAATTTCCCTTCAAAAAGACAAACTTCCCTCCAAATTCTTATGTACCGGTATTTCTTTGTTTAAGGCCTTAATTGCCCTCCAAACTTCCAAATTTCCTGAAAGGAGTTCCACTTTCCACATTTTTCCAGGCATTGATACTATCCCAGGATATTATGCATGGGCAGATCAAGAACAGTAAAACAGTGGTGGTGGGAGCATAAAAATTGGTAGAGGGGGGATATTTTGTTCTGATGTTGTGTGCTTTTAATTTCAAACTATTATAGCCCCAAATGAAGATGATCACTTGGAAAAGAAACCAATTCAAAACATTAGGCATTAACTTTTCTTTGAATACTCGGTCTACATACATGTTTGATACTAATTATAAAGTTAAACTAAAACAAATTGAGGGTATTTTAAATTGTTGGCGAGCAAGAAATCTTTCTATGGTCGGTAAAATTTGTGTTATTAAAACTCTTCTCTTGCCACAACTTCTTTATTTCTTTTCAGTTTTGTGTATTAAAATCCCTAGCATTTTTTCAAAGTCCTGGATAAGATTTTTTATAAATTTATTTGGAATGGTGGTAATGACAGGGTCAAAAGAGTTTTTGTTCGTAACAATTTTGTTCATTGTGGCCTTCGTATGATTGACCCTTATAATTTCTGTTTGGCTCAAAAAATGACTTGGGTTAAATTGTTACTGGATAATAATTTTAAAAGCTTTTGGAAAACAATTGAATTATCTGATATGGATCGTCATTTTGGTGATTTGTTATGGAAATCATATGCTCCTGAGAGTTTTCTTAACAAGCTTGATAATATCCAACTAGCTGACTCTCTCAGGACTTGATATATTTATCGTGATAGGGCATGTCAAGATATTTATAATAAAAGTTTTTCTGATTTGGGATATTTCCAGTGTCTATGGTTTAATAGAAATATTAAGTCCAAAACTAAGAAGTTCTTTCTTTATGAGGATTGGTGCGACAAAGGTATTGTGTATATAAGTGATCTTTTAAATCCACCTCTCCCAGGTAGTAGACTCTTTGAAGAACTGATTCTTGACTTTGGTATATCCAAGTTAGATAGAAGAAAATTTAATTTCCTTATGAAATGTATTCCCAGTTCGTGGCTTCAGGGTTCAGATTCCAACTCTAATATTTTTGATGATGTCACAGCGGTCTTCTTAATGCTCAAAAGGTCCCAAAATTTGCATACTCTATTTTGACAGAGACATGTATTCCGGAGAGGCGTGTTTAATTTTGGGGAAAAATCGCTGATGTCGATAATGTGATTGATGACACTGAGTGGGAAGAAATTCATTTGCGTAATTTTAAATGCTCTATTGATACAAAGTTCCGCTCTTTTTATTTCAAGGTTTTCCATAAAGCTATTGCTTTTAATGATTTTTTTATTTAAAATCAAACGTAAAGATTCACCTCTTTGTGATCTTTGTAAAAATTACCTAAATCTATTGTTCATATTTTTTGTGAATGTGAGCTCGTAAAACCAATTTGGGATGATTTAGTAAAGGTTATTCAAGACAAACATGACATTAATTTTTCAATGTCAAATTTTTAAAAGATGTTTGGGGTTTCTAAAGACAATTTTCTTACATATCTATGCTTGTCTGTAAAATATTATATTTATTTGTGTAAATTTCAAAATAAGAAGCTGGAAAGGGGGCTGGAAAATTTATTTTTCATGTTTTAAATTTGTTTAACCCCTTTGTGAACCCTAACCTTTTTGACCCCCCTTTTAATGGACCTAAAACTTATTGATACCCCTCATGGAGAGGGAGCAAAGCCAAATTTTCATCCCCATTTGTCAATTTTTCATCCCATTTTTAGTCATTCCAATGACACTTTACTCTTTGCCATCCCCCTTTTCATCTCTGAAATTTCGAGGGTGGGGGGTTGCCTCCCGGCACCCCCTGGCGATGCCACTGCTTTGATGTGTAATCGGCCAATCTTATGTTAGTTATAATTGTCAGTCGATTGAACCAGCCAATCAGCAATGGTGGCGGATCCCATACCTTTTTGACGGGGAAGGGGTGTGGCCCTCCCAAAAAACAAATCCATATTGTGCTGTGTATCACATGTTTGGGTGAACATAATTAATCAGTTCGTTATTATAGACCCTGAAAGAAAGTGTAAACATGATGCACCAAAATGGCTTCAACTTCATTTTGCACAACTGTCCAACCCCCTGTGTATGGATAAACAAATCCCCCATTTCGCTTCTGCTTTGGACACCAACACTATATATTTAAAGTAATAATTAATACAATTACAATAATACTTTTAATAGTGATAATGTGAATGGCTTTAAGTTGGGCCTTCAAGTTCATTTAGGGACCGTTCACAAACACTTGTTAGGGGGGGCCTGATGCAAAAAGGGGGGCCTGAAAAAAATGACAACAAATTTTTCTGGAAAAATTTAGTTTATATGCTTTTTTATGGGGTTGACCCGTAATTTTCATGTCAAAAAGGGGGGCCTGAAATTTTTGAGGTCTGTAAAGGGGGGCCCAAACAAATTTTCGCGATGGAATTTTTTTGCATCAGACTCCCCCCTTCCAAGACAAGCGGCTAGGGGACGCAGGAGTAACCTTGTCAATCAAATACTTCATCTATTGTGTCCAATACTTGATCCGATAAGTGGTCGATGTATATCGATAAAAATAAGATCAAGATCATGAAATAAAGCTATGACGGCGCGCTTTAATACTTTACGAGGTGATTCAGCCAGGTACCTGGATTCAGCACTCATGATAACAAGATGTCATGACTTAATTTATTCTTTATGATTAGGCCTACGATTTAAAAAAAAAAAAAAAAAACAATAATAAAAATATAAACAAAATAATGATAATATTATAAGAATATATAAGGTATATAAGATTTATTAGATTCAAGAAATTAAACATTTTTTTATATCATAATAGGCCTAAATATGAATTCGTAACGTTATACCAGAGAAATGTTATATTAAAATGCACTTTGTGATTTTTTATTTGGGGAAAAAACTAAGCAATTTAATAATTCTCATATTGTTAATACAAATAAGAATGCGTCCTTTGATTAGGCCTAATACGTATTTATTAGTATTATAGTTTTGCAATATTATTTTTGTTATTATTTATTATATTGTGTTATTCAATTTTGAATTATGTTCAATTATCCCAGCAAACACAAAATGTTTTCGACATCATTCGCAAAAAGTTAGAAAAGGCTAGCAGAAAATGTTTCAATGTCGGGTTATATATTAAGGTATATAGGCCTAAAGGGAACAAAACTTATTAATAACATTCAAAAACATTTTTTGATAACTTACCGGTACCGGTACTGCAAATATTCTCAAACATATCATTATTTAAGTGGTGACAAATATTTGGCAAAAAATGTTGGCAGAAAATATTTTTCAATAACATTTTGAAAACATTAAAAATATTTGTGTGGTGTGTTTCCATACAAAACGTTTTAAAATGTTTTCATGACCTTTATTTAACCCGACATTTAATGTTATTAAAACGTTTTTACCAAAACCAAAAGCCAAAAATATAGGCCTAACCTGTTTAAAACGTTTTAAAAACGTTTTGTGTTTGCCGGGATGGCATTACAGACCTTCACATTAAAATGCAGATTATTTGGTAGTTTTATATTATAAATGGCCAATTATTTAACATAAAAGTTATTATTATTATCATTATTTATAACATTGTGATGATTTTTCATGATTATTATAAATTTTTATTTCATTTCAAATTGTAATATTTATTCCATGCAGATTTATGCGCACACGTTAACGGTCAATTTTGCACAGTGGTCCTCTTGGGATAATTGCCTATCGATTGGATTGATCATGGATATAAACGTATTGGTGATGTCAAGCTTAACTTTGGTGAACAATAGAATAACCATTGATTGACAAAGTTACCCCTGCGTCCCCTAGCCGCTTGTCTTCCAAGTGTTTGTGAACAGTCCCTTGACCCATTTTTTGATTTTTCAAAATTAAATTTGTACCCACAATATCAAATAGTGCCAAAATGGTCCACCAAATGGCTTCAATAGGGCCTTCAGTTTGCACAAGTTTCTCACTTCTCAGACACTTCCCTACATCGTGCAAGCACAACGTGACGGCCGATTTGCGGCCATTATTTACAATTTCTACATATCTGCCACTGACTGGTCCCTACTTTCAAAATTAAATCTTTCCACGGCTGCTGTCAATCAGAACCCCACTTCTGTGTTTACTCTTTCAAAATGTTTTACAAATAAGTGCCATTCTTCTCTGCCAGCAAGTATAAGAGTAAAATAAAGTCCAAGGAACATCAACACCAAGTATCAAATTACCTTTTAGCTTTCCTTTAGTACGAGGAACCCATACCGTAGTAGCTCTGCACAACGGTATGGGATGAAGTGTATACAAAAAGCTAGTGCAACGTTGCACTAAAAAATACAAGGCTCCTGTAGCTTAAATAGTTGCATGTTTGTCATAATATTAATTACACAGCTTCTTGTACTTCTTGTCTAAACTCTTATGCTTGTAATTGTAATTAATACTCCTTTATCCAGAATAAATAAAAATTCATTAACACATGATCCACATCGGCGCACCAAAACTGAGATGGCACTTCAGTGCAAACCTAGATAAGGCATCACCAATACGAAAATGTCATACCGATAAATGATGTGTCTGTTTTTCCCGTTATTTAAGTTTGTGTTGCGAACTAGCTTTCCTTCCTAATCCTATCCTAAAAAGTAAAAAGGGATGACATTGAATGTGTTAAATCATAATGATGTGTGCGTTAAAGTAATGAGGACAATGTATAATTCATATTATGGCACTGCCACTGTGCAGTGCAGTGAGTCATGCTTAATGATGATGAAATATAAATTTCAAAATAGATAAGCTTAAGTTAAATTTAAAAGGCTTAGCCTTAGCACAGCAAGTACAACATGATCATGATGTAGTCTATAGTAGTAGTTAAGCTTACTTACAAATAACACGTGTACGCTTTGAATTTCCTCCGACTGGTACATTTTAACAGCAGTCATGGTAGTTGACTGGACATGGTTTGTTTTAGACAATCGTAAACCGTGAGATGTGTTTTGGGATTTCCTTGTGATTCATCATCCACCATCCAGTACACGTACGACATCACACATGGGATTTCCCCGGACCAAAGTGACTTCCGGTTTACTTCCGGGTAAACTTCCGGGTTAACTTCCACAGAACTTATTTGCAGAACTTGGGGCCCGACTACTTGGGGGGTCCACAGGGCCAAAGGGCTCAGGTCCACACCGAAAAGGACAGTGGGATAACAGTTGGGGAGGTGGATGTGGGTGAGGTGAGGGATTTTTTGCATTTTGCAAGACAAACTTCAAATTCAATATGGGGGAAAATGCTCAAAAGTTTGATTTGCTAGATAATGTAAGATAGTAAATGTAAACCTGTATTTTAGCTAGAGTATCTCGAGCTAGGCTTCTTAAAGCACTCACTTTTTTTTAGCTCCTCCTATCCCATGCGCCTGAAGGATAGCAAATTAGATTCTCAAACATTTGGCTTGTGCAGGGTGTGGGGGGGGGGGGTGAATATGTGGCAAGCTGGGGGAAGGTGCAATTTTTGGTAAGCCAAGGAATTATTATTGACCTCACTTTAGCACCCCCCCAAAAAAAAAAAAAGAAGAAGAAAGAAGTGGCAGTTTGTGTACAAGTCAGTGTCCATGGGAGAGTCCAACATCTTGTCCTCTATCTCCATTTGATGGAGTATTTCGCAGAGTTGATGTTTTTTTTTATTAAAAAAAAAAATTGGATTTTAAAATTTAAATTGATTAAAAAAAAGTTTAATTCCAAGAACTGCTATACCCCATAATAAATTCAAAAGAGATCAGTGGAATGCTCCCGGGGAATGCTAGACATATGCGCACCCCTATCAGGTATTTACAAAAATTCAAAACATGTTTTTACATGTGAAAATTTCAAAGAAAATATTTGGCAAAAATCATGAAAAACCTGTTGAATCCTGCACCTTGAAGATGAAGTTTTAGCAATAGATATAGTGGCATCATAAAGGTATTTTAATTGTATCCAAAAGTTGTAGAAAGAAACATCAGGAATGAAGTAAAACAGTCAATTTAAAGGAGTATTTTGTGATCCTAGCATCCCGGGGGTCACTCCCATTGTGGCCTGTACACCATCCGCGATAATGAAAACGCAGTAAAAGGGTCAAGTTGGGTAGGCACGATACTGCGCGTATCGCGTTTAGGGTGTCAAAAACATGAAAAATTGGAAAAAGGGTAGCAAAATTGCAATTGCTAAATACGCGAAATGAAATTTAGGGTATGAAATTTGATATTAGGAATGAAATCCCTGTTTAGGGTGTCGTTTTAGCCAAGGGTTAAATCCTTGTTTAGGGTGCTTTTCAAAAGTTGATTATCACGGATGGTGTACAGGCCACAATGGGAGTGACCCCCCGGGGCCTAGCATCCTCCTTTTATGACATTTTTCAGTAGATATGCACGAAAAAAGCTTATTCTCAAAATTTCAGTTGATTCCAATTTTGCGTTTTCGAGTTATGCATGATTATGTGTTGTAATTATGTGTTGTAATTTCGTTCTGGTATACCAGAACGAAATTAAAATTTCACGATCTCTTTGCTAAATGAATTAATCTGCAAGAAATTTTTTGTACATAAACATTATGTAGCCAGAGGTGAGAAAAGTTGGGGGATGAGGCTGTAGATCACGAAATGCCCTTTAAAGAACGATATTAACTTTACATTTGTCAAAAATAGTAAAAAATTAAAAAGCTGATTTAAATCAGTGATTTAAAAAAAAATCAAGTGATTTAAATCGGCATGATTTAATCAAACAACCCTGGATTTCGTGATCCTACATTAGCATCCTCTTTTTATGACATTTTTCAGCAGATATCAACGAAAAATGCTTATTCCCAAAATTTCAGTAGATTCCAATTTTGCGTTTGAGAATCATGCATGATTATTGCGTATTACACTGCTCCATACATAAATTGTTGTTATTTTGTGAGAAAAATGGGGGATGAGCCTGTGGATCACGAAATGCCCTTTTAATTAATAACACACCTTGAGACCCACCTGTATTAATGCTTAAATATTTAAAAAGGCATTTCGTGATCCACAGCCTCATCCCCCACTTTTCCCAAAAAAGTTGAGATTTTTATACCACTGGAAACCTCTGGCAACATAATGTTTATGTACCACAAATTTCTTAGAGATTAATTCGTTTAGCAAAATTATTGTTAGATTTGAATTTCGTTCTGGTATACGTATACCAGAACGAAATTACAACAGTGGCCTATGGGCATGAAGTGGAACTTGAAATCCTTGTGAAAACAAGCACATGGTATTTTCTAGGCCTGGGGTTGTAACATACAATTCACACACTTTCAAATAAAAAACAAAAAGAATATGATTTCTTTCCTCAAAGAATTTTATTTAGGATATCTCACGAAGACTTATGACAAAGAATACCCGGTAACACCATCAAGTGTTTCTATATTACAAAATGTACACTCAGACAAAAAGAAGACTAAATCTTTCATGTTTTTTTTCTTCAAATAAACAAAGGGTAACAAATTTGGTTTTCAACCAAAAAGTAAAATATAAAATGTTGACTACATTTATACTACAAAAATAACAAGACTACATTATTAAATTATAGTAATAGTAATAAATTAAGCCATAAAGAACAGAGTAATACTTGTTTAATGTGTACTTTGAACATAACACCAGGGTTCCCAAACCTGCTATTTTCAGAGCCCAATTGGGCGATTTTTGAATATTTTTCCTGCGACTTTTGACAATTTCCTGTCCCATAGAAACCAATGGTTAAGAAAAAAATTGGGCGACTTTTTCAACATCAGCTCCCGACTTCCAATAGTTTCCTACCCCATAGAAATCAATGGTAAAGAGAAAAATTGGGTAACTTTTCGATTATTTGACCAGCGATTGGGCTGAAATCTTTTGGCAACCCTGCATAACACACACTAATGGATAAACTGAGTTGCAACATCATCAAATGATCATGCCATTTTGTCTTACAAATAAAACAAGTTCACTTTTTGAGCCGTCCCATTTCCCTTCTACACAGAGAATAGGAAAGTTATCTCTGGTGTTCACACACCCTCGTTTATTTGATTCATGTTTGAATGTTTTACTTGTTTCATCATCGGTGATGAACGATGATCAAACTTTACAGTGGAAGCAGAGGTACGTACGGTACTTTGGCATATAAATTCTGTATGGTCAAAAATTGTCTAGAAACTCCTCATTATAAACACTAGGAGGGCGGTCGAGTTCAGATCCGTCGGAACACGCTTTTCAATACGGAATAAATGCTAACCTCATCATGACCGAGCAAAGCTCATTTCCCATTGAAAAAGCGTTATCCGACGGATCTGCAGTCGACCACTCTGCTAGCCGTGTCGGGAATGTACTGTACATAGTCTCCATCCCAGCTGGCTTGTGCGAATTCATCATTATATGTTAAGTAACAAAGAAGTACAAGCTGGCTGGGATTGAGACTAGTGTATATATACATGTCTTAAAACAATGTGCTCAAAGCTTGGCTTATTGTGGCTTTGTAGTCAAAAGGAACCTATTAAAATTACTGCAAGAAAGAAAAACAATTTTACGAAACAAAATTGCAACAAACTATCATATCAATTATTCAAATTATGTGTTGGTATTATGTTAATGCCCTTTAGAAATCACTTCTATAAATTGCTAGTATTTTCATTATTACAATGTTTTTGTTAATTGCAACATGCGTAGTCGGAGTTTTATTAGAAGTGATATTTGGCATACTATTGCTTTCTTCAAATTCAACTGGCCTATATAAAGCTACTGATAACAACCTGTTCTATATCAATCAGATATAAATGAACTGTTTACAAACTTTATTTTTGCTTTTTTTGTCATCATTAAAATGATGACAAATGTAAACATGTTAGTGATCAAAGTTTGTTGTAAATTTTACATTGATACAAAATGTAATATTTGGGTTCAAAATTACTGTAAACTAATCAGGTGATAATTTGGATTTAGCAGATTTTATAATAAATTCCGCACACACACAGTTCCTGATAAAGCTATCAAGATCAAATTTGACATAGCCAGTTGGTAAATTGGCAAAAAAATAAAAAAAAAACCCACACCAAACCAAAGAAAATATAACACAGTAGTGACATTTTTAAATTGGCCCAAGCATGGTATGCAGGGAAAAAATAACCAGAGGCATCAAAGGCAATTGCCTTGAGTGCCCCATGCCCTTGCCTTGGTGCCCCTCAAAATGTGTAACTTTGGATGTATTCTTTAGCATATGATTGCCTTGGTGCCCTCGTAGGCCTCAGCAGAATTGCCTGGATGCCCTCACAAATGCCAAAATGACCTTTTTCCTCTGGTATGATTACAGGGCACATTACCTGTCGTCAAATTATTATTATTATCAAATTTTGGCAGTTATATTCTTGACAATTTATTGCTGTGTTATATGGGAACCTTCTTCCACTTCATGACTACTTTACTGAATGTTCCACTTGATGACTACTTTATCGAATGTACTCTAGTCATATACCAAAATAAAAAAATTATTATTCTTTCAGCTGCTGAATGGCAGGGTCTGGGTTCCTAGATGGAGATGTAGTAATAAGAAATTATAGCTGTGTTCCTTGTATCAAAATAAAAATATGATCATGAAATAGGGACATGGTTCTCATTTTCAAAAAATTTTGCCTTTTTGGCAGCAAATTCAACCCTGTTCGGTTACTGCAAGAATCAAGAATGTGAACCAAGTTTTCTACGCTTTGAAAACTTAAACAAAACTTAAATTGTGTATTAATTGCATTCTACAAACAAAACAAAAAAGCTTAACCTAAACTACAATTAGGATAGGGGGAAAGATAACATTTGACTTGGGGATTCAATCATGTTTCACCGTTGTTCATCAACTTTTAACAACCATGCGTCCATGTGGTTTACTTAGTGAAGTAAACCACACAGACGTGAATTGTTTAACAGTGATAAACAACGGGTAAAACATGATTGAATTCCTTTCAACAACAACAGAAAGCTGAATGAAGATTGTCAAATTCACATGATTATTTTATGAGGAATGTCGATTTAAGCATTGCCACTCAACCTTACAAGAAGATGGGCGATTTCTCTGTTGATATCAACAATAAAACTATGTAATAAAACAGCAATGTTTAGTCGCTACCTCCAAAATACTGAATTCAACATGTAACCATGTATACGCACACAAGTTCCAGGCATGACAAATTTTAAGCGCTCACACGTATAAAAGCGCTTCTGTTGTTCACGGATACGCACTGGAAAAGTGTGGATTCATCACCGATTAAAAACGTTTGGCTCCTGTACAAAGTTATAAGAAGAGTTGTTCAAAATAGCTACAGAGATTATCCAGAGATTTTTGGTACAAAATATTTTGCCTGACTGCACCGCCAGACGATCAAAAATCATGTATCAATTTCAAAAACATTGCAATAACTCCCTCTGTAAATATTGCCATCCAGTGTCGTCTGCTAGCTAACATACGTGAACAATGGTTTCCGAATTCGACAACCTCACTTGAGCGGATCATGCAAACGTCAGATTTTGTCTGTATCAGATTGACTTCATGTTTTCAAATTTCATCAGCACATCTACAATTGTCCCAAAATGCAAAACAGAATTTGATGAATTTAGGATGTTTTTGGTTTTGTAAAAATGATAATTCTTTATCAATGGAGGAAAAGCACACATCATAAGTCATAATTTGGCATAAAAAATGGTACAATGTCTGTACTTTAATTATTGCCACCCTCACAGACACCAGTCTTTAACTCAAAATAAACAAGTAGCATATTCATGAACATAAATAACGGCCATTGAATGACCCTTACAGTATTACAACCTCACAACACACACAGCTTGCTAAACAAAATGAGAGAATAACATCAAAAATTGTGAGATGAATTTTGTCCAAATGAGCTGTTAGCCAAACAATTACACAATAAAGCTGTACATATTTATATCTTGAGCAATGAATGTAAGAAATGACAATGTACACATCCAGACCCAACACCCACTTGAATCCAAATGTGATTGAAATCCAGATTATATCAAGCCAATGCACACACAACGACGATGTTCACATCTATTGCAAATGATTCTGGATATTGCTGACAAGGTCCATGAATAGTTTAGTAGACAAGAACTTCCCAGTAACTGAATTGTGTAGTACACTCAATTCACGCTATTATATCAACTGCTTGTCATAATTTCCTTTCCCACGGTAACAATCAAACAACATTGGCCCCTGAACATGTTTTAAGTAAAACCTCCTATGCAACCTCTTGGCCATTTTATTTTAAACATGTTCAAGGGCCACAAGCACATATTATGTTTTCCCTGCCCCACATTGATTTAGAAAAAGTATTTTGTTTTCAAACTTAGGGGTCCTTTAGTGAACCCACTAACACATAAAGTATGCATGTTTGAATACTGTAAAACAATTTAATTATTTAGCATTTTAATTTCATGAACTTGCAAGA
Source organism: Amphiura filiformis (assembly GCF_039555335.1). Classification (NCBI taxonomy): domain Eukaryota; kingdom Metazoa; phylum Echinodermata; class Ophiuroidea; order Amphilepidida; family Amphiuridae; genus Amphiura; species Amphiura filiformis. The sequence goes on from NC_092634.1 coordinate 12,727,241, forward strand.
ACCAATTTGTGAAATTTAACTGATATTAACATATTCACATGTTTAAAAGGTATTATCAGGGTGGATTAACAAAACTCAGGAAAGTTGATTGTCACCAAACAATGGCCTTTTCCCCATTCCTGAAGTCAGTTGAAACTAACATAATATCAAGCCATAATTAGTGCCATATGGTACAGCAAAGCTCACATGAGCGAATTTGGCTACGAGTCAGAGTATTAGTTTAAAATTCTTCTCAACTGAGAAAGACAGATTCTGCAAGCCATGGCTGCACTACAGCACACCAGAACTTTCCCAAGTTTCACAATAAACAGAATCTTGGGAGCCATCTTTATGCAAATTCGCTGGCGTAGTGCATGTTAGAATAGGACCATTGCTAGGTCAACTGGCTGACGCTTTCTTTGTTACGAACCACTGATCAAAATGATCACAACACAAAGCCTATGGCATATCATAATTCAAAATAGGTCTATAAGCCTAGGCCTGAACCAGTAACCAATGTTTACTAACGTGCACTACGGCAGCGAGTTCTCAATTCCACCCAAATATTACCAGAATGAAACAACAATAGTAGCTGCAAATATAATTTTACAATATTCAACATCTAAAAGTATTTACAAGCAGATTTGGCAAACCTTGAAGTTGATATAATACAGATTCACAACACAGCCCTAACTCACCCCACCTTTGTGTGTGTGTGTGGGAGGGGCTATTAAGGGTGATGGGTTTTAGTTCCAACTTTTTATGAAAATACTGCCCATGTCAGGGCTATTTTCAAAATGGTACTGTGCTGATGCCCAAGCTGGTTACCAATCACAATGTGAATACTGGCATCAGAAAGTTAAACCAAAGTAATTTACCACAAGCACAGACTACTACAGACCATGTATCAACAGCCAAAGTCCCTGTGCATTGTATGCTGTGAATTCTCAAATATTCATGAGGGCCAATTGTTCTATCGTAAAGTGTAACAATCACGATAGCGTTGCGTGCCTTCGAGATAAGAGTGTTGCGTGCCTTTGAAATTATGTGATCGACTTTAAAAATACCCAGTTTGTGCGTAGCAGTTTCGCCTGTCGCATTTTATGGAACAATTGGCCCATTATTGGGCGATGCTGAGACTGTTTATATGTGGTCTGTTAACTTTTTCGTCCTTGACCACAAGTACTTAGATGAAATAGATGGTTTGACCTTCATAGTCTGCCAGTATTTTGGTGGATAGTTATCTTGTCCATCTGTTAATGCATAGACACATTGGGAGTTTGGGCACACACATTAGTTGCATTGTGTTCTAAATCTGGTTAAATCAGACCCCAGATGTCAGAAACTTTCTATTACATGTAATCCATGTACAAATATGAGAACATTAATGCAGTCATGTGCAGCATCTTATTCGTTGTTGTTCCATGTTAACAAAAACGATCAATTACAAAACTTTGGTGATTGTAAGTGTTTCATATTTGGTCCTACAATACATTCAAAAAATACAATTGAAATAACTAGAATTGGCACTGGGAAATGGACAATATCAAGAAATAGGCTGCTCAATTGGACGACATCATTACTATAGCATTATTTGCAAAGCAACTGTATGGCCTGTGCAACTGACCATGCAATAACCTCCATATCGACCTAGTCCCCTACTCATTGCGATTTATTCTGTATTCATTACATGTTAACGATTTAGGGAAGTAGGTCAAGATTCAGGTTCCTGCGCTGACTTTAGTGGCCTATTTATGGATATTGCCTCAAATTGGAATACTGAAGGCTGACATCCTAATAATGGTATATCTATACAATGCGACCTTCATGTCTTCCTTGTACGAAATGCAACTGCACTTGCAAGAAACAGTACAAAATAAAAGTACCTGTATTTGAATTATTAAATAGATACATCAGGTTTATTGTCACAACAATTTAAAAAAAAAGCAAAATATTTCCCTCTAGATATTTGTGTTTGTTTCTAAAAATATCCAGACTTGTATTGCAACTGATATTCCGAAGCAGACGCTTGGGCAAGATATAGCAACGTTTGACATGGCCACATGACCTGCAGGGACTTTCATAATCCTTTGGCGTGTGTCAATGTGCTGGCACTATTAGGCAAATGGGAAATATGCCACTGATCCAAGTTAATTTAACTATACATTTAACTTTAACCAGGGTAAATTTTAAAAACTGGGCAATTTACAACTAGGTTTGAATAAATATAAAACATATTTATGTATTTTTTTTACAATTCAGTGGCACATTATGGTAATTAACACGTGTTAATGGGTATTCTCAATCAATGCTTAGGAATATTTTTAAACAATTTCTTTAACTTACTCATTAATATTTATGAAAACAGGAAGGAAAATTGAATCACATTTTACAGAAAATCAGTTTGTAACAAAAATCAACTTCTAACATTTTCATGATAAATATGTTACAAGACAAATTTTCTTTTGCATCATCTGCATGTCAATCTATAATACTGTCATTATCAATCAAATGGCATGAACTTGAACTTTGAACTCTAACAAGTGTCTCAGTATTAAACATGTCACATGACATAAGGACATTTAAATGAAAACCATTTTTTCACCAAACCCCAATTAGGTGAACATGTTAACAGCAATGTACTGCATAAGGAGTGGAACCATGCAGCATTTGTCTGTTGTCCATTCACTGATCACAAAACAACTTTCTTGAGTATACTATAGTCTTCCCAGCATGCAATGGGCTATTCCAGTTGAAATCCATACACCCTCTATGGTCGACATGACCCTAACCCTACCCCCAAGGGCTTTTTGGCGACGGGAAGGGAAAGAAGGAAAGAATAAAGAGAGAAAAGAAAGAAAGAAATTGTTTGCTCTGGGTGGGATTCAAACCCAAGACCCCTCGCATGCCAAGCACTCGGTCGGCGACACTTTGCCACGGGTCTTGGGCTTCGCCGGCCAGTGAAACCGTGCCTATATATCACTTAGGGCGATTGCGTCATCACACCATGTGGGATGCACGCACGAACAGCGCATATATCAAGTAGTATTTTGTATTACAGGCGGGTTAGGGTTAATGTTCCTTATAGGGAGTGTAAATTTCAAAAGGGGTTACCTGAATGGGCGACTTCATTTGAAATTACACCCATGTGTGGAAGATTAAGGTCATGTCTTACAGAGGGTGTAGGATTTCAACTGGAATAGCCCAATTTGTGTGATATGACAACACAAGACATTCATAGGCAATCAATACACTGTATGCTTGATGATATAACACATTGCATGCTGGGATTTTTTTCAAGTAGAAGTGAGGTAGTCTGTACTCAAATGCTCACTTTTGTTATCCATCAATACATCTTTGCACTTGACTCGTTATTTCATGCATACATTTAGGTATGCAAATGAGATGTAAATATGCATAAGTTATGCATGTTTTTGACCAACCACACATGTTGATAGCTTTATAAACTGATGCAAAGACAAGATCAATCATGATCCTCTTCTTTTCCCCTCAAAATAAAATGACACCCAATTCCCCAAAACATAAGAAAATGTTTGTCAAACAATTTCTACAACACAGCAATCTACACAGGATATGATATATTGCATCAATGTGGTATTTACACAGCCTGCATTGCATCAAAATATTACACACTACATGGTGAATATGCAAAGCATGAACTCGCCCAGTATGCCCTTTACTGCTTCTCATCGTCATCGATGACAAGGAGTTTGTTATTTTGTGCATTACCATGCTTCAGTTGTAAAAAGAAATTGCACTCTATAATTGGCATTTTCCTACCGTTGATGGGGTGAACGTTAATGTTAAGTGAGCTCAAGAAGGGCATTATATTGATGTTCACCCCATCAATGGCAGGAAAGTGCCAATTATAGGAATGGTCAATAGACAGTCATGAAGGTTGGGCAAAAGGAAATATAATGAATTGAGCAAAAAAATCGGGACTCAACAGGGATTGAACCCCAGTCACCTGATTATTGGTAGATCTTATCCCACTGCACTACCTGAATTCACAGTTGATTCTTCAAATATCTCACCGAGTCATGACTGCCTATACTTTCACTGTATCTTAATGGCTAATTATATGATGTTTTTGCTCCCTCAATAAGCAATTTACCCAAACTTCATCAAGTCATTTAAATCATAACTGCTTGGGCTTGCATCATTTATTTCTCACATTGTCTCACACACTGCAATAGTCCATTAAATTTGGCTTCCTCAGGACAGTAGTGTCTTCATGAGATAGATGCAAAGGCGGGGTACATGTAGAGTGCAGTCACTTTGTGCCACACTGCCTGCTGCAGGTGCATTGCCTTTGAACACGAATGTATCACACATGTACGCAGCAGTCCTGAGTAAGCCAAATAGACTATAGAGGCCCTGCATGAAATTATCGATTTGAGCAAAGGATTTGAGGATTTGAGCTGGTGTCCTTCACCGTAGTTATGGCGGAGTGCAGTCCATTCAATCAAATGTTGTCATCAACCTATTTGATCGTAGTGCAGGGTTATGTGTGTGAGACGAACTGTCACGGTAGATTGCAATCATGCTTTTGTTGAATGCATTTGAGTAGTCCGACATATTTACGTGATGATACATCACATGCATGCAAGGCCTCTATAGAGTGAAGCATATAATAGGCTGCTACCTTTCATTATTAAATCCCAAAGTGTGCTAAACAAATCTACATTGATTTTGACCCCCTGGACACTACTGGTCATCTAACAGCATTTGACATTTCTGATTGGTTGATAACTTGAAATGCACATTTCAATTGCCAATTATGATTAGGCTTTAAACTATTTATGGTCAAACTTGCATTTGCATTTTGGCCAATCGGCAGGTAGTTCACATGGATAGTACCACATTGATGCAGATTTATTATCCTGTGTGGATTGCTATCTTCTTTCATTAGAGACACCAGCTCCATATTGTGACCTTATGCTACCTATACACAGGAAGGGAATTATGATACATATATTCTAAACAATACTACAGGTTTTAATTCAACCAAAGATATTTGTACAAATTCTGTACATACAGCGACGAAAAATAAACCCCTTCTACAGGCAGACAGACTTTCCAAGAAGGGTCAGTCGGTCAGGATTTATTTCTGGAAGAGGCTAAAATGACCTTCAAGAAGCACAGAAAGCTTGCATACACCTTAAAAAATCCCCCAAACGTAAACTCTTGGTCGGTCAGGCCCGTATAACAGGTTTTTTCCCCGTCACCTAAGTAAGTCTGCAAGCTACAGATGCTTGAGATTACCATATACTAGGATCTCAAACATGACAATCTATAGGACACAGTTCCTTAACCCCAATATGCTTCTACACTCAATAGTATGACCTTTGGACGTGTTGGATATAAAAACTCATGTTCCACAACTTGAGGTCAATTTTCAGCTTTGCTTGTTTAATGCATGTCGTTGAGCTTATGCCACTGGGTATGAGGTCATTCTGACTTATAGAGATACATTTAACTTTATTCACTGTAACTGTGACAACCTGCTGGCCAGAGAGTAAACCATTTTTACTTATTCACAGTTTCCATTTTCAGTCGCTGACACCTCATACCGACTACAGGTAAAGGAGGCGAACCTGTATGTATATAAACAGTGAGCAGAGTGCCCATCTGTCTTTCAATGATAATTAAAGACTCCTAGATGTAATGTTACTGTAGGGGGGTTGCTACACCTCCTCCACACCGAGTCTGTCACCTCCCTGGCATTAAAGAATGCCAGTAACCATTTATACACATGGGTAGAGAGGAGTAATTGAGGTAAAGCACATCACTTAAGGGCACAACACATATGGCCACGGGCGGGGCTTGAACCCATAATCTCACGATCATGAGGCCTGTACTGTACCGTTAGACCACACACGACCACAGATGCATTCAATGAAAATTAGCAAGAATAGATAGAGGTTTTGCATGTTTTATCAGGAGGCTCCTGAGCTACTTGGCCAGTTAACACACAAATCTATCCCCGGATCCCAGACTCTGTGTCACATGACATTTCGGTTGAGATACAGAGATCAAACTTTGTCAGCTACCAGAGATATTTCTTTCTCACGGACTTGCTCCAGCAAGGGTTAATTGCTATCTGGGCAATCACTTGTGCCATATGAAACTACTCTTATAGTGGTGAATCACTTTTATTACTTGAATTAACATTGGTATTCAGCATCACTGATCTCCTTTATTACAACTTGTGTAAATGCTGTAACTCCAAAGCGGAATTTTGTCGAAATAGTGACAAGTACTACCTAGGTTACTGGCCAATTTCTTGACCAAATTGTGCTTGTGGTCAATCTCTGTACTCAAGCAAAGCTTCAAAATACAAGGAAGCAGCATGTGGTCACAACCATTGTGTTTGTCAAAGATAATCAGCTTGTATTGGACAGCACTCATAACATCATGGGCTGACAAAGGATGGCATACACGCATTGGGCCGTAGCACTTGTACGAGAACTGTGCTTTACAGGACTGACTTTTGTGAATATAAGTCGGCGTACGTTTGGACTTTATTGATATGTGTAGTAACACACACCTAATAATACAAGCTGACCATAGTATAAGTATACAGCCGTAAAAATGTGTGGATTTTGTGTTAAGTTAAGGATGCTTAATAACAAATCTGTACAAAAAAGGGGAATGTTAAGAAAATACTCCAAAATTTATGCTTATTTAAATATTTTGTATTTGTTTCTACACCGTAGATGAAAGTTCTTTTGCAAAATAAAAAAGGCTGTTCTGTTCAAGGCGTTGCCTCCGCTTCAGCTGTCTGTTGTGAGGTTGCTTCTGATGCCGGTTCCTCCTCCTTGGGAGATCCATTTTCTTCCACCTTTGCGGTCCCATTTACTGGGGTAACTGCTTGAGTAGTGTCACTCTTTACTTTGGGGGCTTCACTCACTTGCTCAGATTCTTCAGCTTCTTCTTCAGGTTCTGCTGGAGTTTCTTTAGGTGGCTCAGCCTTCGCAGGCTCTTGGACTGTGAATGGCACAAGTGTGGGCGATTCATCTTCCTCTGCTGCTGCAGCGGCTCTTGCTGCAGCTGCTGCCGCGGCGGCAGCTGCCGCTGTGCTCGGTGTCACATCTTCAACCATCTCTTCTTCTGATGAATGCACTACCTGCACATTGTTTGCCTCTTCAGCTTTACGCTCGGCTTTGCGCTTTTTCTCCAACAATTCCTCCTCTGTGATTTCACGGACGGGACCAAACCAGGGGAATTTCTTTATTCTTTCCCGTTCTTCTTCAGTGTCATCACGTGCGATTAGCAGAGTATGGCCCATGCCGCATGTGAGTATATGGACATGCGTACCCTCAAGTGGTTTGGCTTCTTTAGGAAATGTAGATGATTTGGGAGCGTTTTCACCGTAGCAAAGCTCCCCATAGGTTGGTGATGGTCCCCAGGCAATGATACTTTCATCAGCTGCGATCACAATTGATGTAGTACTGTGTGTAAGAAAAGAGGAAAACAATAGGAAATACATAAAAGAAAATCAATTATATAATAATAATATAAACCCAGCAACGATGAAAAGATAAAGTATCAAAACTTGTACATTTGTGTGGGCGATGTGAAACTCAGCACAAACTTTAACCCTAACACCCAAAAATCTTACAAAATCTTACGATGAAAAAATCTGCGCATGCATGAATCCCAGGGTCTCATGGCGCAATCACCCTAAGTGTTATATGCGTCGGAATTGCTGGCGGGCAGCAATAACCTGTGTAGCTACCGGTCCGTGATCGTGTGCTTGGCATGCGAGGGGTCAAAGGTTCGAATCCCGGGGGTGCCAAGTCAAAAATTCTTCTTCTCCATGACTTTTTCGGATCTTCTTTGACTTCCAATCCCAAAAAGCAGGGTCCAGTGTTAGGGTTAAAGGACCTATTCTAGAATATTACCAGAATCTTCTCTTGATAAATTGACAAATTAATCATAACAAACGTTGTCATCTCACCTGCAACCGACATCGCGTATATTCCAACCAGCCAGATCCTGCAGTGGCTTTGGATACATGGCCGCTTCACCTGTCCTCTTGGTCTGGCCCCATAATAATAATGACTCTGTATAGGTAAAACAACAATAGCTATGTTAACAAAAACTTCATTTTCAACAAATATCATTTCAGAAAAATGGCATAACTACAGACCCACCTCACCTCCCAACACAGCATTAGGGTTAGGGTTAGGCTTAGGGTTAGGATTAGGGTTAGGCACCCTGAGCGGGGTATTCTAGTTACTCTTAAAGCTGTCTGAAGGCAGTATACTTAGCCTGTGCCTTCCCCCAGTTAGGTGCTGTTTTCCAGTATTTGTTCGGCTTATATAAGGCGGAAAAAATAAGACACCATGTAATGATATAGAATGTCATGCAGGCAGTTGGGCGCAATGCTTATGCTAGTTGTGCATTGCGTATTGCGTGACTGTAACACGCTTTGAATTTATGCAAGCTTGAGTTGGGACTTTATTGATGCGCGTAGTAACAAAAGTCGAATAATTTCCGCCTCATATAACCCAAACAAACTTTAGTGTTGGTCTTCTGGTTGCATGACTTAATCGTGTTATTTATGTTTGTATAGCGTTGTTGTTTTTATTCCATTTTATGCAATTCCATTTGATCTAAGGCATTTGATCTTGTTATTTATCAAGTTTATTGTAAATGTAACTGTTAAGCCTTTTGCTATGGCGCCACAGTCCACTTTTCAGCATGTGATGGTGCCATCAGGACCCAAAATCTCAGTTTAAAAAAAAGAAGATGTTCAACTTACTACATTCATTGAGTGCCATTGAAAATGTAGCGCCGGCCCAGATCTTGACAGCTCCTTTGTTAACGATATCAAAGATTTTCACACTGCATGGGATAGGCTCATCTTTGGGGCCATTGTGACCAAGTCTACCGTAACCACCAAAACCCCAAGTGAAGATACGACCCTGCATATCCATGGCAACCTGGTGAATACAAAACATTCAAGAAAATGGTAATCTTGTGGTACAGTTTGCTGACATTTCATTCATAGTTCAGTATGTGTTGTACTTTTCAAGAATTGTTTAACAATATGATACCTGAAAAATAAAGCATTCCAAAAGTGAAGGGCACAATAAAATTCTGTGTGCATGAATTTCATCCCGGACCACTGTGCTACTTCAACTGTATTGTTTTTGCTCCACGCTGTGTCAGGATCACACACCAAATGTTTCAAAATAGTTTTTTAAATTTCAGACACAGGTTATAAGGTAAACTTGGATACAAATGCATAGAATCAGTTCTCCAGATTCTGGGGTAAAGTCCAACACAAAAATAAAACATACTTTTCTCAGTCGTCAACCATACCCTAGACCAACCTTACCGTATGATTGGCTCCACACGCCACATCCTTAATAACCACATTGGGTATTGGTATTGTGTCACGTCCTGAGCGCTCAATGAATAGAGGTATCCTTCGTGGTGTTGTGACACAGTCAAATGTGAGCTTACTGGACGTCACAAAATACTGACCGGTACTGTTATGACCTGAAAAAGAAAATCAGAAGGGATATTACATGATGCAAAAGATTTGTTCATATCAACGGTGATGGGGAGGGGAAACAGGGGTAGCCAGAGTCCTTCTCTATCCAACAAATTAGTGGTTTTCCAACCACAAGTGTCGCCTGCTTTGCAATTACCTTGGGAATGCAAGTTGTATTGTACAATCCCATAGATTCTACATGACCTTTGACCTAATGAATGAGACCAATGGGTCCTCCTTGAACATTCATTTGGTCCTCCTTGAACATTCATTTGAGATGCTGTTGTGAACACCTATTTACTTATAAAGGTAGAAATGGATATCATTCACTGCAATTGTTAACAATGCCCCAAATGATCACTACATACATAAATGACAAACAGTGAAAAATTCACTGACCATCCAGGATTTGAACCTGGGTCCTTCGAATCACCGGACCTTGAGAGTACTTTTACAGTGAACTCCTTTTCTCTTCTTTTGCTCTGTGGAGCAGCTGTAACTCCTAATTGGCAATTTCTTTATATTCCAACCCCTATTGTACAACTTTCCATGGAAATTCTGTTCCAACATTTAAAATTGACCAATCCTGAAGCTAATAGTTGCGATTCCCAAAACTAATGTAAACTTACATACTTGTGAGTAAGCCTTATGCCTACCAGTAATTTGTTTAAATTAATTGATTAAAATTTACAGTTAGGTTTGGATTAAAGTTAAGATGAGTGGATGGTTAGATTTATTTTGGTGCAGTTATTAGTTCTAGGATTATGGTCAAGATTAAGATTAGGATTGCAACCCTTTCAGGTATAATTTCATATCCCCCTACTTACCAAGTTGACTATACTCAGGGTGTCCAAATGAGTGTAAATTGCCTCTGCAATCCAGGATCATGCTGAAATCCCCACCACAGGCAACTTTGACTATGGGTTGACCCTTGTACAACAGCTGAAACATCATCAATATTACCATATAGAATTGTTAGATGCGTCATTGTAAAGTAAGGTCTCACACCAGCTTTTGCTATTTGCATGGAAACACGAAATTTGGTACCACTCGGTCGTTAAATCAAGCGATAGTGCCATACAATTGTCTAATTGGATGAAAATGCCTCCTAATAGTATTACTTTGTGAATTATCTTCAATGTTCACCTAAAGTATCGGGACTAAAATTTCTCACACATAGGATTCAGTTACATTCATATCCTCCTGCTCAAAAGGTGATGCACTGAATAATCAATATGCCTAATCACCAACCTCAGTTGGCCGAGGCAGATACCTCATAAACATGATTTGTTCTATCGACCCAAAATCTGATTTTACATACCTTACATGGTGTTCCCATAGAGGCAGTCTGATGACCAAGTCCTAACTGACCAAACTTATTATCACCAAAAGCAAACACTGTACCAGTTTCTGAAATATAAATCATGAGAATTGAAAGTAAGATAGCAAATTGAGAAAGTGTGATGTAAGTGACTCCTGGTTCATTCAAATGTTTAGTTGAATCAGGAACATAATGACTATACCATTTTTCACTCTGACGTTAATGCTTGCCCATCTATGCAGCATCTGTAATCGTGTGCACGCCAGCGCTCTGAGGGAATGCTAACGATTTGAAGCTTTGCCCAATAAAATGCGCACTGACGTCACTGCCATGTGAGGGTGAAAAATGGTATAGATGTTTAACAACTCCTCAAGACTGATGACCCTCCATCTAGCGTCTCAAAATTCGATTCAGGAATGTCGTATTTTGTGTTGCTAAACCACTAATAAACCTGGATGGCATATCATCACGTTTGGTTAAGTTAACCAAAACTGCAGATGTAGTTTACACTGTGTGTCTGCCTCCCATTACTTTTTCTATAGTGGACTATAATGTTGGCACAAGCTGTAAAAGGAATGCTGTAAGAATGCTTGGATAAAAGCCACAAGTAAGCGCATATGTGACGATTACGATGCAATAAATTCAAATTTCACAAGCCAAGACTGACTTGGACAGTAAGCTGTTGACTTGCATTAACTGCTTGCGTCTTTGGTCTGTAGGACGAGACGAGAACAGACGATAGACCAAAAGCGTAGGGGAGCAGCTATATTCTGACTACTTTTCACCAGAATATGCGGCGCAGAGACTTACCTGTGAGGCAGAGGGTATGATTGCGTCCTGTTGCAGCATTGACTATGGTATATTGCTTAAGACCTTCAATCAATGTAGGCTCATCACGACGGACAGAGTCACCATGTCCTAACTGCTCACAAATGTTACGTCCTGAAAAATGAGAAGATTGGGGATTTAATGTGACCTATGTGTTAATTGGGCTATTCCAGTTGAAATCCATACACCCCCTGTATAATAGTAGTTTCTTCTATTCAACTTAAAGCTAGGGAGCATGGACGCAATAAAATGGATTTTTTTTTAATTTAAAGATTGTTTTAATTTAAATCTGATTTTTCTCCCCAACCACAAAACATCCTCTGTAAAGTCAACCAGAGGCTCAAGAAAATGCCTATGAGTTAGCCACTCCAATTGAAATAAAAATCAAACCAATTTCACAATGGGACTTCAATGAGAACTAACTGGCAACAAAAGTTGGCAAATTTTTGGAAATAAGTGCCAAAACCATGCATTTTAGGGTGTTTTTTTTTGATTGGGCGATTTCATTTGACTGTATTGTCATGCAGTGATGTGTCGTACAGGGACTGCCTTTTGAGGAGAGTCTCGCTCTACTGTTGTCCTTAAATCTGATTCTCTCCTTACATTCTATTGTAAATGCTCTAAACAGCTCTCATTGACGACTCCAGAAGAGCTATTTAATGCTGTCCTGTAAATTCTAAAAGACAGTCCCTGGTCGTATGTTTCGGTGTTTGGAAATGAAATGGTCACCATAGCTGAATAAATCAGTGCTCACCCCAGCTATAAGCTTTCCCTTCATCTGACACGATGACGCTATGGCAAGATGTTGGACCTGAAAACACGGCACGCACTCGGATACCGTTAAGCGCCCCCAGACGGTGTGGTCCGATTAGGTTGCGTCCTCCTTGCAGTGGTTTGGCTACAGAGATCGGAACAAATCAAAAGTAAGTAAGTACGGTAAAGAAAACAATTTTATTGATAGGTTACTTTACCCTAACGCTAAACTGCAGGTTTTGCTGGCCCAGCCAGCGATTTCCTAGCCATAAGTGTGTGTATGATTTAGGCTAATTGCGTCATGTGCAAGGCATGCATGCGCAGTACGTGGTTTTCTTTGTAAGATTTTATAGTTAGTGTTAACCTGTATTTGTCAACACTACTCAGGGTCAGAATTTTGGTGAAAATCCAAGAATCGATTCTTGCAAAGATTCTTGTATACAATTTGCATGAATAAAAGTTGATTCTTGTAAACTTTTGTAATTTACGCATGAAGTTGATTTGCAAGAATCAAGTGATTCCGTCAATTAATTCTGCAATAATCAAGATTGATTCTCGCAGTGTGAAATAATATTTGTGCCAGTGAGCACCCAGCAGAGTGGAATTATGTGTGCTTTAAGGGGGTACTACACCCCTGGCCAATTTTTTGCATTTATCTCAAAAATCATAGCGCATTGGTGACAAGTAATACATGTATATTATAGGGGCAAGGACTACAACTACTGCACTGGAAATTTTATTTCAGCACAGACAACAGTTGTGGAGTTACAGTCAAAAATGAGGGAAACCAATATTTGATCAAAAAATCAATAACTACTTGCCTTGAGTTCCTGAATTTTCAGTGCAATAGTTGCAGTCCTTTTCCCTATAATATACATGTACATATCCTACTTGTCACCAATGCACTATAATTTTTGAGAAGATTCAATTATTCTGTATATTTTGGATGAGTCTTCATATACTTCATATTAATTGTAGCTTACCTGCAGATGATGCATTCTTAGGAGGGCGAGATCTCCCAGTCATATCCCAGTGTGTACCACCAGCAAACAGCAATTCTCCGCTGAATGGATTGGATTTGAGTTTCTGAAAGCAACAAAAACAGAATACCAAAATCAGGCCTACAATTTACGAATAAAATCATGGCCAGCAAAGACTGTGGAAACAAACATAATTATGACAGTTCTGGTAATTATTACAAAAAATCAAAATGTTTCTGTGGACACATACACACACACATATTCATTTTGCGAATAAGGTTTCTGGAAAACTGTATTGCCTACATTTATCTCTTTCATTAGAAACAACATTATTATCAAATAACATGTTTTTGTGCACTGGAAAACATACATGTACAATTGTACATGCAAAAATCTAAAAAATTTAAATGCCAATTTCTAGTTTGAATGTATGTGTATAATTTAAAACATTTTAAAATGTTACAAAACAGCAAAAACTCCTAGAATCGTAGCTTTTTCATGAGTCTCAACACAACATAAACAATAGCTTATCCTCATCATATCAATGGGCAAGGGATGAAATCAAAACTCGACTGGCGGATGACCGCCGGCAGGGTTAGCGGTGACCTGCTGAGTCCAGGGGTCCAGATTGGCAAATAAAGGGGTCCAGGCATCTAATTCTACACAGACGTACAAAATTAAGGGGTCAAAATTACGGGGACTTGCCCAATCAAGGAGTCCTGGACCCCAAGACCCCTTACAACGTTACCCCTGACCGCCGGTTCCCATTGTTTAGAATAGAAACTGGATGGAACCGGACAGAACTGGCCGTCAACTGCTGATTGAGTTTTGATTTCTTCCCCAAACGCATGTTTTCTGATAAGTTTTTAACACTCATAAAAGGTTTTGCCACTATAATTTGGCTGCATACCGATTCAGTGATGTTGACTTAGGAATTTCAAGCAGTTAAACCGATCGCATTTGTGTTAAAAAATACAGACACGCATGATCGTTAACAATGGCATTTTCAGCATTTATGGCAGTCTGGTTGAAAAAAATATGGTGTGGGGTATATTTTAGAGGGGGAGCGTTTAATAGAGCAAATACAATAAATCATGTGGATATGCAATGCTGACCTAGATCAAACATAATTCTGAATTTCCTTTTAATAATTTAATTCTCATGATCTAATATACTATCCCAATTATTTCCTGACTGACTGATTTCTGCCACATGGATAAACTGAAATGACATTCTACAGCAGGATGATGCAGAAATACTCTTTGAAATATAATGTATGACATTCTTTTCAATGCTCTCTGGAGACTATTGCATGTAAATATAATTATCATCAACACACGTTACACACTGTTGGACAAAAATAAACCAAGTCACACAAATTTACCAGGGGCAAGGAGTCCTTGTCATACACGTAGCTGCAAATTTACGTACAAGTAATTGAAAAAGGGCTGTGAGTATGGGCATGTGGTTTTGCATTTGTTTTTCCCACCTTTTGTGTTGTTCAAACCAAACCGAGACTTCAAGACAACCGGGGTTGTCTCCAGTTGTCAAACTCGGTTGTCTCCAGTTGTCAAACTTTCACAGCATAACTCCTCGCTCTTAAAATGCCAAAAGGGAATTTTTACAATCTGGGACCTTGCGGGTTCAAGGGTGAAATCCCCGATTAGGCAGAAAAAACATGGCCTGTGCGTTTTTGTCACCTGGTCTGGCAACACTTGCCCACTCTCCTATTTGGGTTGTTTTTGTTTATTTTCTTATTTTTTATTATTTAAAACAAACAATGAAAATTGCATACTGTAAAAGTGATAATTTTTGTGCTACATTTATTTTTGTGGTTTTCTTGGAAGCTGCTACTGCAAAAATAACAATGTGCAAATATATTCCTTTTGTGTTTCAGGTCAATGTTGGGAAACTTAGAATCGTGAATTTAAAAACAAGGCAAACAGTTCAAAATTGCCAAACACAAAAAATTTATTGTGCAAAAATACAGTATTTTCCATGGTAACCTTTCATTGTGCAACTGGAAAGTAAAATTGTGAGAAAATGCAAATTATCACTCCGACTTGACAAGTTACAAAAGATCTTTAATCAATACCAGCTATGTATAATTCACACTCTATGACTAAACATATCATGTTGTAGTGCATACTTAAGGTGGATCATGAGGAATTTTCAGGCTAAGCATTTTTTTACATAGAATTTAAAGGCAAATTACACTGATTAGACAAGCTAATTGGACATATGGTTTTAATAATTTATGGATTTTAATGATCAATATTCATTCATTCCATGTACAGTTAATGAGCTAATATCATAAATATGATTTAAAATGTGAACTGAAAGCGTTCAGGAATATGTTATTTTTGCCAAACAATGACATTTATGTTCAGGGTACTTTTAATTTTACAGGATATTATTAATTCTGCAAATATGAACGTTAAAGGGAGGAGGGGGAGGGGGCTAGATAATAATAATACGTCAGAAACACTTTGACCAAGATTCAAAGTAAAATTCTGTGAAAAGAGTATTTCCTAATTTCTTATCCACCTTAATTCATTCCACATTAATATTCTAAACTGCAAAAAAGCAACTCTTTACTCACTTGGCAATTCTAAACAGAAACTGTGTTGAACCCTTGATATTATCTGATTCATTAGAAATACACATTTCATGGATATACAATAATAATAGAGACGTGTGCAACACTGCCCTAAAGCGATTCATTCATAACACATTTTTTCTTCAAAGTTCAATTATTTTGAATTTCTCTTCTCAAAACATCAACATTTATCACGGAAATATAGGCTATTCCAGTTTAAAATCATACCCCCTATGGAAGATCTTTTATAGCTTTGGAGTGTGAATTTCAAATGGGGCTACCTGAATGGGTGACTCCATTTGAAATCTACACCCCTGTGTGTGAGATTAAGGTTATTGTCTTCCATAGGGGGTGTATGGATTTCAACTAGAATAACCCATTTTGGAGCAGATGACACTGAATGGGTGACCCCATTTGAAATCTACACCCCCTGTGTGACAGATTCAGGTAATGTCTTCCATAGGGGGTGTATGTATTTCAAATGGAACATCCCAATCAGAATGAATCTCATAAATGAATCAGATGAATACAATTACTTCAAACAAATGAAAATGCATTTCCCCTTCTTCCAACTAGCTGCGGGTTTAACAGCATACAATAAATGGTACTGCGTATACAAAACCGCATTAACAGCTAGTAACATCAATGCAAAGAATATCGTAATATGGATTTTTTCCCCAATCTTTTTCTGCTTCATCTGGCTCTTCATGTCATATTCACTGAAAGGTGATCGTAGTTTATTCATGCTCATGCATGGTAATCAGTGTTATACCGACGTACGGAAAAAACCCTGAATTTTATAGGCTGATGTTACAAAATAAACTGTACAATATGATGGAATGTTTTGCATAAAATGCTTATTGGAATATTTCTATGCTATTCTAGTGTGGAATATTGAAGTTTCCTGAAAATGTATGTGCTAGGGTTGGATTACACACCTCAATCACCAAACTGATATTTTCTTGTTTTGTTGTTACTGATCCTGTACTCTTATAACTGTGGAAACGAGGTGCGCTGTATGCACACAAAAAGTATCTTTTTAAACAACTGATTTCTTAAAGACACAAAACTAAATTACCAAATAAAGTTAGTCTGATACATAGAGAAATTTGTTCTGCATATTTTGATTCCTCATTCAGCACCATGCACGTTTATTCCCAATATGGCAAATTTGAATGACATTGTAGGTAGTGTTTCAAAGTGACAAATTTGGATGTTTCTACACACAAGCAACGCAGCAATCAGTATTTAAAATATTTTACAACTTAGTTAACATACCCATTGTCAACAAACATGAAACAGATTTGATTTCTGAACATGAGTACATTTATTAAAAAAACACATTTTAGTTCATTTGCAAGCAATCATTCATGCACTTATACAATTGATGTAATTTCAACATACATTATGCACTTGTTCAATTTACTAAACATACATAGTGAAACTGTCAACTCAAATGCCATACAATATTTATGTGTGGCCTGTTGTAACATAATGTTCACTTCAGTATCACGATGTATTCAGTAAATTCTCGTTTAGTGATTGACTGAATACAAATTGAGTTCCTCGGCATAAGGAACTCTGTGCAATCCAATATGAGATATAATTTCAAAGATGGGTACAATCTGTCAGGTTACCAGTACTTCTTTTTGTCGATATTTCTGAAAAGAAAATATTTTAAGGGTATTTTCCCCGAACTCCCCGATTTATCAGCCATTTTTAAGCGACTTCAGATAATTTCAGATTTTGTTACTTCCCTATTAGTCAAAAACACTATGACCTATAAAATTGTACTTTACTGTAGAAAATGGAAATAACTAAACAAACCCAAATTTTATGTTTGAAACCATTTCAGTCCTACTGACCAAATACAATACTATCCAATTAAAAAAAAATTAAGAAAGAAGACAGACCTCAGAATTCAAGAGCCCCAAACAAATCGCCATGGCATTCATTAGATCACAGAGACGTACCCTAGATTCACAGGTGCACTTATCCTTTATGTTCCATAATAACCTGATACTAGTTCATTGCGATGACCACAATCACTCTGTACTGACCACTGCATGCGGCAATTACCTCTTACAAGTGTAATGTAGCATACATGTACGAGCGCTAGTCATGAAAACATTGCCTGACTTGATTTGGGAGGCCTAGTCATTGAGTGAGTTAATGATGACATTTGTTCCATCAATTGAGGCCCAGTCATTGAGTGAGTTAATGAAGACATTTGTTCCATCAATTATGTTCTCCAAATTGTTTTACTTTTTTTTTCTTCACATATTTGTTTTTGTATAGTATAAAAAAAAGGTAATTTCTACCCATCCCTTACAGTGCATCATCACAGTAAGTCAAACTTGTAATGATTCTAATCAAATAACTCTAATCGAACGACTCGAAATTGTAGGACTTGTGACTCAACTTGAGACTCAAATCCCAAATGACTTGACTCGACGCTTCAGTGACTCAACTCAAGTTTGGTGACTCGAATACAAGTTTGCAGTTAATAACTTTGGAGGCTCAGCTGTCATTGTGATAATTATTTTTTTCATTCCATCAATTGTTTTCTCCAGTGATATGAAGAGTATAAGTGAATTACTATTGAATGCCTTGTGTGCTATCATAGCGTAACATGACCGCCATAAAGAAAATATGTAGAGTTTAAGGATACGAGACATGATTTACCGACAAGTGACTCATTTCGAATGCGATCATGAATTTTGAAGAAAAAAAAAAGTTTCCACAGGCTTCGTTGGGACTCGAACCAGCGATTCTAAACTTCCTTCGATTACGCGTCTAGCGCTTTACCACTCGCCACCATGGCAGTTGAGCGGAAGAGTGTAATGATAAAAGATAAATCTCATAATGCCATCTTTAGCCTTTTGTTTACTAAAAAAGACGCGCTTTTGTAAAGATAGATTAGCCGTTTATGCATAAATAGCACGAACGTTTGGGAAAGGTTTCAAACAAATAATAAAGACACTGATGTGATGATGAAATTGCGTGAAGTCGGGAATTATCTGCGTCGCAATGTTTTGTTTTGGTTTTAGGAATTTGACCTTAAAATGTACGACTTCATGACATTATCATTCGAAATCAACAAAAGATATTTCAACACTATATGTCCTCATTCTTTCTCTAGAATGTTTTGTACATGTGTATGTGAAATAGCTTCAACAATGGTTCGCTGCATAATGGTAAAAATAGCCTTGACCTAAAAAAAGGCGAGAGGTACCATATTTACGGATTCAGGCTAAATTTAAAATTGATATAAAACGTTTGTTTATTGATCGATTACAAAAATTTATTTTTGTCGTATATAGAAATTGTATCTGGCGTGAATTACACTACAGTTTTTATTCCTAGGGCTCTTTGACTTCTTCAAATAATTTTTTTAATGATAGAGTGAATCCCCTGGCCCTCTACAGGGTGTATCAAAATTAAGTATACAGTTTAAAAAATGCCGCTAGATTAAAAAGTATGAGGTATTTGGTCAAAATTCTTTAGTTAATAACTTAATCAACATCTTGTCTTCCTACAGCTGAAAAATCACTGGCGTGTGACTATTTATAAGGATTTGGTGGCTACTTTTGTGAGCCAAGTACAAAAAGCAGTTCTTGCCAAGTCAATTGGGTTTAAATGCCGGTGCTTTTTATTGTTCTGCAGCCAAGAGAAACATGCAGGTGTACAGATCATTTGTCCTCATTGTTAGGGTTCCAATCATGTGCATGTGTGAGTTACATAACACGTGACTTTTGGTAAATCTGGGCAACTATATCCTTACATATGCTAGGTTTTACTTGACAAGAAGAATAGCAACATTAAAATGGATACTCCACAGTACACGCCGAGCAAATGGCCTTCCTTGTTGCAGTGACAAGACAAGACAATGTACCATCGCACCCAGACACCAGCAGACGGAATCTCCGAAGCACTTCTAATGCACGTCCCCCTTCACGTGGCGCTATTTACAAAAACGTTGCGAAGTATCAGATAACTGGAACGAGTCGTATTAATCTGAACAGAGAACATTGTGGTCGCCCCGAACTGGAAGCTCTGTTGTTTATATCCTAGCAGTTCGTAACACTCTGCAGGCGGGACAAGCAGGAGGTCAGATTAGCTGCCGTCGAAATGGACTTGGAATACCACCTGCAACCAGAATAACTCGTTTATGACTTGCGATTTCATCCCTATCAGACGAAGCTAGACGATAAGGAGCCATCAACTTCAGCAAGCAGATCACCAACGTCGCACTGTGTTCTGTCAGTGGCTTCTTGCCCGTCCCCTACGTTTCCTGTAAGATTTCATCATTGGTGATGAAGCAGAGTTTGCATTAAATGTTTTCAAAAGTCCTCTTGCAGACCTTGATGAACTTTAGAGACGCAAAATTGCACAATTTGACATTATCAGGCAGGACAGACCTCTCAGTAGGAGTGATGTGAACGCCATGTTAAGAAGAGCCGAAATCTGCATACAGAAGAATTGTGGACATGTGGAAGACCAAGACTAAAACTGTCAATAACTGTAAACAGTAAAGAAAGTGGTGATACTTTTTTTGTGATTTGTATGTTGTTTTGATTTTTATTGACTTCGCACAACTGCTTTTTGTACTCAGTTCACAAAAGTAGCCACCAAATCCTTATTATTGGTCACACGCCAGTGATTTTTCAACTATAGCAGGACAAGATGTTGATTAAGTTATCAACCAGAGAATTTTGACCACAGACCTCATACTTTTTAATCTAGCGGCATTTTTCAAACTGTATACTTAATTTTGATACACCCTGTATAATTACGCACAAAAGATCGACCCCCCTTAAGTTAAACTAAGACATTGTACCTCAAGAACTATATCCAAATCTATAACCCTTAAAGGGGGTACTACACCCCTGGCCAATTTTGTGCCTATTTTTGCATTTTTCTCAAAAATGATAGTGCATTGGTGACAAGTAAGATATGTATATTATAGGGGCAAGGACTACAACTACTGCACTGAAAATTCAGCAACTCAAGGCAAGTAGTTATTGATTTATTGATCAAATATTGGTTTTCCCTCATTATTGACTGTAACTCCACAACTGTTGTCTGTGCTGAAATAAAATTACCAGTGCAGTAGTTGTAATCCTTGCCCCTATAATACACATATCTTACTTGTCACCAATAAGCTCTAATTTTTTAGAAAAATGCAAAAATAGGCACAAAATTAGGCAGGGGTGTAGTACCCCCTTAATATCCCAATCTACACATTTCAAATCCAAACCTGCAAAGTATTATATACGTTGCTGACAAAGTATTCCATACTTTGCTGGCTAGAATACCTTGCTTGAAAGTAGTTGGCTTATGGTGTGAATAAGGGGTTCACCCCCACACACAAATTAACAAAATGCTTCCGACACCCTTGAAATGAAGCCCTTAAAATAGTTTTTGTACACATAATTCTTTATTTGTGACTTCCCAAATGACAATTTTGATACCTTTTACTATATATTTAATCATTAGTCTAAAGACCACTGAATCTGAAACTAAATTAGAGACAGCCCTTGAAGATCTACATACACGGGTATGTAAATGAAAGTGAGTTTTTATCCTTTGAAGAGCTATGTAATTGAAAGTGAGTTTTAAGTTTCAGAATGCTAAATCTTCATTTCTGCTTATTTAATTAAGCCCTATAAATCATCTCATTGCAAAAAACACCACAATGTTTATTCTTAAAATCTTACACTCTTATGCAAATTCACATCCTGTTTGATAACTGGTCCTATCCAAAAACATCATAACACTTCTTGACATCGTTACTAACATATTTACCCAAACATGTACAAGAACTCCAAAAAATGTTAATATTTAAAGATCATATCAATTTTCTGATGTCTCGGCTGAGTCGGCAAGCAGGTCTCATACGTGGTACACTTTGCCACACTACTATTATCATACAATCACACTGCTTATTGATGTCATTTTGTATTATAATCCACTCTTTTCATTTCAAGTGATGAGTGTATCAACGGGAGAGCTCAGATTGCATCTCTCTGCTCCCTCCGATGATGCAAATAAAGTGGTCTTTATGATTATAGCATTTGTGGCCTCAAGTAGCAGATCGGAGTAAATGGAATTGCTCTGTGAAGTCTACATTAAAGATCTAAAATGTATATAATGCAGTGGTTTATTTTTTCAGGCTAAGTTTATTTTTGGGTTGTCATATTAGTTCATCATTTCAAAATTGTGTATCTATGTATAGGTTGCTTATTTTCACTAGCATTTTACTAGCATGGTTGGGTAAGTGAGAAGTTCATCACAATTCTTGGGCCCTAGCTACAAGATGATTTGACATTTGCTTTCTCTTTAAAGCTCACATGTATCTTTTTTTCAGAAATTAAAATAGTTTTGGTTTGTTGAAAGTAATCACTTTGTAGTTTTGTACATGTATTGTGTATTCTTTTCTCAAATATTTAACTGTAAAAAACAAACCTACCCATTTGTTTTCATAAAATTTCTCAATTCCCAACAAGCTGAACATCACATTTATATAACCTGTTCACATGATAACCCTTTATAAGGCGGGTTAGAGGGGAGCATAATCTATTGTTGTTTGCACACAAATATTGACACAAATAAAGCTGACACACAAGAGGAATGGCATGAGTTCTATAAAGGACATCCCAAAATGTGTCATTGCCACCCCATGTGCATTACTTTTCTCAAGGCGAGGAAAACGCCCAGAAGTTTAATTTTGATATATTATATACCTTAATTCAAGAACCGCAAGACCTATGGAAATTTAAGTGATTACTGTTTTCTTGCCTCAATGTATTAATAAAAAAAGTACACTGCAGTGTTTTAGTTAAATTATGTTCCTGCCAACTCATTTATAAATAAATCACAACCATCAAACTTGCTTCAAATGAAAATTTGATGCCTTTCCAGAATGATGTTCAGTGACGTCAACTCAATGACATAATAAACAAATATTGAGCTAAATACATGTATGTGACACCACTGTTTATCTTCCATTTCCTTGATGTGAATATATTAAGAAAACCAATTTATTTGCCAGAATGAAGTGGATTACAAATGATTGTACACTCAAGGGAGGAAAGGAGCTTAGTTTTATAGGAATTAATATTCATTCATATACAGTATAAATATTCATGAAGCAATGAACCAATAGTAGCTGACCTTTCACACTCGGCAGTCCACGCTTTATAATGCGTGCCGGTTCGAAATTCTGAAAATTGGTGAAAGCGTTGGGGTTTAAACTTTTTGGGTAAAAAGCGTGGACTGATATAAAGCGTGGGATTAAAATAAAAGCGTGGGGCTTCTTCCAACTTACAGTATATTTTTATTGAATGATAAAATAATCATAGTTCCAAGAAAAATCACCAAAACTTGCACACTATGTCGCAAGATAAAATTCCATTTGATGCAGGCTCGCGCTTGTTTACGTGAATCCAGTGCAATGTACACAATATCCTCCCCGAAGCGCTGCCAAAACACCTACGCTATATGCAAATGTCCGATTTTCCATGACGTGTTATTTTTCTTTACATTGATCGTATATGAGTGACGCCATTAACATGCATAATTGATTGCGCCAAGCAGCACGGAAGAAGTAGGATATAGTCGCTGAACACAGCGTCGTCCAAGTTTCATGACAAGAACAACATTTGAACACCATAAAAGTACAGTTATTCATTAAAATGCTTATTTTACAGTGCAGTAGTAGTTTTTCACATATAATTTGCATTGTTCACGTAATGTATCAATTAACTTATTGGAGAGAAAAGCATCGGACTCGCACATGTGAAATAGGTGCAGAATTCAAGCGTACTTGATACTTGAACCAAATTGCGTGCGACTTTGTCAGTTTACAAATAGCGGAAAAAGCAAAAAGTGGTGGGGGTCAAGAATTTTCAGTATAAAGGGTGCCTCAGTAAAAAGCGTGGGGGTCAGGAATTTTCAGTATAAAGGGTGCCTCAATAAAAAGGGTGGGGGTAAAATAAAAAGGGTGGGAGTCAAACCCCACTGCCGAGTATGCCTTTGATAAGTGTCCTTGATGCATTAATTTTTGACAAGGCACTCCTTACAGCCTCAAAACAATATCATAAAATCCGAAAATAGTATGCATGCATTATTTAGCAGTTGACATTTCTTCCTTCTTTTCTGTTTTTTAAAAAATATTTTTTCAACTCTCATATTTCTCACATTTAAATTTGAGGTAATAATTCAACACATGTCCTTCACAGAACTGAGTCAATTCCACAGCCAATGGCCAATAGCCAGTTGGGTAACGGTTTCTTTCACTTTACCTCGTTATTTTGTTTTAAAATGAACAGAAACACGCCCTGATAGTTAGCTTATTTCAGCATTTTGGGTAAAAAATTTTACCACAATTTGACGGAAATTGTATATATGCTGAATTATGACAATTTGTTAAAATTGCTCTCTTGATCTGACAAACAACAAATTTGGCTGATTCCATTTACATACATATATAGGTGAGTTGGGACATACATGTGTGAACATTACAAATATGTTCATTGTTTATTGCACTTAAAGAGGTGTTTTCTCATGTCTGTTCTTTTCCAAAATTAGCATTTTTGTGAAAAATTAATTGGTAATAAATCCACTCTACAGTTTAACAACATTTCCTCTATAGATTATTATAGTTATGCCATATAAATATTTTCATGAATAAAAGCATTTAACTGCTAGTTAATAATGTTTTAAAATGGACAGATAGTTAGCTTATTTCAGCATTTTGGGTAAAAAATATTAACACAATTTGACGGAAATTGTATACATTATAGCTTTGAAGTCAACATAGTCATAACGTATGATTTCCATATTTTAATTTTGTCATTCTTATGCTGAATTATGACAATTTGTTAAAATTGCTCTCTTGATCTGACAAACAACAAATTTGGCTGATTCCATTTACATGTATATACATGTAGTTGGGACATACATGTGTGAACATTACAAATATGCCAAAAAATCAGGTTTGAAAAAAAAATTAACCAATTCCATATTATACATGAAAGATCATAAATGTACATGTATATATGGCTTTAACAGGGGTTAACAACACCAATCAATTCCAATTTGTCCAAACCCCACATCTAATTGCAAGCATCAGTCATGACAATAACAAACAATTTACAACAACTCTTCCTCACTAACTCAGCCACTCACTCATGCTAAGAGGTGTATGAACTCTCACATACATTCACAATGAAATTCAACTATCATCAAAACCTGTCCAGGGACCCTAGCTGCAAAGCAACTGATGAAAACTGCATGCATGCGCACATCATCAACCAAACACTTGCGCTTGCCTGCCTGAATACTTGACGATGCTAAAATAACCTTACAATACAATAAAGTATACAATGTACATGTGTATGATTGCAAAAATTGGATTGCCAGCCAGTTCCTCAATCTTTGCTGAAATAGAAAACATTTATAATAAATGAAGTGGCATTAACATCTTGCATAACAAGATAGCATCTGATACTCTGTATGTCAATATGGCAACCTCAATTCAACGCTATTCAAAGATACAAGCAATTCACTTGAAAGAACATGCCATTTAAGTGCATTTTTTCATCACAAAATCTATGTGGTATTCTGCACCCAGGTTACTGACATTTGCTATTCTTGTAGTCAATATTTTCAGGAATAAATCTAGATTCACAAATAACCAATGTTATGTAATAAATTTGATGTGTGGGTTGGAAAAAATGTAATTTGTTGTCTGTTTTCTATCCAAATTTGCAGTTTTGAGCAGGACTATATTGGATTGATTGACTTACAGACTTTTAAAAGGTTACTGACACTTCATCTTCTCATGGAATGACATTTTGTTGACATATTCACAACTAACATATGCCGAAGATAAACAAATTGACAAGTGCAATAAACATGAAGTGTCTTCTAAAGAGGTGTTTTCTCATTTCTGTTCTTTTCCAAAATTAGCATTTTTGTGAAAAATTAATTGGCAATAAATCCAGATACAGTTATAATGACATGTCCTCTATAGATTATTATAGTTATGCCATATAAATATTTTCATGAATAAAAGCATTTAACTGTGACTACCAGTCACATCAAAAGGATAGACTTTGCAGGAAAAATTAAATTTTAGATTTATATTCCAAGCTCAAATTGTGAAACATCACTGCAATTGATCAAGACACTCAGATATATAGTGAAAATAAATCCCAATTAATTTTTATGTTCGTTATTTCTTTGCACATGATTTCATCTTGAATTGAAGGAGTTTGCCACAAAGTCCAATTTTGTATAAAAATGACTGGTCACAATTACAGATTCACAAATTTAGGAAGTCTATAAAGATATGAATTTAGGGTTTGAAAACAGGCACACAAGCATACAGTACAACACCCATATTTGCAGTTTTGCAGTAATTGGCAAATGAATCAACTTACAGTCGTGCTGATCATAACTCAAAACAAGTTATTCAAAGCCTTTGGAGGCAGCGGTGGCCATAGCCAGTAGCACAGAGCAAAATGCTACTAAATGTTGATCACTTTGCTACACAATTTTGGAAATGTGTAGCAAGTGTATAAATGTAACAAAAAAAAAAGGAGTGTAAGCTGGTAATGCTGATAATGGTATGCATAAAAAATGTCTTACGTCCAACGCTGTTTGGAGGCAAATCCATTTTGACTGACTTAATCAAGTTTTAATGTACATGAGCAAGCACACATGAAATCGAAAATCAGTCAGTTTTTTGAAAAATTCAAAACTTTTTTTGCAAGTATTGATGAATTTCTGAAAATAGGGTCGTCTGAAGGTATGGGTAGTGAACACCACACATGGTAAACATTCATGTGAACCAGTTTTGTGACCCACATTTTTCCATTTTCAGCCAATTTTACACCTTGAACTTCCCATAATGCAGCTTTGGCTTACGTTTGGTTGCAATTGGAATTGAACTATTCATGTGAGACCAGATTTTGTATTTTCAGCCCATTTTCAGTGTATTTTCAGTCCATTTTGAAGCTGACCTCAAATGACCTTTGCCCTCAGTACACAGTACATGTAGGTACATGTAACCTTGAACATCACCATGAAAGTACCCATAATGCAGCTTTGGATTACGTTTGGTTGCAATTGGAATTGAACTGTTCATATAAGACCAGATTTTGTATTTTCAGCCCATTTTCGGACTGTCCTCAAATGACCTTTGACCTCAGTACCGTGATTCGTCCGAGTATAGTCCCACGTCGAGTATAATCCCACCCCCATTTTTCAAAAAATTTCAGAAATTGTAAAAAAAAAAAAAAAAAAAATGTTTTTTTTTTATAAGTTTTTTTTTCGGTTTTGGAGTGTCCCTGGACCAAGACCTAGATGATAGGATCATTCATGGTTGACCTAAAAAAAAAATTCATGTCATACTCTATTAATGATTTCAAAATGCATTGAATTTGAATGCATTTTGAAATCATTAATAGAGTATGACATGAAAACATTCTGCGTGTTTCTACTGAGGGTAAAATTCGGGCCATGCCGCGTCGCGTGCGTGCGCGTGCCGGGTAAACGAGCCCAGTAGAAACGACTTGGGTAATCGGTTGCCGTGTCATGCCGGGTCATGTGCTTTCGCCTTTCGTGATCCACCTCTTGAGGTGGATCATGCCGGTCAAAGCGTGTAATCTGCGCAGTAAAACGAGCCGTGTCATCGGTTGCGCGGGTCGAGTCATGCGTGTTGCAAAAATAACGCGATTTATATTCTACTTGTATAGTCTAGCTTAGGCCTATGATGTAGTAGGTTCCTTCTTTCCGATATTATATTCACTGGACACATGTGTGACTCGCATGAACTTGATGAAGTAAAATGGATATGACTTTACTTAGTCTAGGCCTACTTCTTTATAGTTAATGAGTTGGTTATATCTTTATAATTAATGAGTTGGTTATATATCTGTAAATTAATTATCATAATAGCCAATTACTAGATCCACTGGTAAATTAATGCAATTTGGATTTTACGAAAATACTAACTTGTGATTGTAGGTCATATGCCATTAGCTGCCATCCGTAGACATTTAAATTTAGGATATAATTAACCGTCAAATCTGTTTTCCGTACTTCGGTTTACAGGAAAAAATGCCGTGCATCGTGCGAGACACGGCTTTCTGGTCTCAGTAGAAACAAGCTGGGGAACGGTGGCCGGATTATGATTGGTATTTTGTGCCCGAAAAATAGCGGGTCAAAAAGCCGTACGCTCAGTATAAACACGTGGAAAGTATCAATTTTCATATTAAAAATACAAAATATCTTGAATTTTTTTTTTTTATTTTTTTTTTTAGGTCAACCATGAATGATCCTAGCATCTAGGTCTAGGTCCAGGGACAACACCGAAAAAAATAAACTTAAAAAAATTTAAATTTTTTTTTTTTTTTTTAATTCGAGTATAATCCCCCCCCCCTATTGTGAAAAATTTTCACATAAAAAACGGGTGGGACTATACTCGGACCACTACGGTATATGACCTTAAACATCACCATTACATGTAAATGAAAGTACCCATAATGCAGCTTTAGATTACGTTTGGTTGCAATTGGAATTGAACTGTTCATGTAAGATCAGATTTTGTATTTTCAGCCCATTTTCAAGCTGACCTCAAATGACCTTTGACCTCAGTATATGACCTTGAACACCACCAATGGATGAGGGTTCCCATAGTGCAGGTTTGACCCAAGTTTGATATAAAATAGGATGGTTTGAACCCAATACTACAAATTAATTGGTCGAGCTATGAGTTTTAAAATATTGGACTCGACTTTGTCTCGTCCAATATTTTAAAACTCATAGCTCGACCAATTCAAACCATCCAATTTTATATCATTATTATGTTTTCAGAATCTTAGTCCCTATACTTTGTTGTACAGAGCTGAAGCGTCCGATTTTTTCACACACATGGACGCTTTAAAAAAAAACCTGGGCTGTTTTTAATATTCGCATACCCAATTTTTTAGCGAGAACGTTTTAAATTTTAAATTTTGCGCCAATATACGTATTTTTAGAACCGATCGTATGGGGACCATAAATTGTGCAAACAAGACTAATTTATCGAGACAATTTGCAAAGATAATCAATCGTCTGCAAAAAAAAAGATGGCGGAGGCGGCGGCGGAGGTCGAAGCGCAGATCGCTTTCCTGAAGTAAATAGCCAAGAACTAAACGATATAATCCAACAGAAAGATAGCAAAAATACTCAGAGAAGCACTGCTGGTCAAGTGAACATTTTCAGGGATTATTTGCAGGCTAGAAACCTCGACCACAATTTCGAGCAGTGGAGCAAGCAACAGTTGGCAGATACATTGAGAAAGTTTTACATCGAAGTTCGGCGAGCAGATGGAAAGGAATACAAAACCGGGAGCAGGGTGCGAATTCTTTAAAAAAAATTGCGTAGCAGTTTTTGGCTAATTCATCATAATCAGGATACTTTCATATATCAAAGCACTATAAAAATTGCTATACAAATGCAAAATTGGGTAGCAGTTACTTCAAAATGTGGAGCAAACTGCTATGCGATACAGCCAAATTCGAACCCTGACCGGGAGCTTGATAAACATACGAGCTGGCTTGAATCGACACCTCAAAATGAAAGGAATAGCAGTTAATATTATATCGGAACCAGTTTTCGCTCAAGCAAACCTGGCATTTGCGGCAAATCAAGCAAAGTTGAAGAGGGAAGGTCTAGGAGACACGACACACTACGTACCGATCGATGCAGATGACATGACAAAACTTTATGAATCTGAATCAGGAGTTTTTGATGTAGACACGCCGGAAGGGTTGCAAAATAAAGTATGGTTTGAGTTGATGTTTTTCATCTGTCGCCGAGGATGCGAGAACCTGAGAAAGCTGGAAAGGATGAGATGACTAAAAAGATACGCGGTGACAGCATGAAGAGTCGCGTTGATGGTGGAAGAATGTATGAAACAAAAACAGAACGTTGTCCGGTGGCATCGTTTGAAAAGTACCTATCTAAGCTCCATCTAGACAACAACACATTATTCCAGGCACCGATCCGGTCTAGATCAGAAAGTAGCGGAAAGCCATGGTATAGAAATGCACCAGTAGGTGAGAAAACTCTAGGCAATTTCATGTCTAAGATTTCATTAGCTGCAGGTCTTTCGAGGCGTTACACAAATCATAGCTTAAGAGCGACTTGCATCACTAGGCTTGATGAATGTGGGTTCGCAGCAAGGGATATCTGCAACGTGTCGGGACACACAAACGAAGCCAGCATCAGGACTTATATTGGTCGACAGAATGATACAAAAAAGCAGAAAATATCAGATGCATTGTATTGTTCGCTTGGTGAGAATGAATTAGTGCCGGCAACATGCTCTCGGGCACCTCCGTCGCCGTCTCCACCTCCACATTCAGAAACTGGGCATGAGCCTGATGAAGCAACAGAGTTATTACTTACAAACTCGCAGATGCAAAGTTTGATGGACCATTGCGGCGTAGATCTTCCTGCCGGTGTCATGCCTGCAGTAGTAGAACAAGCACCGTTGGCGCTACCGCAACCGCAACAACAAATAAGTACAACTACCAGAAGTAGTAATTTAGTACTATGCTGTCAAGCAGACAAGACAATAGGAACATAAGTATGAACTTCCACAACTGCAGCGTCACCATTAATTACAATTGACTAAATTAAAAACAGGCCTCGAAATAAGCCAGAATTTCTGAGGGCCATTTGGGCCCTTGATCTTAAATGTTTGAGGGCCCTCACAAATTTTTGGGGGCCCAAATTTGGGCCATTGATTTTAACCTATGTGACCCCACGAAAAAGTGAGTAACTGTAGGAGCCTAAGGAAAATAAAGAAACAAATAACCCATAATATGTTAACATTCAAATGAATAGATTATTTAATAAGTAGGAGTAATTAAGTAATTAGGAATTAATTAATACTAGCGGGACACCCGCGCTACGCGCGGGTCCCCGCTAGGTGAGTAAATGGCAGCGTTCACTAAAACGGGAGGAATTACTGAACAGGTAGAATCATTGAAAAGGTAAATTTCATTTATCTGAGTCTGACCCTCGTTAAGCCTAAGTTTCCATTTTAGCTTCTTTTTTTCTTTTTAGTTTCTTCTACATGGGCCAATGTTGTTCCATTTTTTAAAAACATTTTGCTGCTAAGCTTGCAAATTTCCGTTACCGTGTTTTTTATTTACTCAATCCCGTTCCCATTATTTTCTAAATCTGTCCTTTCTTACATTTCCCTGTTGACTTAATTTTTTATTTGCTGCTTAGCTTGTGATTTCCCGTTTTCATGTTATTTATTTAGTTAACTGTCCTCAGTTTAATAGCTTTTTTTATTTAAATCATCTAATTTTATTAGATTTTATTATTCTTTCTTTCTTTAGCCTGTTTTATTCCCGTTTTCATTTTCTTACTGTGACTAACTATAGGCTAACCAAAATACTCGTAGGCCTACCTGTTTGTCCTCATTTTGTTTTCTTTTTTAATTACAGTAGGCCTACCTCTTCATGTTGTTTGTACTTTTTAACACACATCTTTTCCCCGTATTTATTACGCCTACGGTCGGTCGTTCACCCGTATTATCATTCATTGCGGGACTCTGCGTCGTTTTGGCGTAGTGCTGCGTTACCAGGCGCTATCGCTGCGCTTACGCGAGCGGCTTGGCATTAGATACGCCCGTCACGACGCCAAGACGGGCTAGCTTGACAACTGACTCCCTTTTGTTTACCCAGCATAGCAACGTACCACATTTCCACTGATTTTGAGGCCAATTCTTGACCGTTTTCAACCAAATAAAGTTTAAACACGTTCCCGTATATTCCTCGATCTCCCGTATGAATTTGGCGACATTTGGATCGAAACTGACGGAGCCTTTATAGGCATACATAGATACATAGATAGATAGATAGATACAACATTTCCCTATTTATAGTAAGATACATAAAGAAGTACTAGAAAGAATAGAAAGAGAGAAGCCCAAAGAAAAAAGATGCTGGGTTTTTTTTTTTTTAAAAAAAAGTTTTTATTTTATTTTGAATTGATTTGTTTTTTGTCATTAGTATCAGTCCCGGTTAATCAGTCTTTTTTCATTTCCTTTATATCTCCAATTTTATCAAAATCAAAAGTGATTTAATATGCAAAAGTCATGCAGTGCTATTATAAACCCGCCACAGTGACAGAACCTCATTAATATTCATGACCTGCTGTATTATAGTGGTGTATTGTGTTATCCCGAAAGTACCAAAAAACACGATTTTATGTGAAAAAACAGAGTTATTACACCTACTTTAACATCATAACTATCTAATATTATTAAAGATCTAAGTAAATAACAATGTTTTTGGCCTTGAATTTACTTCAATTCTCCCGAAATGTGAATTTAGAATGCAATATAGTCGGGCGATTTGTTGGTGTTGCATGACTGTTGAATTCTGCAGTAAGCTCAAGTCCGTAAGTGATAAAAATTGCCACAAATTTTGCGGGCCCTTTGGGCCCGCCGGATGTATCTTTTGCGGGCCCTCGCTGATTTTCGGGGGCCGAGGGCCCGCCTTATTTCGAGGCCTGATTAAAAACTTTTACGAGTTTTGCATTGGACTTTTGCATTGGACTTTTGCATTGAACTTTTTTGGAGTTTCTACGACTATGTGTTGGAATTGGATTTAACATCGAACATTTACGATTGGAGTTTACTATTACATGTTGGAGTTGGACTTTACCGTTAGTGTTGGACTTTACCGTAAGTGTTATTTTGATTGAACGCCCTGATTGGTGCAAATTGGAAGGTAAGTGCAATTTTTAAAATCTGAAAAAAAATTGATTTTTTTTTTTGAAGTTTAATTTAAAAAAAATCTAAGATTCTGAAAACATAATAATGGTTGCAATAGGATTTGAAATGAGACCATATACAATGTATGAGACCATAATTTAACCAAAAGCATTTAAACATAATGTTGACGCAACACACACAGACACCCCCACCCCCCACATCACATCACACACACAACTCGCCATGCCATGGTATTTTCTATCGGATGGAAATTAATTCTGGTGGCGACCCCTGGTTTGGTTCACAAAGTTTAAGCCTGAATGAGGTAGGGGTAAGGATGGTTTTGGCTTACCAGCAAAGGGGTAAGTACAGAAGATTTTAAAATGAAGAAAACGTAGACGAGCTTACACACAGAAGAAATAAACAATCACGCTGATTGGCTGATCAACGCACTTGACAACAAGCCGGTTGACCCACTGGTCGTCGTCACGTCGCGGCGCGTAATAGGCGATCTTGTCACTTCTACAACACGATCGCAATTCACCAGCGCGTACCCGGACCACGGAAGTAATAAAAAATTAACTATAGGTTGATTCTTCAGGCATTTGCCCTAGATGTGTTACCCACCCACCTCAGTGAATTGGGGTGGTTTGGATGTGTGCCCTTAATGCCCTTTGTGTTGCCACCCTGGTGAAGGAGGTATGTGTTGTCCACCCACCTGTCATGGTTAGGAGGATGGTTTGGTTTTAGGTCCCCTATGTGTTGCTCCCCATCCACCATGGTTGAGGGTGGTTTAGTTGTAGGTGCCCTAGGCCTATGGCTCCCCACCCACCATGATGAAGGAGGGTGGTTTGGTTGTAGGTACCCTATGTGTTGCTCCCCATCCACCATGGTCGAGGGTGGTTTAGTTGTAGGTGCCCTACATGTAGGCCTACATCAATATGGCTCCCAACCCACCATGATGAAGGAGGGTGGTTTGGTTGTAGGTGCCCTATGTGTTGCTTCCCACCCGCCATGGTTAAGGAGGGTGTGCCCTAGGCCTATGTGTTGCTCCCCAGTCCCCACCCACCATGGTGAAGGAGGGAGATTTGGTTGTAGGTGCCCTATGTGTGTTGCAGCAGCAAACCCGCCCCTTGCAAAAGCCAGAACGTGATTGGCTGATCGATTATATCGTATTGTGGATGGTACTGTACATGTTATGTAGATGATCCAATCACTGCATTGGTTAGAAACTTTTTATTAGCTAGTATTGATTAATCGGTATTCGGTAGTATTGGTAATTGTTTTGTTGTAAACATGGAAGAAAGAGAACTGGTTGTGTTTTGACGATCACAAGTGTTTTCTTGGTGATTAAATCGTGGGCAATTTATGCAATAAATATAAAAATTTTTGAGAAAATGGCAAAACTGTTAACTGTTTATTGAAATCATTGATACAATGTAAATAAAGGACACAGCTGCAGCATGGACACAGTCACACAGACACATTATTTTGGGTACTTTTATTGAGAATCTTCAATACAAAAATACCAGTATGTATTTTTTATTGCATAAAAAACTGCTATGATGCCCAATTTGAGAATTGCTATACAAAGCAAAGAGTGCATAGCAGTTTTTGCGATGCAAAAATTATGCTGGAAGGAGAACCCTGGTATGCATCTTGTCTGGAGGTAGCAATGTTCAAAGACGGGTCCTCGGCAGGATTCACAGTTTGCTCTCAAATAACCGGGTCCACTTTTTTATGCTGGACCCATTCAGATCACATTTAATTGAAATCTGTGGGTCCCAAATTGATTTTTGTGGGTCCAACTTGCAAATAAGCACCCGATATGTACGAATGGTAGTAAACAGCCGGATATATTTTCAGTACTGGCGCACAACAATAAATATTGAAGTACGGTAGGGGGCCTATAATTGCTAAATTAGGCACCCAAAACTTGACCCAAATTACTGGGTAAAAGACGACTTACCGCAATCGACCATCATTCAAATAAAGAACTACAATTACTACATAATAATATGCACTAAGGTACATTAAGCATTAATCATCTAATTTTTGGTTATTTTGTTACATTTGCTTGGTTGGAAATACAAAGTACGGTACTGTTGAAACGTGTTTTCGCGATGTCACCCGGCTCACAGCATAAGATTTTTAAAATTTCCCTCATTCAAATTTAGGGAAAAAAGCTTGAGGACATTAGGCCTGACTGCCTGGAGCTCCATATTATACATGATGTAGCATTACCAGACCATTTGACCTCAGGCTAGTTCAAATTTAATTTATTTAAATGTTGATACTCACACATCGCATCATGTATTAAAGTTGCATATTTTTTCGGAATATAATTTTAAAGTTTTGAAAAATTAGATTAATTACAAGTTACATACATGCATGCATGAACATTAATCATTGTCACATTGACATTGTACGTACAATACAATCCCAAATTACAATACACATTTAACTCAACATACATGCATATCCATGCAAAATTCAAATTAAAAAAAAGATGTGCTACTGCTACAAACTTAAATTTTTGGGCCTTGTTTCGTGCGATATTTGCCGATGCTAAATAATGTACTGAGCCTGAGCCGAATTAATGGGCTGCACTGCCATTGACTATAAACATGATGATGCTAAAGTAAAACCAAAACTTTTGTCAATGGATTGCCGATTGGTGCACCAAAAACCTGATCCTGAAGTGCTATGAAACTTTAAATTTATAAATTGGAAGTCAAAATCCCAATCAAAATACAGACATTAAGACTCAATTCACAATCCTGACAAAGAGGGGCACTTTTTAAGCAGCCCTGGATCAAATCATATCATAACGCACATCGATTTCATAATTGAATACATTATGATTGTGTGTGTATGCGCACAAAAACATTTTCATTGTTGATACAATAACTCACGATCTGTTCAATGAACGCATCTGGGATCTCATCGACGGCTTCCACATACGAAGCGCTTTTACGGCCGCGCGATCCATTCTTGCTTTTTCTTTTAGCGGAACTGGTATCCCCTTGATCTTCACTTTCTCGTTTTTTTACTCGTGGCATTTTAAAGTCGTTTTATAGCTTTTAAACGGTGATTTATAGCCAAGTTATACGACGATCACACAAAGAAATTTGCCGGGAAAAAGTCTCAGGAAACTATACATTTGCATATGACCTTGTGACCTCGTGAGCCCTCTACGGCTTGTTTAATCCTAAGGTCAATTAAAAGCCCATCAACATCTGAGCTGTTTTCACGGAATGTTGGAAAATTGGTATGTTTTGCAGATAATTATAGGCTGATTTACTAATTGCTTGTATCGATAGCTTAAAAGGGTAAATAAATGTGGTATCGGCGAAATTTGAGGTTGATTTGCAAAGTCTCAGGTCGTCATTTTCTCAGAAAAAATATGTAAAACATGCATGCATGCAAGTGTGCATGCACTGAACTTATTCATGCATGGAAATCAAATGTTGTGATTATTTATTTATTTAGTATTAGATCTTATTTTGCCTGGGAAAACCCAATCAGTGTGAACACTGTTTTCCATGGGTGCCCAGGGGTCTGAAATTAAAATAATTAAAAGACATAAATTTATACAGTTATCATGGTTATGGCAAATTTTAGTCCGAATATTAAATCAGTCCCAGAACAAAATATTAATTTCTGACATGATCGTGTTCTGGGTCTGAACTGTTTCCATATGAAATGTTGATGGCAAATTGGACAAAAGAAGCACATGGTTCTACATGTACTTGACAGCCTTTTTAATCCCTATTCATGTTACGCGAATCACGCTATTGTGGACCATCCTTCTGATACTTGAGTGTTTGGACAAGTGGAACGATCTTTTGTCTACCTTAAAACGGGGTGTATCTGTATCTGTAGCAATACTGCTCAACGCTTCAAGTGAAGCCAGACGAACAGGAATAGTTGTGCGCATGCGGATTGCTGTTTATTGGAGTTGCTTTAGGTAGTTGGTTGCTTGGTTCTTGAAATCTTTGAAGTCTTGTATCGTGGTGATGTGGTAGGGTAGCTTGTTCCAGTCCTGTACTGTCCTTGGCCAGAACGAGTACTTATAACAGTCTTTGTTTGCGGTTATGATTTGATATGAGGTGAGAGTGCCTAGAAGGACGTTGGACCGGCAGAAGGAGGTCGTCGACCGGCAGGGGCAGGAGACCCTCTCTAGCCTTGTGGAGGATGGTTAACCTATTGGCTGTTCTACGATCTTTTAAAGAACACCAATCCAGCTCCTTCAGCATGTTAGTGACGCTACTAGTTCTTTTGTGGTCATTCATAACAAAGCGCGCTGCGCGGCGCTGCACCATCTCAATTTTGTTACTTAGATCTTTTTGGTGGGGGTCCCACACTGAACTGGCATATTCAATGTGGGGCGCTTTACAAGTGACATGTAGGCATTTTGTTTGATTTGCTTGGTGCAAGAGTACAAGTTTCTTCTAATAAATCCTAATTGTCTGTTTGCAGATGATGTGTTGCGGTGAATGTGATTTGACCATGAAAGATTGTTGGAAATCTCAACTCCTAGGTAGGGATGGCATTTTGTCTCTTCTAAAATGCTGTCTCCCAATTTGTAATCAAACATTTTAGTCGAACGTGCATGGGTGATCCTCATGACTAAACATTTTGGATATTGAAATGTAGTTGCCAATCATTCTGCCATTTGACAAGTGTGTTTAAGTCATCCTGGAGTTGATCATGGTCATGATTGTGAACTATTTGCCTATAGATAACACAATCATCGGCAAAGAGCCGGACTTCAGATTGTATGTTTTGTGGCAAGTCATTGATATATATGAGGAATAGCAAAGGTCCTAGCACCGTGCCCTGGGGAACGCCAGATAACACATCTGTCCAAGCCGAGTGTTCACCCCGACAACGACCCTCTGTTTACGGTGCATAAGGAAATTTGCTATCCATGTGTGGATGTTGTTATGGATGCCATAGTGTTGTAATTTAAGGAGAAGGCGATTGTGTGGTACCGTATCAAATGCCTTGCTAAAATCCATAATTACAAGATCAGTTTGTTGTCTGTTATTTACAAAAATGTAGTGAAAGGGCCAGGTCATGTGTTGTTAATAAAAGTTGTGATTCGCATGAGTGGTTGCGTCTGAAGCCATGTTGTTTTGTGGTGAGAACAGAATGTTTATCAAAATGATGCATGATGCAGTGTTCGATTTACCTGGATTCGCATCGCAAAATGCGAGTCATTTTTTACAAACTGCTACTCAACTACACAGACCAGTAGCAAAAAATGCGATCCCAAAAAATTGGGGAAAAATGCCTACTTGCGATCGTGAACCACGCTGATATACCATCATTTGCAAGTTGCCATTTGTCGAAGTCAAAAATGTTTCCATAAATTCTATTTCCAAGAAAATAATCCACAAAAATATGACTCAAAAGTCCCTAAATCGTGATGTTTACGCCATTAAACTAAATACAGTATCCTCCCTTGTATGCAAATTTATTTCCAAATGTGTTGTGTTACAAACTTCCATGTATTACCAGATAACTAAAAACGTGCATATTAATTTTATGACGTCATAGAAGTAGCACTGTTTATATGGTGTATAGTTCAGTGGTGAGATGGAAATATTGTGTGTCCTTGCCGACAATCTTCCAAAATTATACAAGATTTTTAGGATTTCATAGATTCCTCACATTATTTTAATGCTTCAGCTAATAAATTAGTGAATTTCCTCTACTCAAAAATGTAGGACTTCTCTTGATTACTGAAGGAAAATTTGCGTTTAGAAAGGGCACACCAGACAGGGTCTAATTCTGCATAAAACCAGGCAAAGTTATTTCTATAGATCTGCTGCGCATTCAAATTGCATTGTATTGCATCGTAATTTCATTTGTGTCTATGCTAATTATGTTTACACAACATGAACTCACGTGTTTTCAAGCAAATTCGTCGATAATAGGTGATCAAAAGCGATCGGAATGTTACAAAAGTACAGATCGCATTCAGCTTACTTCATATGAGATGATCTTTTGAAAAATACGGCATAATTTGGTCTTGGTGTTTGCGGAATGCTATGCAGTAAAATATTAATACGTTGCGGCAATTCATGATTGACAACTAACAATCGGCGTGTCCTTCAGATCCTCCACTGTCAATTTCTTATCCACTCACTAATCCTCACAAAAGCTTTGTGTTGATTACGTAATGTGTGGAGGCAAATTGCAATAAGTACAATGAAATAATGAGTAGGGCGGGCTCCGAGGCGGGTTTCTTCTTCATCTTACGTAACAGTATTGTTCTCCAAAAAACCCGGAAGCTTGTCGTTTGGAGCTCTAGCTGAAATACAGCAAGATAATGTAAGATAGTAAATGTAAACCTGTATTTTAGCTAGAGTATCTCGAGCTAGGGCACACGATAATCAGCTTACGAAGTTTAGGTGCCGAATTTTGAACCACATTCGGTCTGCAACACTGCAGTTGCATAACATTTTTTTAAGCATTGAGTACTGGGATTGAGTAATCTGTGAGAAGATAAGAAAATACAAAAAAATCGATAAAATATGGTGAAAACAAACTGCTACTCAAAATTTTGGAATTGCTACTCAAATCTGAAAGTGAGTAGCAATTTTTGCTACACAAAAAAATAGATGAAAATCGAACACTGGCATGATGTGTGAATGGATGACATGTTCTAAGACCTTGCAACATATGGCTGTGAGAGAGACGGGCCTATAGTTCGAGGCAGCTGTTCGGTCTCCTTTCTTGAAAATTGGGCTAATATTGGCACTAAGCCAATCTGATGGTAGTTCGCCAGACTCCAAGGATCTTTCGAAAATCATACATAATGCCGGGCTATCTCCTCGGCTGCAACCTTGAGTATATAGGCAGGAATACCATCAGGCCCTGGGGCTTTGTGAATCTTGATGTTCTGTAAGAGTTTAATGATGCCCTCTTGTGAAATTTGAATGTCTGGTATTGTGGGATAATTGCTAGGTCCTAATGTTGGTAATGTGTCATCTTCATTGGTAAAAACAGATTTGAATTGGTCATTGAGAATGTTAGCCTTAACATGGTTGTCAGATTCCAGAACACCTGAGTTGGATCTCAGGGTAGATATGCCAACAGAGTCGGTCTTCAAATTCTTCATGAAGGACCAGAACTTTTTGCTGGAATCTAGACAAACAGAGTTGATAAACTCTCTGTGAGCCTTCCTCGTAGCTTTCTGAGTGGCCTTGTGCAAATCATGGAAGCGATCAAGAGATTCCTGGTCCCCGACTTTCTGTTTATGGTTAAACACACGCTGTTTCTTTTTCAGCTGTCTCTTAATATTCCTCCCTATCCAAGGGGTCAGATTGCGCTTACTGACCATGCGAGTCGGAATGTGGGAATCCATGGAATTCTTGACCGCTTTCTCAAAGTCAACTCATAGGTCACTCACAGAGCATGATGAAGGATCACTAGAAATCAGAGTATCACTAAATTGCTTGAGATCATTTCTGATGGCACTGAGGTCAGCTTTCTGATATAGAAAGACCTTTCTAGGCTTGGTTTTAATCACCTTGGGCCTAGAGCTGACTATGATCATGGGGATACCGTCATGATCACTCAACCCTGGGATAAGTGAAAACCTTTCAACCAGGGTTGGATTGTTGGTGAAAAATAAATCAAGGATGTTTTTGCCTCGAGTAGGTTTAGTGACCATTTGCTCAAGGCCAAAGTCTGCAGCAATCTCAAGCATGTGTTTGGAAAGTCCAACATACTGGGAATTAGGGGTGACACTCTGAGAATCCCAGTCGACTCCGGGAAGATTAAAATCGCCAGCAAGCCAGATATGGCTACGATTAGATCTTTTGATCTTGCTGAGCGAATCCCTAAGTTGGTCCAAGTACTCAGTGGTGTTACTAAATTGATGCGATCGATAGAAAGCACCAACAATGATCTGTTTCATCCCTTGGACTGAGATAGAAATCCAGACAACTTCACAGTTTGAATCGAGATCAATTCTGTGAGTGGCGATGAGGTCGTTCTTAACTGCAATCAGAACTCCCCCTCTAACAGCAGAACCAAAGTCACGGTCTTTTCTGACTATTTGGTACTGTGGTGGGAACAATTCACTACTATTAATGGAGCAATCCACATGGGTTTCTGTCCCTATGATGACATCAGGGTTATTGGTGTCTATGCAACAAGCCAATTCAGAAATCTTGCCCCGTATACCTTGAAAGTGGATGACTAACACTTTCAGGTTACTACGTTTGGCCGGCCTGTTATTATTGCCAGGAGTAGTACGCTTAATATGAACACCACTGGTCGCTCTAGGCGAAGATGCCGCCAGAGGAGGGCTTTTTGGCCCAGAGCTATTACAACTAGCGTGGCTAGTGTTAGTTTCTAAATCAAAATCAGTTGACAAAATTGAATATGAGTTGGACACGGTGACATTAGATGTACTAAAGAATGAGTCAGTAAAGTTTGGCAGTCCACACTTAATACAAATCCAGGAGACGCTGCAATTGGCAAGTGCTTCGTGAGTTGACAGGTCCATGTTCAGGCAATCCGAATGGCACCATTCCATGCACCCGTCGCACCCTAGCGCATGCTGATTCCATTTAACCGCTTTGCTGCAGATCATACATGGGAATTTTGGTGTGTAGGGACCTGGATTGGGATGTAAGTCACCTGCACGTGCGAGCATCAGTATGGAAATATAACACAAGGTGATCTTCCACGGCCGATTACAACTCGTAATCCTCAAAG
The DNA here is from genome assembly GCF_039555335.1 of Amphiura filiformis. Classification (NCBI taxonomy): domain Eukaryota; kingdom Metazoa; phylum Echinodermata; class Ophiuroidea; order Amphilepidida; family Amphiuridae; genus Amphiura; species Amphiura filiformis. Next base: position 12,768,758 of record NC_092634.1, read on the forward strand.
ATTGGGGTCCTGTGTTGCTTAGGACTTCCAATAGGGCCGGGAAGTGGTTAAAATAATTCTGACTAACTAAACTGATCTCATTTGCTTAAAAAGTTACCTTTTTCAGAGTCTTCATTGAGCAGCGACGTAGCTTGCGACACCATCACGGCGTCTTCATTCAGCGTAGTGATGTTTTGTTTACAATCCTCCGGTCACATGACCACCCGATGGGTGGTCAAGTGTCAGCAGATCATTGTAGATGGCGGGCAGGTCGTATCCGGCGTCCCTGTTGAGCGTGGGTCTTTGTGTCTTAATCTCTATGGCTTCCCTGATCTTTCTGTTCCAAAAATGGTCTTCTCTACCGATGACTTCCACATCTTCAATACTAATATCATGTTTATGATCAGCTTTGTGATCACCGACTGCTGTTCGGGGCAGTGGTTCTAGTATGTTCTTTGAAACGGGTGCCGAGAGATCTGCTTGTCTCACCAACATAAGTGTTCTCACAGTCGGGGCAACTGATTTTGTAGATTACACCACATTTATTGGGTTTTGGGGTTTTGTCCTTCGGATGTACTAGGAAAGATCTGATGGTATTGACCGGTTTGTGGTAGCGTTGACCCGTGGTCACGGAAAATATAGGATAGTTTCTCAGAAAGTCCTTTGATGTATGGCAGCGGGACATTGATTTTTCTCTCATACTGTCCAGTTGTTTCTTTGCGATCTTTCTTTTTTTTTTGGTTTGGGGTTTTAAACATCCAGGACTTATAGCCGTTTGCCTTGAGTGCAGATTTTACATGGCTCCTTTCCTGTTGTTTGTCCTCCTCTGTAGTGACTAATTTGTCCACTCTGTCCATTAGCGTTCTGACCACTGACCTTTTGTGCTCCAGATGGTGGTTCGAGTCAAAATTCAGGTATTGGTCAGTGTGTGTTGGTTTGCGATATATGGTGACCTTGGTGCTACCGTCATCCTCAACATGAATACACGTGTCCAAGAACGGGAGTTTACCCTCCTGTTCAGGTTCGTTTGTGAACTTAATGTTCTTGTCTAGGCTGTTGATGTGCGATGTAAATCCATCTATGTCATATTCGTGGATGAGGATTTAACGTATCGTCGACATAGCGAAACCATTTCGACGGGGCGAGGGCTGTAGCAAGAGCCTTGACCTCGAAACTCTCCATGTATAGGTTGGCCACTATGGGAGAGACGGGGGAACCCATCGCCGCACCATGGGTTTGCTTGTAATATTGTCCTTTGTAAACAAAATAGGTGGTATTGAGACAAAAAGTGAGGAGTTCCAGGATATGGTTAATTTTGAGGGGGGGTGCGATCCTTTAGCGTAGCGTCTTTCTCCAATTTGTCCCTGACAGCTTGAATCGCGTCTGGTAATGCGGGAATGCTCGTGAAAAGGGCAGAGACATCATATGATATCAACTTCTGCCCTGGAGGTACTTCCAAGTTCTTAACTTTTTCCACTTAACTCACCACTGTTGTGGATGTGGTGTTCAGTTTTACCTACTAAGGGACTGAGGATATTGGCAAGTACTTTGGCTGCATTGTAACTCAGACTGCCAATGCTAGACACTATGGGTCGGAGAGGAGCTTCCGGTTTGTGAATTTTGGGAGTGCCATAGACTTTAGGGACTTCCTCAGTTGTGGGGTAGATTTTGTGTTTAATGTCTTGAGGAATGGGATCACTGTGTTGCCATTCGCGTATTATACCAATAAGCTCACGTTTGTATGCTGGCGTGGGGTCTTTAGCTAGCTTTTGGTATGTGGTTTGATCATTGAGCAGAGACTCCATCTTATCTTCATAGTCACTGGTATTAAGAACTACAGTGGCACGACCTTTGTCGGCCGGTAAGATCGTGATATTTTCATCTTTTTCAAGTCAAACAGAGCTTTCTGCTCACCTTTCTTGATGTTACACGGCGGCACTTTGGATTTGCGAAGACACTTAACAACATCCGCTCGTAAGCTTTGAGCTTTTGCTGGGGCAAGTTGGCGACATGCTACTTCCGTGTTTACAATGTATTCTTTCATCGGAATTTCCCGCGGCGTGACGGCGTAGTTAAGTCCTTTTTCAAGCACAGTTTTCTCATTTTCACTCAGTATCCTGTCCGATTTATTGATGACCCATCTATTCCTATCTATGTCATTCTCTTCCGCTCGATTTTTGAGCAAAAACTCTACGTCGCTGCTCAATGAAGACTCTGAAAAAGGTAACTTTTTAAGCAAATGTCAAACATGACAGAGTCCAATATCAGTATACACGCTGCTAAACTGATCTCATTTGACATTGAGGGTTGATACTGAAGAGTATCAGGCATATGTTCCATCCAGGTTTGGTGGATCTGTAAGCCAAATCCAACAATGAATAATAAAGAGACCAGAACAATGTCAGGTCTCATGGGGCGAGCAGGGAGTTTTCACAGCAGCACTAGAGAATTAGGCTGATGAAAACTAGCGTCGGGGATAACTACGCTCACGCGATCTTTTAAAGCAGGATTAGAATGTGTAGTGATGACACTATACAGTCAACCAAAACTTGGCGCAAGCGTGGCGTACCTGACAAACTTTACCCTCGGCTTCGAGCACAAAATATTTTAAAAATAATAAATACACAATATATAATATACAATGGTATGCATAGATAGTAACACAAGAGCCCAAATAAGGCAAGGCAAATCAATCATGCGCGCATGCAATTATCGTACAATAAGAGCGCTTGCAATTATGAAATGCAATGAATGTCACAAGAAATATGCAATTAGCACGCAATTGAGCAATATAAATATGATACAAAAATATATGGCAATATGACAACGCCGATGGCAATGTATACATGTATGATAATACAGTATACAGAATTTACATGTATTATACAAAACATGTAAGTCTGTCTAGCAAATGACAGGAAGGATTTTAAAATTCAAACAATCCAACTTACAATATCAATCAAATCAATGGAGCACGACTAGCGCAAATTTTGATGCGCATGGCTGCACGCACAGCAATGTATTATGGTACAAAAATATAAATACATATCATTGAACAGTGACAGCGCCAATTGGCGGTGTATACATTATATAAATAAATACAGCAATCGAATATATACATGAGATAAACATTAACAAGCAAGCAATTGCCGATGGCAATGTGAGGACAACAATTAATCCAGCTTGCAAGTTACAATAATATTAAGCTAGCACTAACGCAATTGGCGCGCGCACGCTCACAAGAATCAATATACAAAGTAATTATCAATAAATAGAAAAAGCGATAAATATACAGGTATGTATAATCATGATAATGAAGATGCAAATCATGAAATGTAAACATGGGGTCATACATTCATGCAATCGACAACATGAAAGAGGCATGTAAACACAAGCATGAAAATGCTCAAAACAAGGCATATGAGAGGGACAACCTAACCCCACCGGTAGAGTTTCTCACAACCACCGTCCCGCGGTCCAAGGCACTACTGGTCTAGCCCGCCATAGCTACGCAATAGGGTTTAGTTGGATGAAAAAAAACCCTCGTTGACAGACTGACTGTCACTGACTGTAGGTTGTAACTCAATGTCAAAATGGCCGCTATTGGGTCAGATGACTACAAAACTTCAACACAGATTTTTGGTGATATAAAAGTCTTAAACTACCAACAAACCACACTACTTGCTCAATAGACGTTAAATGAGCAAATCTGGAGAGAGTTTATGGATGGATGGAAAACATAAACAGGGATTTTGATGGATGTAAAATCCCACGACCTCCAGGTCTGAAAAAAGCAAACCTCCGTCGACGCATGCGCACCAACCTCCTTGGACAATTTTAATGTATTGTCGTAAATATTTTTATAATGATCAGTAGAATTCTGAGTTTCATGTTGGGGTTGGCAAGTACCAATAGAGGACAGTTCATGCCCATAGTATGATAGAGTCAACTCAAGTTAATTTTATTTTCCGATAATTTTTTGGGGGCAAAGTTTGTCCAAAGTGACCCCTGGATTTGGGGTGACTTTGGACACCATGTATTCAAGTGCATGTCCAAAGTCACCCCGACATGAAGAGTAGAGCAATGGAGAGGGTGGAAGTAGTTGTGAGGTGGGTAGGAGCACAGAGGACGCTGTTGGGGTAGGGCATGGTCACTGTGGTGTATTTTTTAAACAAAGTGTCCAATTTTTTGGTATTCGTTTATTATGTCCAAAGTCACCCCGGAAAGGAAGCCAAACCCTGAGGTGACATTGGACACAGCCTGCTTTTAAATTCTTTCAAGAGAGTGGGTTTTAATTTCTTAAAAGAGTGGGTAGATATCATAACTATCCAAGTAGGTTCTTGATTCATCTGTGTTCACTATCCAACCAACAGGCTTGAGTTTCCAATGCACTCTTATGTTCCGGTGGAGTAGCGAAAGTTTGACCACCACAAAAATCCTGTATTTTATGGGCCCAGCTAAAAAGTTATGAAAAACATATAAGATAACACATTATACTGGGAAACTTTAGTCATTTGTAATGTCCATACATTACCACATAAGAGCATATAAAAATATTCTTAGAAATTTTAAGGTAAAACAGCCTACATGAAATAATAGTTTTTCCCATGTGTGTCCAAAGTCACCCCACCGTCCAAAGTCACCCCGTTTTACGGTACCTCTCTATTTGTAAACAGACGAGAAGGTCAAAATTGTCATCCTCGCCGAATAGGAAAGACAGCGTAATAGTACGGCACTAGGCAAATTAATTTATAAAAAAGCATTATTATTAAGATGCAATTCTTTAAAAGTTCCAGGCTTAGCTGGATTGACTGCTGGAAGTGGTGCTTTTGCAGCAGTTGGAAGGTTGTTGAATGCTAAAGCCCCCTGCTCCCCATAACTTAATTTTCTACTGTCAGATTATGTGTTGCGACAAAGATATAGGATCAAATTTCCCTGAGAACCAACTCTTGTCCAGTGACTATGAATGTCAGAAACAGTATAGTACATACATTTTGTACACTGCAGCTCTTTATGAAATTTGTTTAAAAAACCCTGTAAAATGAAATAACATATTACTAATTTTACACCCATCAACGCTTTCCTGTCCTCATAGGCTGAGTGTTTATAATTTTTGATATTGATGTTTATGATACCACCTTAATTACGAACCGCGTAATTCTAGTTATTCAAATCATGAAATGTCAAAAATGTGACTTGTTCCAGGTTTTGTCAGAACGGGTCACATATATGTGACCCGCTCCCACAAAACCAGACATGAGTCTAGACTGCGGAACTCAGTCTTCCATGATAGTCGTCATATATCATGTGGTTGTATTATGACTATCAGGGAGAGACTGAGTGATCAACCTGCATATACACGGAGGTGCACCCTTTTGCGTGTTGGTTACCTGTTATTTACGTTAATTTTAATTGCATCTTCATCCGTCTTCCATCCATCCAACTGAGATTTCTCCTTCTACTGACAAACAATTATAGTGCGGTACTTTTATTTTTGTTGATTGTAAAATTAATGCATTAAGGTTACACACTTTTTTGTGTACATTGTAGAGGGCCGAAGGATTCACTTTATCATATGTAATAAAAAAGTATTTCAAGAAATCAAAGACGCTTTTGGAGTTAATATTGTAGTTGACTGCTGTCTGTTTTTGTTATAAACAAAACCCCTCTTTATCAAAACATTTACTAAACTTGAACATTGCTTATTTGTTTTGACAGAATATGGTCTGCATCTGTGCATGATTGTCATCATGGCTTATGGAATAGACCCAAGAATTGCAGCAAACATTAGACAAGCTTGCCAACTGCGTGCATCCAGGCTTCTTGATCGTGCTCAAGCATTGAAAGAAAAATCTAACAATCATGTTATAGAAGGCATTAATAAACTCATCAAGAAGATTCAAGCTGAGCAGTCCTTCATTAAATCTGTAAGTCAGGCAATGGAATTATAATAAAGTTAGAGATAAAGAAACTATTTCACGTCGGATGATTCTGTCAATTAAACTCCAGTCCACATGGCCTATGATTGGTTAGTAGCGCATAAAAGAGAGGTTGATTCATCTGGTGCCTTCATTGGAGAAAGGGAATTGTTGAAAATGTTGGTACATTTTTGTACCTTTACGAAGCAAAAAGCAAGTTTTCGAAGCACTTTTAATATGGTGTGTTCAGAAAAAGGAGTTCCTAACTTTTGAGACAGTATGTTTTAAGATGAAAAACTAACCAAAGTGAGTGCTGTTTTCCACTGCATTCAGAAATTTCAATCATTATGACAAATCATAAACAAACCATCTCTGAGTTTGATTGGCAGTGATGTTAGACATGAACTAGTATCTTTAATTCCAATTTTTATCATCAGAACAATTCCTCAGAAGGAGAGAGGCGACAGCGACAGATAGACACAAGGACATGAAAATGTGTGTAAAGTGTGTGTGTGATGCTTTTGATTGAGGACACACTGAGAAATCACTTTGTAACAAAACACATGGGTATCATGGATGTCCAGTTGTCCACGCTTTCTGCAAGGTGTTAACAGATGGCAAATAGTATAAAAATACTTAAAAACATAAAACTCTAAGAGCCCATGGTAAGGCTAAAATATGTGCCTAGCTGCAATAAGACGAATAGAACTCAGGAGATATGTTGCTGTTTGCATACATTTGCATGTATTACACATGTAGGGGTGGGGGTGGTCCTACGTATGGATGTAGATTTTGTGTGGGTATATGTATGGGGGTGAGAGAAAGAGGGAGTTTGTTAGTTTTGATTTCTTTCTTGCTGAGTGACATCTACAAATGTGTCCAGTTCAAGACTACTTCCTTATTCTAGAGCTTGGAAATATCAAACAATTGAATTTTCCTTTAGTTAATCTTGTTCAAATCAAAATCATTCTCATCTGAACACTAAAAGCAAATGTTGATATGAATGCATTTTTGATTCTAGTGTTTGTATCTTAATATGCCATGTATCTCATTTTTCTACCCATAGCTCCAACAAGGACAGATCCCAGTAAAAGAGAACCATTTAAAAAGCACCAATCTTAGCCACTTGGAAGCAGTCATCTACACAGCGGAGTCATTTGGTGAAGTGACCAGTGTCCTGAGACCTGTCCACTACCTAGATGAGTATGGTCAAGAGAGTACATTACTGTTAGATGTTGTTGGCCATGGTGGTAGGGCTTGGATAAAGATTACTGCTAGGAAAGCCAAAGCTCTACACAGAATATGGCAAGGTACATTACACTGCTTCAGGGTGTTCAACACCTTGGTTCGATTTACCTTGTGTCGCATTGCAAAATGTGACACAGTTCTCAAAACTATTATATAAATGCATCATATAAAAATGTGATGCAGATAAATACCTAGATACAGCTTTCATTACCTGCTTTCATAGGCTCTAAAGCTGCCTCAAATTACATTATGCACATCATTTTCGAAGCAACTAAACCCCTGAAATGTTGAATTATGGCCTAATTCACTTCAATAATTAATATAATTCACAGTAATACTGATTTATGAAGTGAAATTTTAACAGCAAACACGACCTTGATATCGACAAACCACAGCATGAATTTGTGCTTCCATGTTTGTTAACGATCAACCCTCATGTTTGTGGCTTGAATCTTTGCTAACTAACTACTGAAACATTAGTTAGATGAAAACAAACATTGAAAATTACTTTCAAATATTTTCTTCATTACAAAACAATGACCAATTTTCTTGAAACTTTAGGTTGTGTCGGAGGAAAGTATTGCTCATGCAGTGTGTTGTCATCAAATGCACATATTAAAAGTAGATCATTTGTATGTTTGTTTTTATTGGATATTCTATTACCCCCACGACCCATTATTCAAAATCGTGCACTGTGATTTGTTGAAACGCGTCACATGACAGACCATTAATTGGCGATAAAGTGTCAAGGGCAACAAACTTTATGTTCTTCTATCATCACAGCGCACAGCAGAGCGCACAGCACACCTGCTTATGTAGGGGAGAATGGAATGTCAGGGGTGTGTTATTGTATGTGCATACCTGCTTATAGGGGAGAATGGAATGTTAGGTTGTGTTATTGGAATGTGCATACGCTTTGGCTACGCGTATGCGCTCAACCTTGAGATAAACAACTTGAAATATTTGGGGAAAAAATTGATATTTTCTCTTTAAATTACACTATTTTGTGGTAATAGAATAGAAATAAAGGGTACAGCATTATCCTTTACATGCAAATAATGTGTCCTCGGCAGTAAAACGTTTAAATAATGGGTTCGCTGCGCCTCACCCATTATTTACGCTTTACTGCCTCGACACATTATTTTCGTAAAGGATCATGCATTACCCTTTATTTCTTAAATATAATGGCAATAAATGTAACTTTTCATAGAAAACATCAATTTCATCAAACTTGTTTATAGTTAGTGCAGTGGTATAAATGGGGACAGCAAAGAGTAAAATGTCATTAAATGACTAAAAAATGGGATGAAAATGGGGGACAAAAATATGTCTTTGCCCACTCACACTAGAAGGCTGGCTATGCTGCTGAGTTAGTGTTTAGAGCAAATATTGCCCATGTTGCAGCTTTGAGATTATTGACCTTGTTTTCAAATGATTGCAACCTTGCGTGCATGTTTTGTTTTGCAAACGGATATATTATTTCCTATTCTTATATGATCATTATCTTACCAGGCGAGGGAGAATATGGAGAACATGATATAATAGAACAGGCCAGTCTGTATTCCTATGCAAGCCAACAACATCCTATCAACTATAGCCCACCAACAATACATGTGGTATTCTATGCAGGAATAATACAAGCAATAGCAGGTAGGTGTGCTCCTGGAGCATAACATGATATAATAGAACAGGCCAGTCTGTATTCCTATGCAAGCCGACAACATCCTATCAACTATAGCCCACCAACTATACATGTGGTATTCTATGCAGGAATAATACAAGCAATAGCAGGTAGGTGTGCTCCCAGAGCATATCTTGTTGATGTTTTTCATGGCATTTATTCTGTAAAGCTCCAGGAGCATAATATGATGAAACAATCTGAATTTTGCCAGGCTCAGACCTGAAACTTTTCAGCTTTTTAGCAGATTGTAGCTTCTGCTGTTGCTCAAATTTTGGTGTTTTCTTTTATTTTCAGCCCAATTTGAGCTATTTTACCCCAATTTCATGTTGAGCTATTTTACCCCAATTTCATGTAGCTTTTCAGCTTTTTTGAGCATTTTCAACTATTTTCACTAAAGGTCAATTATAGGTCTGCAGCCTGGATGCAAAATCAAGTTTCTAAATCTCTCTATTAAATCTTAACATGTTATTTCAGTTTTATTATATGAGGCAAGTGTTTCTGATCATCATCTCAAATTTGAGGCAAGTTGGATATACGTGGTCTTTGAGAATCAGTGTTTCTTTGTATTTTGATGTTTTAAAAATAGATCAATATATCTAATGAGAAAAATGGCTAATAAACTTGGTGGAAAGTTTTCTTGAATATTATTTTCCCCAATAATGCATGAATAACCATCAACTGATGGTGTCTGAAACTTAGCTAAAGTTTTCTTTTGACCTAAAATGATCACAACCAAAGTGTTTATAGTTTCCGGCAAGGTTCTTCAGCGGTCTGACGATTTGGCGCTGTTTATAGCGTAAACACGGAAGTGGGGTTCAGATTGGCTAATTGAATCATGCCATCTTCACATCTGCACCTCATTTGCTGATCAAGTCGTGTAGCAACATGTGACGTAATTCTGTTTACGCAATAAGCAGGAAGAGCAGTCGAATACTGCTGAAGGAATTTGCCAATTACTAAAATTACTATTATATTTTGCCGAGTTTAAAACCTGTTTTCTGATTTCTTGTTTGCAGATGAGTTGCAGGATCAAGGAGCTGTAGTCCATGGTCAAACATTTGCCACTGAGGAAGAATCTGAAATATCTAAACCAGACCCACCTGTATTCTCTACTCCAGTATCTGAGGTACGGCCGCAAAAAACAAAACAAAACTGTTTTATGTGTCCAAATAACCCAGATTTTTGTTTGTTTTAAAAATGCTTGTATAAAATTAAAATTAAACATTTTGAAAATTTAGCCATAAATGCAACATTTTTTCATTCTTATGTGAAATAATTTTGTTGTGTTTGATGTATTTTTGATTTTACAGAATATGCTTGCCCTGTCTGAAATAGACAATTTTACCAAAGTAAACCTGGATGTGACCACGTTAATAGCGTTGGTATCAGAGCTTACTCACGGCGGATGTTGGTATACATTTCCAGAGCCACTTATAAGTGAATTGGCAGAACAGGAAAGATTACAACCTTTATTACCAGAATTAGATGCATTTTTACAAGGTGAGAACTAAAATAGATGTATTAAGCAGTGTTAGAGTGGGTAGTTTGGGTGTGGACCACCACAGGAAGTAATTGTTTGTATCAAGGGCGTAAGGGTTTGTGGAGGCTGGTGCAAGGATAGGGAATGGCGCCTCTTCTTGAAGGATGGAAACAGCAGACCTGCTCCTACATGTATAATGAATCTTCCTAAACAAATCAATTTGATCATAATAATCAAACTATTTTCGTTGAAATGTGTGCGATTTTTTGTTTTGAACCACACCCCTTCAATATCATCTTTAGCGTCATCATTTAGATGCAAGGATTCCCACAAGCTGCCTCTTATGCTATATGTGCACATCCTAAGTGCAGAGATGCCAGTTTTCAGTTTTTAACCTGAATTCAGGTTTTTTGTGAGTTCAAATTCCCGCGCTTTTATTTATTTTCAGCCTGTTTTTTGGGCTTTTTGGCCTGCATTCACACGCTTTTCAGGTTTTTTGAGTGAAACTGACTGGCATCTCTGTAAGTGGCATTTCTGATCCTTGGATAAGGATGACTAATGTGTAGATAAAAATTGCTCATAGAAAGTTTTGGTTATCTCCATGCTTTGTGTGTGCCAAGTGTGACATGATGGTTTCCTATGAAGCCCCATACAAATATAAAGATGGAAAACCCTTACCTGATAAACTGTCATATTTTATAGTCATTTCTTTAGAGTGTTAGCTTTTAAGTAAATGCTGACCTGGTCAGCAGCAATTTATGTAAATCTAAATCTATATCCTGGGTCTAGATCTGCATTTTAAAAGCCACCCATCATTTAGGACGGGCAATTTACCTCTGGAACAGGAGAAGTTAATAGTTAATATTTGAAAGGTCAAATTAGGATGGACAATTTTGTTCAAATGGTGGGCGAGTCTCAATTGCCAAGACGCTCGAGTCGTCCAAATCCAAAGTAAAACAGCCATGAACTTGAGGCCTCAAGCAGAAGTTCTTTCATACTCCAACATTCCCAATTAAAGCTAAGTCATGTATCCATTATGCAGTGTTGCCAGTCTTCAGGAAATTTCCTAATTTCGGATGATCCTGTACAAATGTATAGGCAAAGTACATTTTTCAGGATTTTTTTGCCATTTCAGGATTTTTTGACAACACTGACTGGCATCTCTGATATGTGTTTTTGTTTTATCTGTATTTATATAGGTAAAGAGCTCTATGCTTGCAAGACAGCACTGAAGGATTTCCAGAACATCTTGAAGACTATAGCAGGTCCAAATGAAAAAATGAGAGCTAATGAGCTTATATCTAGAATACATGCAGTAGATGATTGTTTATCTGAGAGAACCCAGTTATTAGAAGGGAGTAACAAGGTCAAAACTAGGGCCAAGGTAAGACAGGCTTATTAGGAATATGAGTACCTAAAGTGCATATCAAATTATGAGTTGTGAGCCATGCGGACAGCGTATACGAGCATGAACGCAGAAGTGATGAACAGTCATACTGATTGGCTGATCAGCAAGCATGGCAAGACTGTTGACCCATTGATTATCGAGCACGTAGAAGAGTCTACTGAAAAATTATGAAGTTTATTTTAAGGAGGGGTCCAAAAAAAATAATGTTATTGGGCAGGAAAAACCTGCGATGTATAGCATTTTGCCTCTCAGTCAGCGCTTCGTAGATACACACGTGTCACAGAGTAATACGCGAATAAATGCCTGTGCATGGACAAAAATCGGTGCATGAAATGTACTTTATCAAAGACCTGCTGCCATTCTTTCATTTCCTCATGAATATTAATACTGTTTATGAATAATAATTAATGCCGATAAATACTGCAAAAAATACTAATTTCGGCAGACTTCGGAAAAATATTCTGAAACTGGATGATGTTGTTTTGGTGATATTTACCCCATGGGCATTGATTGTTTACAATGAGGGGTATATCATGTATTGAGCCAATCAGAAATATGAGAAGGCTAGTCAGATGGACTGAAGGGATAATGCTAGGAGATCTAGAAGCTGTATTTTGATTGGTTACTCAGATGATTATATCATGTAATTAACCAATGAGGGGCACTGTAAGAATGGCAGTAGTGCCCATAGTAGTGGCCATCAAGATTTGTAAATAGTGCTAAATTAAAAAGCTCACTCATTTTAAGGTGGAAAACATTTAGTATTATAATTTAAGACAAGGTACAGATTTGTAAGAATTCATCAGACAAAAGAAATCTGCAGGTGACAAACTCTGGCAAATGGAGTTCTCCTGTACACTTCACATGGTTGGTATTTACTTTAATAAAAAGTGCTGGTAGTCTGATGAAATAGTAGGATCTCTTATCATTTTGTTGTTTTCACACTTGCAGGCAATATTTGGGACTGGTGATTTTCTGCAAGCGGTCACTACTACAGCTAATGTTGGCTTTATCAGAGCAGCTGCAAACCAGGTAAGAAGTGGATTCATATTGTCTCACCTGAACTCTCTATAATTATCCACCTGTTAAACCCCTGATTGGGCTATTGGGGTAACCTGAATGGCTGATTACATTTGAATCTTACACCCTCTGTGTGGAAAATAAAGGCCATGTCTTCCATAGGGGTAGGAGATTCCCCCTTTGCCCTCTGGCTATGCCACTGTTGACTTCAGTCAAGTGGACGTACTGATTGTGTATGGCTGACTGCCCCAATTGGAAGGCTTGTAACCAGTTATCTCAAATTCAAGTCCAGTCAACTCATTTGGCCTAAACTTTAGCTTTTGGTCAAGTGAAGTTCCTCAAGTCACTGTACAAATTCAATGAGGTAGAGTCATTGAATATCACTTGAATCAGTCACCTCATTTTACTCACAAAATAACATGTATATTGTCCGGACGTTTTCAAAAATCGGTAAGGGAGGCCCTCATTATTTGTTATCATGCAATTGCAAAGTGTTTGTCAACATATCATAAAAATGGTGAGGACCCTAATATTTTTGTTATTTCCTCAAAAATAACAAAACAATAACCCCTAGCTTGAAGAGAGTGTTTGCAATGTGTTTATAAATGATAACCAAGAACTTCTTAACATGGCTTAGTAAGGGAGCAAATAAGAAAAATAATAAAAATATTTGAAAATCTCCAAAAATTGGTGAGGGCGGGACGATATACATGTTATTTATTTTACTTGGCCTAATACAGGATAGCTCACAGATCAATTGATTTGATATCGTCACAAAGTAATGCTGCAAGTTGATTACTGCAACATTGTGCTTTTCAAACTGTATAATTCGGTGAAATAATATTAATTTTGCTTATTTTAATAATTTTGTTTCTTTTGTTTTTCCCTTTATTTTCAATCCAGGGTGTCAATTTTACAGTTCATATACACCAATCACGTGCTCTGACTGAAAAGAAACAATCATCAGCCATCTCGTGAATCCTGATCAAGAACAGGAGCATGATGGGAATTATAACTCAGGTCAAGCAGGGAATTGTGGGAAATCCTCCTCATCCTCCACGATGTTATTACCAGAGCAGACCAATAGCAAAGATTGTGTACCAAAATCGTTAGCAGGTCTCTCGTTATCGGAAGGAAAGTTTGATGTGAATGCCAAGCAACTCACATCCCCTATCTCTGTTATTTAAAGTAGCTAGAAGAATAATGGGCTGTTCCAGGAACTATTCATACACCCTGTATCTTTGTGATGTAAACCTATGGTAGAGGTTGTGAGAGGGAGTGTGAATGCATCCTAGAATAGCCTAATTCATCACCTTGACTCACCTTTGACATCTTTCTAATCATTGTTTGGTAATGTTCCAAATGTTTGCAATTTTTTAATTATTTCTGTATAACTTTGTACTAATCTCCACCATCATCAATACCTATATATCCTAGGTGTGATTTGTTTATCAAAATATGCATACATATAGGTAAGATAACAAGTTGATGTACTCATGTCACATTTAATCTGATGTTGATAACCAGACTTTTGATAGCCATAGTAATTAACAGTCAAATAGTTTTGTAATCCACTTTAAGATGTGCAACCCTTGCAGATAACAGGTGCATAATATATGCATTATATGTGGATACACATACACCCACCCCTACACCCTCCTTAAACACAAAGCAAGATACACATGTATATTGGTTGGCTGACTATCATGCTAGCTCGCCTCAATCGCCACCGCTTACCCAAACTCGATTGCTAGCGTGCGATTTTAAGCACATATTGCTTGTTTTGAATCAGCCAAAATTGAATCCATGCATTTAACTCTCAGCACTTTTCAATATCTGATTTATCGTAATAAATTAGCCTTAATCCCGGAGAAAGATATAGGGGATATCAACAGTGCGTAAGTGTTACATGTTGGTGTGCTTGATGCTTCACACCTATAGTCTCGTCTCAAGATGAGAGTAACCCCATATTGGATTTTGCAGTGGCAGATTAGAATCGCGGGTGCCAACCTAATCCTGTGGGGTGTATACACGCATAGAAGGGCGCTTTGTCCATACTCTGGCAACGCAACATCGTATATGCACTGATTTGAATCTGCCACTGCAAAATCCAACATGACGTTACAGCTTGAGACCAGACACACTATAGATATGATCACATCCAGTCAATCTTCATAATCTTGTATACATTACTTGTGATACATACTATTGGTGATGCATGCTGCGTAGTAGGAAACTATATTCTACCATAACCAGACTCCATGTGTTGTAAAATATACATAATATGCATGTGTCGTCTGACGATTGCCTTTTAGGCATGAAACTCAGAGTAACGACTACCTATTCTGGAAGGTCTGTTCTTTGAATTTTTATACGCTCTCCCTTTTGGGATTGAGCACTTTATTCAAAAGATAGTCTAACTATGAGTAAAATGTTGTAATATGCATGTTTCAATACTTATAGTATATGCCTTACCCAAAATGAAAAGTTCAAATATTGGTTGAAAAATTGATAGAAAATGCAAGATTATTGATCAGTGTGGTTCCAATCAGATGGCTATGCCGCTGCACTTCAGTGCAAACTCTTCAAATTGGCAGGTGTGGCAGGTGCATATTGTAAGTAAGCAATTATGAAGCTATAATTGTGATAACACCTGTTACAAGTAGACCCATGTTTTGTGCAATATCTGCTCAAGTTCAAGTTGTTCATATTTTGTTTATGTGAGGAATGACATTACTAAACACATTAACTGCAACAACACTTCTGAGTCAACATTTTCAACACTCTGGTACTATTTTTTAGTGAGACCTATCTACCAATTTGATATATGAAACTCCTACAATATTTCCTCGAATAGTCGCTCCCCTTAAAATAAACGCCCTGCCCCCAGCAGTTTTTGTGATGAAAATAACCATCAAACTAATACCCCCCTCTGAAAAAAGGGCCCAATTTTACATGTTTTTGACTGCAGTACAACAAATTTCACCTGATAAGTTCATGAAAATTGTGCATAAAATCACAATCAGTACACAAATATGTGGCAGGCACCATTTCAGATAATACAATAGAATCTGTTTATGTACATATTATTGTGGTAGATAGCAATTTCTGACTGTACTCACCCAATAGGGTCTATCTTTGGTTTGAGCTGTCATTTGCCCTACAAAATAACATTGGATATACATGGTATTTAAGCATTAGTAAGCCTAGATGCAACTCTTTAGCCCAAAATCTTTTATATGTTAACTTTACAGATTGAAATTGAAAAACAAAATCAAAGTATTTACACTTGTCACATTCATTTATATTCCAATGGAGATTTGAATACAGGAATCTCTTTTTCCATGTGACTATTCCCATGTTAAGCATGTATTTTAAGAACTTCATATTTGTCATAACTTTACAGTACAATGATTCGCTTTCAGATTATTTTCAGCAACTCTTCACAGTAATCTACTTAATACAATATTGTTAAGAAAAAAAATTAAAATTGAAGATTAGAAGTTACAAGGTGATTGTATTATTTGGTTGGTTTTATTTTGTTTGCATCTCTGCAAACAAAGTTACTTCTCTGAAATATACCTTAGTTTTATTTCAACATATTTTGTTCCTAAATTTTGTTAGATATATATATTATAGTTGTATTTACTACATCTATTCATCTTTACTATGCAAAAGAATAAAGAGTACCAAGATTATATGTCAATATGCTTTCCCAGTTAAAATCCAATCACCCTCTATGGAAGACATGACCTTCATCTTCCACTTAGATTTCAAATGGAGTCACCCATTCAGGTAACCCCATTTGAAATCTACACCCCCTGTGTGGGTAAATAAAGTAGTCATGTCTTCCATAGGGGGTGTATGGAATTTAACGAGAATAGCCCAATATGTGATGCGATCTGATTCAACCAGACCAAAAGTGGCTAGGGCTAGTTCACAACACTAATAAATACTTGCAGTACAGTGTACCAGTAATAATGTCCGAAACTCTTAGCATGTGTTATTAACTTGTTTAAGCTGCAATACACAATCAGTCCATTACTGATTTATGTGGCTCAAATTGCAGAATCGGACAATAAGAAACAGTCTCTTTTCAGCCAATTAGAGATTAAACGATAGGAATTTTTATTTTGGCTATCCTCTACCGTGTGATAGACGACAGGCAGGTCCAATATTTTGAGTACCGGCTACCGGCACTACAATAAAAATATTGGACCTGCCTGTCGTCTATCATAGGTAGAGGATAGTCAAAATAAAACCTCTCAGCTATTGCAAATGGGCCACTTTGATCTAACCCTTCATAATGAAGATTGTGACTGTAACACATCTGTCAGGCAAACAATGAATGTGTTGGGGTTTATAGACAGGCCTTTAGTCTTAGTTTGAAAGTAAGCCTATACACCCAAGTATTTGGTATATTATGTCACTGAAATAAATGCTTAGAACACAAAATTGTAATACTAATACCATATTTGTTGGGAAGCTTTTCAGGTGGCAGATATAGTAGAATAGATATTAGTTGGGTATTAGGGAACAAAGACTATCGTTTTATGGAAATATATGTTATCCAAATTGAAGACCTAGGTACTGAAAGGGGGTAAAGTCACAACATCATGAATAATGAGTTACTTTCTCTAAGGGGACTACATGTATATCTACACCCTCTGTGCAAATTTTATATTGAAATAAATTTGTAGAGAATTGAAACTGCATCAATAAAACCACCTTGCATTGGAACTATATACATGGACATGGGGGAGCGAGTTGGCGCAGCGGTAGTTCCCTCGCCTTGCACCACTGAGGTCCCGGGTTCAAGCCCCGGCGTGACCCAAGGACTCATGTGCACTTGGTTTATCCTGATTCCATGCTCGCTCTCACAGGTTTTCTGCGGGATCTCCGGTTTCCTCCTGTATCGCAAAAATTGGTGATTAGTTGTTTGGTTAGTTATCAAAAACTTCCTTCACCCAATGGAATTTGGGGAGCTGCACAGATAATTGGTGGATGTTACATTCTAAATGCGGATAGGTGTGCGCCGTTCAGCAGCAACTGGCCTAGTTGATGCGATCTGATTGTGATGATTCACCATTGCAGCGAAATTACAGCGCTTTGAGTCCTCTAAGATCTGGAGAAAGGCGCTTTATAAATCCAAAATTTATTTTTTTATTTTATTTTTAACAACCTTTGTCATTTATCTAGAAATGCACTCAATGTGACTTTATCCCTTTTTAGTTCTGAGGTCTTCAATTGATATTTAGGGTCAAGACTGAAAGCATTATATTTGTCTTAAAAGAACTATTACCCTTACTGCTATCATGTAGATTGACCCCGGGAGAGAGCCTTTGTATTGCATACTCGCATGGCAAGTGTCCTTTGTATATAAACTGATTCCTTGTTTTGAACAGCCATGTCTGTATTCATCAGCATTATGCAAATTTTGTTTTTTTGGATATATAGTTTTTGTTTTGCAGTACAGGTATATGGCCAGTATATAATAGTTCAGTATTTTGCATGCATTTTGCCAGTAGTGTGTGCATCCCTGGGAATGCATCCCTGGGAATGCATCTTACATTCTTCATCCTCGGCCTGCAGTGTATGTAGTCTTACAGTATGTAATATACATATTACATATACCACAGCAAAATGCACACAAAATGATGAACTGCCTATACTGGCCCTCAGAGTTAAACATTTTGTTATATACCGTACACGTCCGCCTATGGGCTCCCTTGACACAAGTGGAATTTTAGGCACAACCTAAAAGTGCCCTCCCTTAAAATTCCCACCAGCAATTAAGGGCACAGAACTTTAATTCTTGATGGGATTTCAGAGGAGGGTGCTCTCTATTTGCACATGATATTTACCCCAAGGCAAATGAGCCCAGGTGCGCCATTAGGCGAACGTTTACGGTATGAGACTAATTTAGCTAGTTTCGGGTTCTATATTTGACTGAAATAATGATTTGATATTGATAAGGTGAATCTCTCTTTCATAAAAGTTGTAACTATTTTGTGAAAATGGGCTATTCCAGAAAATGAGATGCACAAATTCAAAGTGAAAAATTCCAGTAGAAAAATAGTTCAAAATCTGAAATCCTCAATTTCAGAGGCTCAATATGAACAATTTTGTGATTGTCATTCACTAAATTGCATTTCCATGCGTTTTCCAGTAATATTGGCAACTGGAATTCCAGTTGTTTTCAGAAAGCAAACTTGGAAATCCTGACATTTCTTTTATTGAAAACTTTCTCCTCTATAGGAGGTGTGTATTTATTTTCTGGAATAGCTAAATGCTGTATGCATTATACACAAGAAAAAATATTAATTTGTCACTTGAGGTAACTTAGAAGTAATAATTAGATGTATCATCAGGAAGTTTCGTTAGTTGAAGCTGTCTCTAATAAGAATCAGCTTTACTGGTGACATGATTGGATTTACAAAACGAAAAAATGTTAACAAAAATAGCGTATCTCTTACACTTTGTCACCAAGAGTTGTAGAACAAAACCAGTGATTTTAATTTTAGGCCCATTCAAAGCTGCCTCCTTTGGCTGAATAGGGAAGTTCACAGCATGTTTTATGTTCTAAAATGACTATGGTTTTATGATTTGTCAGAAAATTGAAGAAGGATGTGATTTTGGTTATCTTATTTTCCACCATAGATATTGTGGAAGAACAGAAAGGTTAGTTTTGTTAATACATTTAATGGTCTGCAAACCAAAATGAAAAACGTTTTAAATATATTTTTTTTTTTTGGTTTTGAAAAAAAAATGTTTAGTAACATTTAAAACTTATGTTAATGTAAAGGTCATGAAACATTTTAAAAATGTTTTGGATGAAAAAAAACCCCAAAACACTACAAACATCTTTTAAAATGCTGTTATAATATTGTAGTAAAATATTTTTTTGCAAACCTTTTACCGGAATATTTTGTCAACACATAAATAAACGTTTACAGTGTTTTGCAGCAACTTTCTAAAATGTTTTAAAATGTTATTAAAACAATGTTTATATTAAAACATTTATGCTCTTTAGATAAACTGACATTTAAAGGTTTTCTGGCAACATTTTCTGCCCTTTACAAACTATTTACCAAAACGTTTTGTTGCTGGGACTGTACATGGTACATCTCAGTAGGAACTAGAATTTCCTAGATCATTATCATTTAATCTGAGCAATAGACACATGCAATATATAACTCTAAAGCTTCTTTTAATGAGCAACAAACAGCTTGTTCAAAACTGTAAAACCTTGTCTATAAGCATATATAGTGCTTCTGATGAAAGCTAAATTAATCCAGGCGCATTATGGAATTTGAGCAAATAAATTACAGAGCCAAGCATATACAAACAAGTATTATTCTAAGACCAATCTATTGTATTGGCATATTTACGCATGTATCATATTAATTTAGCTCTCATCAAAAACACTATAGGCTATATGCTTGTAGACGAGTTTTTACAGTATTAATACAAAGAAGGTTAAATATTTCTTGTGGTGCACGTTTCTATATAACTTTGTTGCAGTGTGCCATATTTAATCTTATTCATTTATTTAATGTCTTGTGTGTTATATTGTAAGATATGGTTAATAAAAGAGAAGAGATTTATGTTGTTCATTCAACACCTACTACCTTGTCATCTCACGTCTATTTATTACTCAATTATAGGAAATCATCAAGGGTTTGGAATACTTATAATAACACTAGTCACCTGCAAAATATACAATATGCGCAGATTTCACAGTTTCCTATTAAATGTAAGATTTTAATTGTAAACATAATTACTTGATGGACCAAATGCAAATGCACTTTCAGTGATACACAGTGATACACGCAAAGCAGTAATGATATTTTTAGGAATATATAATATAGTTTTCAAATGGAAGGATAAGTCAATAAAATTATTATTCGTGTTCATATGAAAAGTATTGGCAAAAAGGAAGAAAACGGCAGTGTTAGTGGCAAATATGAAGCTCCATTCAATTGCATGTAGCTGTGTCTGCACAGACAAACTCCAACATTTACTTTTTTTACCTTTACCCTTATTAGGTTGTTTTTGGTCTTATCACAGTCATAGACTTTAAGCATCATATTTCGAGGCGCGGAAAGACACCAAATTGGTGTCGTATGACCTTTGACATTCTTTTGTGGCGAGTGACATGGTCTTTCAATTCACGCCGAGTGTCCTTGACAGGCGTGACTATGCTTCAGCCCGGTGCTTCAGTGGTCATGAAAGAATTCAAAAGATAACCTCTGCCCCAATAATCCCGAGCTATTGTCTGAAACTGCTCCTCGGAAGATAAGAACTCAGTCTTCAAATCATAGTCATCACCAAAAGATAAATTACTGACTATCATCATGGAAGTAATACACATGGAAGCTGGTCAAATACTACATCAAAGTGAGTATCATACTTGCCGCGATACTGAACAAAAGCAGTACAGTTGAAAGTGGAACTATTGAGTCATCGCATGGTCAACGTGTACCATGTCTAAAATCAAAGTTCCCGCTTAAAAATCAATAGCAGTACGAGGTCGTGTACTAAGTCCTGACAATGGGCTGTGGTATATTACCGCAGTGCATGACTAGTTTTATGAACACAAACAGATTTTATAAAATCCCTACGTAATGGTCAGAATGCTATCAGTTTAATTTATACAATTTTATTAAAAGTATGTAATTATGTGAAAACTATATATATGCTAGACTTTCAGATAGCAGTTTTAAAACAGAAAATGAAATGAAATACAATTTATTTTACACAAAATGTAAAGATAATACCCGACTCTGGAACATTCTGGTCAACAGCAATTTCAGGCAGCCCCAGGCACACAAATAGATGCGGATTCATTTTATAATGTAAAGCATGTGCCAAGTGCGCATATCAATTATTACCGCTAATTAGCGGTTTAGACGTAAATGCATGATTTCCAATATTTTGAAGTTTAAGAAAATGTGTAAGTATAGGGTAGAAATCGATATTTTGAATGGATTTCTGTTATTATGGATTACAAATCTAACATCCCTGTCACTTTTTTCCGAATAAAAACAACATACTTGAAACATAATCAAGAAAAACACGATTTTTGCTCAAAATAATAAACCTGTAAATAAACGAACTGGCAATAAAGGCGGCAAGTCTGATCCACATCAAAGACACGCTGACTACATTGTTATCACAATAGCTTGATACGTACCCTCTATAGAATGTTACGTAAAGAATTCAATAGGTGTTGGATCGACCAGCTTCCATGTCTCTTACTTCCATGCTATCATTGAAGACTGAGTTCCGCAGTCTAGTCGGCACACACAATAGTTTTAACAAAAACGAAACAAATCAGATTTTTGATGATTTTACTGATTGAGCTAATCACTGATAGTGCCTATAGTGCAGATTTTCTTCCAATATCATAAGATCTCAAGCAAACCTTGAAATCTTGTCCCATAATAAGAGGTTTTAGTGCACAAACCAAATGCACGTTGGAATTGACACACTAATTTTGTGAGGGGAGCCTTGAAGCTTGTCATCCAAACCAGGCCGTTTAGGACACGCGACACGTGATGTTCGAGGCTGGCGAAAATACAAGGCTGCCAGCCCCATTCAATTCTACCGCATAACAAGATACATATTTGGTGCATACGCACCAATATGAACCTCGCGCCAATCGATTCGTGTTCCACGACTCTTTAGGATATTTGGTTAAAAAGATACAGGGTTAGGTGCACTAAGTACAAATAGTGAATATATCTCATTAACCAATGATCCTACAGATATGCGGCCACTGACCTCTTTGTTCCTTACGACCGGAGGAAAAGTTCGACATATCGCACGACTCTCTAGGATATTTGGTTAAAAAGATACAAATATATGTGCACTAAGTACAATAAGTGACTATATCTCATTAACCAATGATCGTACAGATACGCGACCACTGACTTTTTTTGTTCCTTATGACCAGAGGAAAAGTTTGACATACAGCACGACTCTCTAGGATATTTGGTTAAAAAGATAGAGGATTAAGTGCACAAAATTGAAAAAGTGACTATATCTCATTAACCAATGGTCCTACAGAATATACGACCGCTGACCTTTTTGTTCCTTATGACCAGAGGAAAAGTTCGCCATATCGCACGACTCTCTAGGATATTTGGTTAAAAAGATAGAGGGTTAATTGCACAAAGTAGAAAAAATGACTATATCTCATAAACCAATGATCCTACAGAAATGCGACCACTGACTTGTTTGTTCCTTATGACCAGACGAAAAGTTTGACATATAGCACGACTCTCTAGGATATTTGGTTAAAAAGATACAGAGTTAAGTGCACAAAGTACAATAAGTGACTATATCTCATTAACCACTGATCGTGCAGATACGCGACCACTGACTTTTTGTTCCTTATGACCAGAAGAAAAGTTTGACATGGCACGACTCTCTAGGATATTTGGTTAAGAAGATAGAGGGTTAAGTGTACAAAGACCAAAAAAAGTGACTGTATCTCATTAACCAATGATCCTACAGATACGCGATCGCTGACTTTTTTGTTCCTTAAGACCAGAGGAAAAGTTTGACATATCGCACGAATCTGTATGATGATTGGTTAAAAAGAAAGAGGGTAAAGTGCACAAAAGTACAAAAAGTGTCCATATATAAACCAATGATATTAGGCCTTGACCACCGATGTCAAAAAGAACTATAGATTGACCCAGTATAACACCCCTAACCAACCATGAAACCCTTGACCCACCACTTACTCTCAATGACACCTCTTGACCAACCATGACACCCCATGACCCACCCCGACACACCTTCACCTTCTGAGCACCTTATCATGGCACTTGAGAACCAAAGATCCAAAATAACTAGAGCGATAACCGCACCATAGCTGAACCATGTGGCTTCGACAGTATATTGTGGTAGGCCTATACCACTGTCACCCGGAGCCTGTAATGGCCCTTAATGACCTTAAATGAATATTAAAACATTTTCAACATGTTTAGAATGTCATAAGGATCATTGCGTTTAAATTTCAGCTCAATCGGAGCATTTGGAAAACTTGACCTTTGACCCCTTTATGACCCCTTAATGACCTTAAATGAATATTAAAATGTTTTTAAAATGTTTAGAATGTCATAAGGATTAAAGATCATTGCATATAAATTTCAGCTCAATTAGAGCATTTTGAAAAACTTGACATTTGACCCCTTTATGACCTCTTAATGACCTTAAATGAATTTTAAAATATTTTTTAAATGTTTAGAATGTCATAAGGATCATTTCATATAAATTTCAGCTCAATTGGAACATTTTGAAAAACTTGACCTTTGACCCCTTTATGACCCCTTAATGACCTTAAATGAATTTTAAAATATTTTTTAAATGTTTAGAATGTCATAAGAATCATTGCATTTAAATTTAAGCTCAATCGGATCATTTTCGGTTAAAATGACCTTTTTGACCCCTGTGACCCCTGGATGACCTCTGACGTTTGGAAATATTTTTATTATATTCTTTATGTTTTCCTCTTTCATATGACACCCCTCATGGGGTCATACCTTCGTGGCATTTAGAGATATGTCCATTTCAGACCAAATGGTTAGTCAGTTAGCTAGTAAGATAGTAAGCTAGTAACATACACTCATATAGGCTGAGACCATTTCATGGTTCAGCAAAAATGACAGACACGTCCCTTTATAAAGGAATTTGATCAATAATTGATATTTTCAAATTGACGTATAAGTGACATATTAATTGCTTTTAAGCTTTCCCTCCGGTCTTTCCTTTTAAAGGGAATTTTACGAACAAATTTCTCAACACGCATGCTCAATTCAATTAATAAATCAACCTCTATGCAGAAAACAAATCATCGTTTTGTCTAAAAGCACTATTTTCTCTGAAAATAGTGAAATTTTATGTTTTTTTTTTTTATATCACACACTATCATCGCTTGAATATTTGTTTTAATAAAAGTATCATAAATATTTAAATGAAGGTAATTATAATTTACTATATTCAGGCTTTCCCCATGTCCCCACGTTGGGAAGTAAAGAAGTAAACACTAATACCTCGCGCCTCCCGGCGCGAGGAATTATGACCAAGTTCTAACACAGCGCCTTCTACGCCAGCGTCAGCTCCAACAGAAAACAACCGTGAGGTCCGTAACATCAACCCAAATTTGTATAAAAGAATTTTGAAATAACTGTTTAACTAATAATCCTGATGAACTTAATTGCGGGTTAGTATGACCAATATCACAGACTTTTGTTATCTTACATGCACCAATATGACCAATATCAGAGACTAATGTCGTCTTACCTGCACCAGGATGAGCAATATCAGAGACTAATGTCGTCTTACCTGCACCAGGATGAGCAATATCAGAGACCAATGTCGTCTTACCTGCACCAGGATGAGCAATATCAGAGACTAATGTCGTCTTACCTGCACCAGGATGACCAATATCAGAGACTGATGTCGTCTTACCTGCACCAGGATGACCAATACCAGAGCTTATCAGAGACTAATGTCGTCTTACCTGCACCAGGATGAGCAATATCAGAGACTAATGTCGTCTTACCTGCACCAGGATGACCAATATCAGAGGCTAATGTCGTCTTACCTGCACCAGGATGACCAATATCAGAGACTGATGTCGTCTTACCTGCACCAGCATGACCAATATCAGAGACTAATGTCGTATTTCCTGCACCAGCATGACCAATATCAGAGACTGATGTCGTCTTACCTGCACCAGGATGACCAATATCAGAGACTAATGTCGTCTTACCTGTACCAGGATGACCAAATATCAGAGGCTAATGTCGTCTTACCTGCACCAGCATGACCAATATCAGTGACTAATGTCGTCTTACCTGTACCAGGATGACCAATATCAGAGACTAATGTCGTATTTCCTGCACCAGCATGACCAATATCAGAGACTGATGTCGTCTTACCTGCACCAGGATGACCAATATCAGAGACTAATGTCGTCTTACCTGCACCAGGATGACCAATATCAGAGACTAATGTCGTCTTACCTGTACCAGGATGACCAAATATCAGAGGCTAATGTCGTCTTACCTGCACCAGGATGACCAATATCAGTGACTAATGCCGTCTTACCTGTACCAGGATGACCAATATCAGTGACTAATGTCGTATTTCCTGCACCAGCATGACCAATATCAGAGACTAATGTCGTCTTACCTGCACCAGGATGACCAATATCAGTGACTAATGTCTTCTTACCTGCACCAGGATGACAAATATCAGAGACTAGTGCCGTCTTACCTGTACCAGGATGACAAATATCAGTGACTAATGCCGTCTTACCTGTACCAGGATGACCAATATCAGTGACTAATGCCGTCTTACCTGTACCAGGATGACCAATATCAGAGACTAATGTCGTCTTACCTGTACCAGGATGACCAATATCAGAGACTAATGCCGTCTTACCTGTACCAGGATGACCAATATCAGTGACTAATGCCGTCTTACCTGTACCAGGATGACCAATATCAGAGACTAATGTCGTCTTACCTGTACCAGGATGACCAATATCAGAGACTAATGCCGTCTTACCTGTACCAGGATGACCAATATCAGAGACTAATGCCGTCTT
The DNA here is from genome assembly GCF_039555335.1 of Amphiura filiformis. Taxonomy (NCBI): domain Eukaryota; kingdom Metazoa; phylum Echinodermata; class Ophiuroidea; order Amphilepidida; family Amphiuridae; genus Amphiura; species Amphiura filiformis. The sequence continues at coordinate 12,795,119 of NC_092634.1, forward strand.
ACCTGTACGAGGAATCAGGATGACCAATATCAGAGACTAATGCCGTCTTACCTGTACCAGGATGACCAATATCAGAGACTAATGTTTTCTTACCTGCACCAGGATGACAAATATCAGAGACTAATGCCGTCTTACCTGTACCAGGATGACAAATATCAGTGACTAATGCCATCTTACCTGTACCAGGATAACCAATATCAGTGACTAATGCCGTCTTACCTGTACCAGGATGACCAATATCAGTGACTAATGCCGTCTTACCTGTATCAGGATGACCAATATCAGAGACTAATTTCGTCTTACCTGTACCAGGATGACCAATATCAGTGACTAATGTCTTCTTACTTGTACCAGGATGACCAATATCAGTGACTAATGCCGTCTTACCTGTACCAGGATGACCAATATCAGTGACTAATGTCTTCTTACATGTACCAGGATGACCAATATCAAAGACCAATGTCTTCTTACATGTACCAGGATGACCAATATCAAAGACCAATGTCTTCTTACATGTACTTGGATGACCAATATCAGTTACTAATGTCTTCTTACCTGTACCAGGATGACCAATATCAGTGACTAATGTCATCTTACATGTACCAGGATGACCAATATCAAAGACCAATATGTCTTTTTACATGTACCAGGATGATCTATATCAGAGACTAATGTCTTCTTACCTGTACCAGGATGATCAATATCAGAGACCAATGTCGTCTTACCTGTACCAGGATGACCAATATCAGAGACCAATGTTGTATTACCTGTACCAGGATGACCAATATCAGAGACTAATGTCGTCTTACCTGTACCAGCATGACCAATAGCAGAGTCTAATGTCGTCTTACCTGTACCAGGATGACCAATATCAGTGACTAATGTCGTCTTACCTGTACGAGGATGACCAATATCAGAGACTAATGTCGTCTTACCTGTACCAGCATGACCAATATCAGGATATTGTCTTCTTACCTGTACCAGAATGGCAGATATCAGAGGCTATTGTCGTCTTACCTGTACCAGCATGACCAATATCAGAGTCTAATTTCGTCTTACATGTACCAGCATGACCAATATCAGAGACTAATGTCGTTTTACCTGTACCAGGATGACCAATATCAGAGACTAATGCCGTCTTACCTGTACCAGGATGACCAATATCAGAGACTAATGCCGTCTTACCTGTACGAGGAATCAGGATGACCAATATCAGAGACTAATGCCGTCTTACCTGTACCAGGATGACCAATATCAGAGACTAATGTTTTCTTACCTGCACCAGGATGACAAATATCAGAGACTAATGCCGTCTTACCTGTACCAGGATGACAAATATCAGTGACTAATGCCATCTTACCTGTACCAGGATAACCAATATCAGTGACTAATGCCGTCTTACCTGTACCAGGATGACCAATATCAGTGACTAATGCCGTCTTACCTGTAGCAGGATGACCAATATCAGAGACTAATTTCGTCTTACCTGTACCAGGATGACCAATATCAGTGACTAATGTCTTCTTACTTGTACCAGGATGACCAATATCAGTGACTAATGCCGTCTTACCTGTACCAGGATGACCAATATCAGTGACTAATGTCTTCTTACATGTACCAGGATGACCAATATCAAAGACCAATGTCTTCTTACACGTACCAGGATGACCAATATCAAAGACCAATGTCTTCTTACATGTACTTGGATGACCAATATCAGTTACTAATGTCTTCTTACCTGTACCAGGATGACCAATATCAGTGACTAATGTCATCTTACATGTACCAGGATGACCAATATCAAAGACCAATATGTCTTTTTACATGTACCAGGATGATCTATATCAGAGACTAATGTCTTCTTACCTGTACCAGGATGACCAATATCAGAGACCAATGTCGTCTTACCTGTACCAGGATGACCAATATCAGAGACCAATGTTGTATTACCTGTACCAGGATGACCAATATCAGAGACTAATGTCGTCTTACCTGTACCAGCATGACCAATAGCAGAGTCTAATGTCGTCTTACCTGTACCAGGATGACCAATATCAGTGACTAATGTCGTCTTACCTGTACGAGGATGACCAATATCAGAGACTAATGTCGTCTTACCTGTACCAGCATGACCAATATCAGGATATTGTCTTCTTACCTGTACCAGAATGGCAGATATCAGAGGCTATTGTCGTCTTACCTGTACCAGCATGACCAATATCAGAGTCTAATTTCGTCTTACATGTACCAGCATGACCAATATCAGAGACTAATGTCGTCTTACCTGTACCAGGATGACCAATATCAGAGACTAATGTCGTCTTACCTGTACCAGGATGACCAATATCAGAGACTAATGTCGTCTTACCTGTACCAGCATGACCAATATCAGGATATTGTCTTCTTACCTGTACCAGAATGGCAGATATCAGAGGCTATTGTCGTCTTACCTGTACCAGCATGACCAATATCAGAGTCTAATTTCGTCTTACATGTACCAGCATGACCAATATCAGAGACTAATGTCGTCTTACCTGTACCAGGATGACCAATATCAGAGACTAATGCCGTCTTACCTGTACGAGGAATCAGGATGACCAATATCAGAGACTAATGCCGTCTTATACCTGTACCAGGATGACCAATATCAGAGACTAATGTTTTCTTACCTGCACCAGGATGACAAATATCAGAGACTAATGCCGTCTTACCTGTACCAGGATGACAAATATCAGTGACTAATGCCATCTTACCTGTACCAGGATAACCAATATCAGTGACTAATGCCGTCTTACCTGTACCAGGATGACCAATATCAGTGACTAATGCCGTCTTACCTGTAGCAGGATGACCAATATCAGAGACTAATTTCGTCTTACCTGTACCAGGATGACCAATATCAGTGACTAATGTCTTCTTACTTGTACCAGGATGACCAATATCAGTGACTAATGCCGTCTTACCTGTACCAGGATGACCAATATCAGTGACTAATGTCTTCTTACATGTACCAGGATGACCAATATCAAAGACCAATGTCTTCTTACATGTACCATGATGACCAATATCAAAGACCAATGTCTTCTTACATGTACTTGGATGACCAATATCAGTTACTAATGTCTTCTTACCTGTACCAGGATGACCAATATCAGTGACTAATGTCATCTTACATGTACCAGGATGACCAATATCAAAGACCAATATGTCTTTTTACATGTACCAGGATGATCTATATCAGAGACTAATGTCTTCTTACCTGTACCAGGATGACCAATATCAGAGACCAATGTCGTCTTACCTGTACCAGGATGACCAATATCAGAGACCAATGTTGTATTACCTGTACCAGGATGACCAATATCAGAGACTAATGTCGTCTTACCTGTACCAGCATGACCAATAGCAGAGTCTAATGTCGTCTTACCTGTACCAGGATGACCAATATCAGTGACTAATGTCGTCTTACCTGTACGAGGATGACCAATATCAGAGACTAATGCCGTCTTACCTGTACCAGCATGACCAATATCAGGATATTGTCTTCTTACCTGTACCAGAATGGCAGATATCAGAGGCTATTGTCGTCTTACCTGTACCAGCATGACCAATATCAGAGTCTAATTTCGTCTTACCCAGCATGACCAATATCAGAGACAATGTCGTCTTACCTGTACCAGGATGACCAATATCAGAGACTAATGTCGTCTTACCTGTACCAGGATGACCAATATCAGAGACTAATGTCGTCTTACCTGTACCAGGATGAGCAATATCAGTGACTAATGTCGTCTTACCTGTACCAGGTTGACCAATATCAGGATATTGTCTTCTTACCTGTACCAGAATGGCAGATATCAGAGGCTATTGTCGTCTTACCTGTACCAGCATGACCAATATCAGAGTCTAATTTCGTCTTACATGTACCAGCATGACCAATATCAGAGACTAATGTCGTCTTACCTGTACCAGGATGACCAATATCAGAGACTAATGTCGTCTTACCTGTACCAGGATGACCAAATATCAGAGGCTAATGTCGTCTTACCTGCACCAGGATGACCAATATCAGAGACTGATGTCGTCTTACCTGTACCAGGATGACCAATATCAGAGGCTAATGTTGTCTTACATGTACCAGCATGACCAATATCAGAGACTAATTTCGTCTTACATGTACCAGCATGACCAATATCAGAGACTAATGTCGTCTTACCTGTACCAGGATGACCAATATCAGAGACTAATGGCTTCTTACATGTAGGCCTACCAGGATGACCAATATCAGACACTTATGTCGTCTTACCTGTACATGTATGACCGATATCAGAGGCTATTGTCGTCTTACCTGTACCAACATGACCAATATCAGAGACTAATATCGTCTTCCTGTACCAGCATGGTACATGTGATGTGAAGAATTTTGAAGGCTCATAAAAAGAGAACCGCATACAAGCGTGTAACAAAGTTTGTATCGAATGTTACTTGAGCAAGTACAAAATAATATGATAAATATACCCTAATGCCCCACAATAAATACTGTCCAAACGTTCACACCACATCCCTTAACTTCAACAGTACTTTATTTACTTTGACACTCTACTCCCGCTACTATTTCCTTCTATCAAGCTACTACTGTAAGCAGAAACACAGCTAGCACCCTCTGTCGTCTGCAGTCAAGAGCGAGAATGAAAATCAATAGGAAAAATGGGGGTACTACACCCCTGCCCAATGTTGTGCCTATTTTTGCATTTTTCTCAAAAATTATAAAGCATTGGTGACAAGTAAGATATGTTTATTATAGGGGCAAGGACTACAACTACTGCACTGGAAATTTTATTTCAGCACAAACAACAGTTGTGGAGTTACAGTCAAAAATGAGGGAAAACCAATATTTGATCAATAAATCAATTATAACTACTTGCCTTGAGGTGCTGAATTTGTAACCAATGCGCTATAATTTTTGAGAAAAATGCAAAAATAGGCACAAAATTGGCCAGGGGTGTAGTACCCCTTAATACATTTTAACATGAAATATCTAAGTTATTTTGGTACCAAATGAAAATTTGGGCATAGTGCCAATAGTAATGCCACTTGCAAACGACATGGCACGCATGTATTGGCAAGGTATCATCATAAAATTTATCAAATAATTATATAAAACACAACTACTCATTGGCAAACGAAAAATTGGGCAGCATGGCCCCGCTCGGCGCATGCCAATAAGTATAATACATGCAAATGCAAGTATGCATCGGCACATATGAATATTTATGACGTGTCATGTCAAAAGGAGACACTTTTGGGCAGGTTGTCAATTTTGCCAAATTTTTACATATCTTAAATAAAGAGATATTTTGCTCCACAATGCCGTTTTCCCCCCAATGAAATCGGACAATCCTAAAGCGAAGATATTGAGTTCGTAAGTTATGAATTGGAAATTGAGATATCGGCCTTTGAAATATTATTGACAATGTTGAGAGTAGGAATTAGCTTGAAAAATGCCTCAAAGTTTTGGACGCAAATTTGCGCATAGAGGCCCCTCTAGGTGTTGACCAGATTTTCAATAAATGACACACCAGAGGTATGAATCGTTAATTATGTATTCTCACTTTATCTTAAGATTACGACATAATAAAACAATATAGATTCCAACAGACTGTGTGTTATAAAACAAAAGCACTATACAAACCATTAGGCCCCCACCATCAGGCCTTGGATTGGTCAACTTCCTCCACCACTCAGAATTTGGATTGGTCAACTCTTTCCTTCACTCAAAGCTCGGATTGGTCAAACCCCTCTATCACTCTCCGCAGTACCAGGACACCAGCCCACGTAGCACCAGGGCACCAGCCCACGTAGCACCAGGGCACCAGCCCACGTAGCACCAGGGCACTAGCCCACGTAGCACCAGGGCACCAGCCCACGTAGCACCAGGGCACTAGCCCACGTAGCACCAGGGCACTAGCCCACGTAGCACCAGGACACATAGTCCTGCCCGACGTGTTCCTCCTCTATAGGCCTACTACCATTAATAACTCGCCAAATACTACTCTCCTCTGTCGTCTTTACGGTGTCTGATCTCCGCCAAACTCCCCCTTTTATTACTCAGTCTCCATCTCCTCTTTTATGGATCCGTATCACTACCCAGGCGGTGATGGAAGCGATATCGCCAATTTTGAGGTCGCCATTGGATTAACACATAATCATGAAATCTTCACAAACAATTCTAAATTTGTTATGAGGTGTCAAAACAAAATTATCTTACTCTAAAACCGTTGGGGTACGACAATGTACCACACTGCAAGTATGTTAATTTTCCATTTGTAATTGCTAACCGTGTATTTTGAATGGGGCTGTCAGCCCTGTATCTTCGCCAGCCTCGTACGTCATGTGTTGCGCTTCATATGCCGCCTGTCACTACCTTTTGATCCATTGCCTCCCTCCTTTCATATTCCTCAGACTCAGTTGATATACCACTCAGAAATAACTCCGGACCCGCAGTCCCAGTGTTACCATTTTATTCCTCATTCGCAGATGATGGACCCGCAGTCCCATCACCAGATAGATATTGTCTATTATTATTAAGAGTATTATTTATATTTCTTTTATAATTGTAAATATTTGTACTTGTAACTTGTAAGTTTAAGATTACAACTTTAATTGTAAATATTTGTATTTGTATTTGTAACTTCAATATTAACTATATCATCACGCAGTCCCATCACCAGATAGATATTGTCTATTATTATTAAGAGTATTATTTATATTTCTTTTATAATTGTAAATATTTGTACTTGTAACTTGTAAGTTTAAGATTACAACTTTAATTGTAAATATTTGTATTTGTAACTTCAATATTAACTATACCAGTTTGTTTGGTGAATTTTAATAAAATATTGATTGATTGATTGATTGATACGATTAAGGGAATGGAGACACAAGCCCCACTCGTAGATTGATAGGCCCGCAGTCCTATCACCGCATACGAGTAAGGAGTAGATTGATAGACCCGCAGTCCTATCACCGCATACGAGTATTAGTTAGAGACACAAAGAGCCGTAGATCTCACACAGGTCCGTCAATAAGTAAATAAAGTACTGTTGAGGGAAAGTGAAAGAATCACGTAAGAATTATTTAGGTGTAGGCCCTACTTCTGTTTGCAAAGGTATCAAAGGTGGGGTTCTGCCCCCACGACTTACCTACGTCTCAATACAAAACTTTTCGTGTTCCCACTTTGGGAACTGGTGTCAACCCGGCCACCTGACTTTCATAATCACATTACAGCCCAACCAGGTTTCATATTTAAATACACATTGAGACAGTTCAGCTAATAAAAACAAAGGTTCGTGTTGCTCATCTCGTGCTTTTCCTCGGCCGTCACGCCACAATATTCATAATTGTGGGTCCTTTTCATATCTTGAACTTCCAAGAAAGTATGACCCCTGAGAGGTGTCAAATTAAAGAGAAAAAAAAGTACAGAATATATAATTAAAATAATTTCCCCACCGGGGGGGACACTCCTTATAAGACTTAGATCAATATTCCTATTTTGGGTCCTTTTCACATATTCAAAGAAGGTGTGAACCCCGGGTGACATATACTGCCGAAGCCATGGTTCAGCTCTAGTTAAAATGGCTCAATGTATTTAGTTTAAGGGATCTAAAATGAGCGTTTATTACGTTTCGACAGTATTTTTTGTGGGACATGAGAGCACCTCAGACCTATCGAATTACATTCTGAATACGAAGCATGTCTTTCTGATATCAAATAATTTTCATTTTTTGAAAATCACAATATAATACAACTTTTATGACAAATTATAAAAATTTGATATTTTTCTTTTTTTTGATATACAACAGTCCTCGAAGTAAATTATATAAATCGAATGATATATTCTTAAAGTGTATGTAGCAGCGAGGAAAAGCCGACGGTCAATTGAAAATTTTGACCTTTCATATTGAAGATATGGATTTTTTTCCCCAAAAGACCCATTTTTGTTGGTGTTTTGGGAAAAAAATCCATATCTTCAATACGAAAGGTCAAAATTTTCAATTGATCGTCGGCTTTTCATCCCACCTACATACACTTTAAGTATAAATCATCAGATTTATAAAATTTACTTCAAGTACTGTTAAATATCAAAAATATCAATTTTTAATGATTTGCCATAAAATGTGTATTAAATTGCGAATTTCAAAAATCAAAATTATTTGATATCAGAATCACATTCTTCGTATTCAGAATGCAATTCGATATGTCTGATGTGCTCTAAAGCCCCAAAATAAATACTGTCCAAACGTTCATACCCCAGCCCTTAAGATAAACGGTTGTAAATACCGGTCAATGATAGACGAGTCAATTTAAGTACCAAAATGGGCGCACCTAGACAAAAATGGAACACCAATGTTTTTGCTTGCTAGTGACTCTAAACACCCTCCTGAACAAAATATCCAAAAAGGGCAAAAAAGGGGTAAAAATTTCAAAATTTGGGGAATATGGATAAAAACCATCTAATTGTATGCCTCTCATTATAAAGATCCAGAAAAAGTATAGTTTGACCTATCTCTGATGTACAGTTCTTGAGTTATAGGCATTAAGGTCAAATATCAAATTTTGATGCTTTTTAAAATCCATATTCGCACAATTTTGAAATTTGAGCCCTGCATTAGCGTCCTTTTTTGTCCTTTTTGGATATGTTGATCAAGAGATTGAGTCAATAGCTGGCAAAACCATTGGTATTCCATTTTGTCTGGCTCATACGTAAATTGACGAGTGTATTGTACGGGTCTTTGACCGCATATAATTGAGTTCTCGACCACCAAGCAAACAAGTTAAATTATCTCTAATCTTTCTCTTATATTGTAACACAATCAGAACTACTATAATTAAACAATTTTAGCTATTTCTGTATGTCAATATTTGTTCTTGCCTAAAATTTACTTTATTGCCTATTTATATATATAATGATCACACAAAGATATATGGAGCAACCTACTTTGTTGCAAACTCTCTGCAGTTGCATTAGCAGATAGGCGAGGTCTGCTTGTTCTCTGTTGGTAAGTGGTAGTCTTCAGTGAACGGCTCTTTCAGAGCCACCAAACCTTTAAGTGTAGACGATTTTCATTATCTAAATCAATACAATATTGAAAAATAACACTTTGTTGATTCTTTTCAAAAGTTCATTCTACAAATCATATGTATACTTTGAAAACTTGCTTCATTTATTGTTGTATGAGTTATGTAAGTTTTACAAAAGTATTGTTGTTTCAGCCCTCTTTACAACATAACTCAAGAACCATAGGAGTTACAAAAGTATATCTATGATCTTTGAATTCTTCTGCACAATCGCTATGAAATGATCAATGCAATTTTTGCCAAAGCTCACTACCATTTACAAGATGTTGTGAACTACCAAATCGCAACAGTTTAAAATAGTTGCTAACCTTAAATTCAGCAGATAGGCGAGGTCTGCTTGTTCTCTGTTGGCAAGGGGCAGTCTTCAGTGAACGGCTCTTTCCAGACCCACCAAACTTTTTACATTAGCAGAAACAGGGTCAGGCCAAATTGAAAAAGTTTGGTAGGTGCTCAAACCAGGTGGCAAAGTTCTAGTACTGTTTCCAATACCAGGACACCAATTAGAAGCCAGATATCATGGCCCATGTGAGGTAGAGTCAAAAGTAGGTGAAGTAGATTATATTATCAAGACTCATAGACGCAAGAGCAGGCAGTTATGCCACATAAATATGCTCAAAGAGTGTGTTGAAAGAAGCATTTCAAAACCTGCGTGTACAGTAAAACATGCTGATAATCTAGACAAACATGTCGATGTACACAAAATCGCCAATGTAGACAAGAGTAAAGATGACAATTCTGATGTCACATTTGACCAGGATAAAGAGCTGGAGCACAAAGAGTATAATGTAAAATTGAACAATTCTGATGTGCTCACTAATTTGGACTCAAATTTAGGTAATCTTTCTCAAGCTCAACAAGGTCAAATTGCAAATTTGATTCACAAATTTGACAATATATTTCCTGATACGCCAAGTAGAACAAAGAACGTCTAAGATTTCATTGGTCAATAATTGAATACGCCTAAGATGATTGGTTGTTTGGGATTTCTGGTCCTGTGATTCGTTAATTTAAGTCTACCGCGAAATTCTTAGACGCCTAAGAATGCATCTTGGAAGAGGCACGTTTCGTAGTGCTTGTTAGGTACCTAATCGCCTGTCGTGAAAGTGTGACAAGATGCTGGTTGGAATCTGGTTTTGGAGACATTATAGAAGGGTATGTCTAATCCCGATGTATGGCACGTATTTTATAATCGTTTGGATTCCTTCCTTGATCGACTATTGACACAGTATCTCCTTTCCAGTTTGAGCCTTCGATTCGGAATTGATGCATGAGATGCGTGAAAAAGATGTAGAGCTCCATCCTAGCTAGGCTTTCTCCAAGGCAGATGCGTCGACCTACAGAAATAATAATGCAAGTAAATTGAATTATAAATCAGGTAAAATCTAGTAGTACAAATCAAGGGCTTAAAGCAAGACCTGTCTATGTCCATTTTGGCCAAAATGAGTCAAGTCTACTATATATTAGGTATGTTTATGGATACTCTTCTTCGATAGAAGTGACTAAGTCCAATTATAGTGAAGAAAAGAGTGCACCATAGCAAAGACAATAGTGTTTATGTCCATAATCATTTGTTTTTATATAAATTTTTATACCAAAAACTGGCTATGTCCAGTTTTTTAAGCTAAGGAACTTGTAGGGTGGAAGATGTGCGGACCCGAATGTGCGATGTGTAGGCACGGTACCATAGAAAGTCTATGGATAATGTCAACAGATTATTTGATGACATACATTTTCTCTTTTTATGTTGAGTTGAAAACTAAAATCCATGAATATTTAGTACCATTGTGATGTCAGTAATTGTAGGACTTTGTGTAATTTCATCTAATTAATTAGACTAAAGCCTCCAGCATACTTTCCTGCCGCTGCGGCAAGCGGCAGGGCGTTTCAACCAATGACAAGCCTTGATTGTGTCCGTTTGTCTGCAATACGCGTGCGCCACGCCGCTCAGCGGCAAGCGGCAGGGTAGTATGAAACCAGCATAACGAGCACGTTTACCTCCTCGTCCATGCCTTTTCCATGCTTCTATGTAAAACAGTCAATATTCAGAATGGCAAGTAATAATCATTTGTGAGCAGTTACTGGAAAGTATTTAGTCAGCTAATTAATAGCATTAATTAAACCTTTTGAATAGTTAATTAGGTCTGATAACGAAGCAAATACTTATCACCCTGTAACATAGAAGCAAGCATCGCACCAAATATAAAGTACATGTATATAGTTTCTGGTGGGCTTTTTTCAAGAAAAAACTCCTGAAAAGTTAAAGGCCCATTCAGTGATTTGCTCATCCGGACGATCTTAAAAATCATCAAAATTCAGATTTTGGTACCTTTGTCATTGTAATAGATGTGTTAACATAGCCTGCTAGTAGTTCAGCCGAAAGCCGTGTATTAGTATTTAAGACAAACTGAGATATTTTACATGAAACTATAAAAGTGTAATTTATATACTGACAGTATATAAATTAGCTACATGTATTTGAATGGGGCTTCAACTTCGCCAGTGCTGCTGTTTTATTAGTTTATTTTGCCAAATTTTTCGTTTCAAAAATACCAAAGGATAATTTGAATGACTTATCCTTCATTTTTAAGCAATTTATAAACAATTTTAATTTTTTTACACTTGCGCTGGGATCACTGAATGGGTCTTTGATTGTTAGACCCCGTGTATCTATACATCCTGAATATTGACATCAGGTTTGTAATCTCTGTTCTTTATGCTTTCCAGCAATATACCGTATATTCTCACATCTGTAATTGGTACATAACATGGTATACCAGGCCTTGCCGTTTGAGGCGAGCGATCGCTCTCGCTCGCCACCGCTCGCCCAAACTCGATTTCTAGTGAGCGATTTTCCACTCGCCATAGACACTAAATATCACTCGCTACGAATCTCCCCAAATCAGCCATTTCAGTATGTAATCGCTTCTGTACCCCTCCAAGCGTAGAAAGTCAAAATTTTTAGCGCGCTTCGCGCGCATTTCAACATAAATACCGTTTTAAAACCGAAGCTTTACTTGATTACACCCAAATAAGTGATATTTGTGAAAATTCTATCACTCGCCTAGAATCATGCTAGCGAATGATTAACCACTCGCCTTTAAAATCTAGACGGCAAGGCCTGGTATGCCCATTCATCTAAAAATTGATGTTTTCAGATATGAAAATAGCATATATCACGAAAGGGTCCACAACTTGCTGCACATGTCATGGCCACATACAACATTTGTTATATGAGTAATATTATCACTGACAGCGAAAACTAAATACTAGTATTCACAATTTGTCGACATAATTATCAGTATGGGTATCATATTGATATCACGTATTATAAAATAACGAAAGCGAGGTCAAGCAGGGTATCACGTGATTATAAAAAACGAAAATGAGGTCAAGAAGGTCGTAATATCGATCGATGTTCACCCCATCAACGACAGGAAAATGCCAATTATATATTGGAATAGTCTGTATTAATTAAATGTATCGATTTCCTTAGTGCCTTTGTGGTAATGCAATCTGCGAATCATCCATATTGGACCTCTTTTAAATTACTGAAAATAACCCAATGGGTAACATTGACCCAATGTTGGGTACAATGTTTTACCTAACGGTTTTTTACCCAGTGTTCTAACAGTGTGACTAACTCCTACGTTTGTACCATTCACGCCCAATAACCACCGTTTCTCACAAATGGGTGGCGGTGATGATTCACCGTTTCTGTCACCGATTGACCCCTACTTTTGAAGCCCTGGCCGATTATCCCCGTCACGTGATCATGATACAATTAGTACCCACGCTCGGTAAACTTACCTGTACTGAACGGAATCAACTCGTCTCGGTTGACAACTTGGCCATTATCATCCAGAAATCTTTCCGGTTTGAACTTCCATGGCTCTGGCCACAGGTCTGGGTCACGATGGACAGCCCATAAATTAGACACCACTATAAATCCTTCTGGAATGGTAACACCACGTACAGTAGTGGTCTTTGTGCAACCGTGAGGTACACCGAGACGTGAAATACTCGCCATTCGTTGTATTTCCAACAACACAGCTTGAGTGTATTGTAAGTTGGGTTTATCAGCAAGTTTTGGAAGCCTGTTCCTACCAACCGCTTCATCAATTTCGTCGTGAACATTCTTCTGTATGGTAGGGTTGAGAGCCATATAAAGCATGGCCCAACGTAGAGTCAAAGCAGTTGTGTCTGTTCCAGCAATGAACATCTGTTTGATGGTAACTGTCAGATTGAATTCATTAAGCATTGAGAGCTTTCCACTTGAGCCATTCTCGTTAAAGCGTAGCTCGCTCAGATATGCATCAATAAGATCGCGATGGCTTTCTGTATCCAAATCGCGTTTGTGATTTTTGATAATTTCACTAACGAAGTCGGTCAATTTAAGTGCGACATCTGTTAGGCCAGTGTGGATTTGCTTTCCAAATGGTAGATGTGCGATGACTGGAACAAATATGAACACAAAATTTGTGATCGAATTCTTGGCTTGCTGCGTGCCTAAATCTAGGAAGTATTTGAATCGTTCATCCGAATACTCATAACGCTTTCCGAAAATAACAGAAACTATGACATTTGAAACAGCGTTAACTAAAACATGGTTGGGATCAAATTGTTCTCCCTTGAGCTTGGCGATTTCTTCAATTAAACACTTGCTTTCAGTTTCTATTTGATCTTCGAATTTAGATCTTCCAACACCAAATTTCTTGAAGATTTCGAGGATGAATCGACGTTCTTGGTTCCACCGTTCGCCGCTCGCAAAAACAACCCCTGAAAAAGATAATGATAAACAAGCATGTTAATGAACTGTATGGACTATGTGAACCAACATTCTCAGTGCAACTAGCTGCAGTATCACCTAAGTGAGATGGGATGGGATGGGATGTGTACGCTGCGGATGTTTAGGGGATGTGAAGGTATATGAAACAGGGGTGATTTTGGCGGGGCCCCTTATTTGGCATGACTTTGTAAAAAGCTTTTAATTTCACTCTTGCTAGATTTACTTTGCAATTGTTTTGCTTAAAGTATATTACGCAGCTTAGAAATAAAACCACAATTTGCTTTGATTTTATTTTTGTTTACTAATATGCACGGGATGAAATCTTGTGCGTATATTCTTTGTTTAAAATACAAAGTTAATGGACTTATAAAAACACCAAATAAACCGAGACCTTTGTATGGCTTAAACCAGTTTACCGCCTCTTAGAACCCGATAGACGGATAGACGGTGACCAAGTTGACCATAAGATCAATATAAACGAGGCAGTAAAACGCCTCTTAAGCCGAGTCGTGTTCACATTTTGAGTTACACCCGGCGTAAACTTACGCTAACATTGACCAAAATTCCACAAATATTTTCCCTACTCCTACCGTGTGTCCACACCTAGCCTACTCCTAGCAGTACGCCGACTAGTTCCACCAATCATTCACTCCTGGTCGGCGTAAACATTGGCTACCACTTCCGGTGTTTCTGTGACCTTTATCAACCACGCGATATGTAATTTCTTAGTTCTGACCAACAAACGGTCAAACTTACTCCGGGTGCCAGGCATAATCTGCGTTTACATTGCAACTTACGCCTGGCGGAGGTTACACCCAGCTCGCTACTCCTGACTTTTGTCAGGAGTAAATCGTCGGACGTACGCCTGGCGGAACTTACGCTGACCATCGTTCACACTGCACTTACTCCTGGCAGCGCCAACCGCTACTCCTAACAACTTGCGCCGACCAAGTTCCGCCGGGCGTACGTCCGACAATGTGAACACGACTTTTGTTTGATAATTACCATAAATCCACATAGTGGTTATTGCCAAACTTACAATATGGTGGCCCACTAGTGGGCGACAAACTGTATCATCAGCAAAATCCAAATCATTCAGCATCCTTGCCGGATCCCTACTTGACCGACGTGGGTAGGTACCAATTCTAAGATATCATTTCTGCGCGTTTCAGGCCTTATGGGGCAGAGCGTCATCACCCCTATATCTTCGTGTCAAAAATTGCCGTGATAGTATGGCGAATCCACTCGTTTTTCAACAGCTACGCATGGCGATTTTGTTCGAGATAGGCTGAGCGACTCAGGCTAAGCATATCATTTACACAATATGAGATACCACAGAGTTTCTATTCTACACGTGTTTATGATTTGCGCATGCTCAGTACCCCATATGATGTTGACGATTACAAGAAAACTCGATTTGTTGTCAGGTAAAACCCAGGTTTTGTTTTCAATACACTAACTGGAAATTCAATACACTCAGCGGCGATTGCTGTTTTCTTTAAACGCATATATTTTACTGCATTTTCACCATAACGTTTTTTAAATCGTACATTTAAAATGTGATATATTCACCGTTTGAGAATTATAATCAATTAAAAGTAACACGCATAGCCCATTCAGCTCAGATCCATGTGCTGTATAGAATATTACATCACAAGTCTATAATACAATGCACCATATCGAGACACTATGCAACTTTCTTTATCTGCGTCAATAATAGAATATTGATTTAAATTGAATGCATCTGTACTTCATCACTGAGCGATCTAGCGATCGATTTCTAACCAATCAGATATGACTCCTTTTCTTGCGTTCGGTGAAATACCAATCGCCCGTCGCTCACCAACGGAGTATTAAGACGTGATTCATTGCAGCGCAAACAGTATTTATAATCCAGGGTGTCGACACTGTGTGGGGTCCTATAAGGTATTTTTTTCTTTGTGGGACCCATGATTTATACACCACAAAATATTGTACCATACAAGCTATTGCTGCAACTTACACAGTAGGCTACCCCACAAAAATGCTGGCACATGAGCACCCCCACACACACCTAATACTAAATTATGTAATACGAGGAAACTGGGGTAACTCACCCTGCTGTGTCTGCTGTGTACCTCGATGATCCAACGCCATGTTGGGCCTTGCCAGCAAACTGGAATTGGTAAACGCCTCCTTACTCGACGGAAAGTCTGATAAGAATACAATATTTCGGCCAAACACATTGATCATGTATATTCCTCCGTACTCATAACTAAGTTGACGACCCAATTCATACATAGGTAGACCAGAGCGATATAAGAGCCACAAAAATTTGATCAAACCTACGGATGGTGGGTATGACGATGTTTTACGTCTCTTGACTGAGACAGTAACACAGACGAGGGTCAGAATAAATATCACGAGCAAAAACAATGAAGTAGGCCAACTACTTATTTCGTCAAGCAATGAAGCCATCATGATATCCGAAAAGAAAAGCGGACAGGAAAGGACCGTGGATCGGAAAGGGTAAAAATAAAAGCGAATATGATGTGCCCCGCGTAGGTTTGGTTGCAGGTCTTCTTATCGCAGATTGGTTAATGTGAGCTATATTGTGGCTACGCTTGATAGCAGGATCTGTGTTGAAAGTTAATAATATTGTGGATTAAATACCCTGACTAATTCACGTTCTTATGCTTATTGGCTGATCATCGTGCATAATATTATACACATACCCAGTGGGCAAAGGGTAGGATTTTGACGTTGTAACGTTGATACAACGCCGTAGTTTAACCTAACCTGATTTTACCATAGGCCTCTAGGTTGATTGAAATCAGGTTGAAATTTCAAAGTTGATACTACGTTGAAATCAGTTTGAAATCAGGTTGAATTTTCGACGTTGTACACTTTCTGTCTCTCTCGCCTTCTTTGATTTTTCTTTCTCTCTCACAATATAAAAGTGCCCTGGTGCGTTTGCTGTATTTTAAGGGTACACGATGTATTGTTGGTCGAAGCAGCCAACAAAAAAAAATATTTTTCATTATCTTAATCAACATATTATTGAAAAATAACACTTTGATGTTTTACAATAGTTCATTCTACAAACCATATAGAGTGTATGCAATAAAAGAACCGGAACAGTATAACAATTGAAATGGCAGCTATGTTGGAGGACAGTTTTAAGATAGTTTAAGATGACAGAGGGACAGGTCTCTAGATCGATTTTACAACCATTCATACCTATCACCTGTTTTATTGCATTATCATGCGAATTCCCCCGTGTTACCTTATGGAGGACAGAATTTAATTTAAATGAGATGACTCTGTCATGAGTGACGTAGTATTGAATACTCTCTATACTTGGAAAACTTGCTTGAAGCAACGTTCCCGGAACCACCGCTAGGTGGCAGCACACGACGAAAGCTTTGATGGAACACCTTAATAGAGGTTACCACTTCACTCATGTGTGACTTCTAACAAAAGGCGCTGATTCCCGTAGTATTCCTCATTCAAACCAATTCAATGCACGACCTCGGAGTTACCTGCATAACTTTGGCGGGCTATTTTGAAACAGTCATGGTTGCACATGCAGGCAACGCACTGAAGGGTCTATTGTTCTATTGTGTCCGATTTGAGCGCTGACATATTGGAAAATGTTGCCAATTAATATTCATGAGAGTGTACATTCAACGTCCAGTTATCGAAATTGGGTGACTTGTGTTGGGCAGGTGTGAAATACATCTGACTGGGTGTTTTAATTACGTAACGCATAAAGGTTTTGGCATCATTGAATGGCTGCCTAGTGCTGTTATATGCTTAGTTTCTATAATAATAATTATTATTTTCTTTATTTTTTCCTTTCTCTGCACTTATTCTTTCTTATGCCTACACTTTAGCAGTGGCGTAGAATTCTTTTTGACATGGGGGTGGGATATTTTTTGTAGGTCTTCCCGATATAGTGAACCCAGTACCTTTACCTTATGGTACAAATGCGCGCGAAAAATTTTACCATAGGCCCATTGAAACTAAACTGGTGAAATATGGGACAAAAGTGGAATAAATTCGCGCGATGCACTAAAGAGGTTATTCCTTCATGTAATTTTACACGAAATTAGGGTTAGGGTTAGGGTTAAGGTTAGGGTTAGTTTAGGGTTAGGATTAGGGTTAGGATTAGGGTTAGGGTTAGGATTAGGGTTATGATAAAGAAATGGCATTTTGTGGCTAACATGGTCAAATATGAGGTTGATTTCGACAGAAACCCATACACAGGCGTCAACATGGGGGGGGGGGGGGATTGTATGGACCACCCCATGTCAAAATATTGGGGGGATTTATCCCCCGGATTTATACGCCTATGCACTTTAGGGACCTGTCACTCCATCATTCTCCTTCTCGCCCTCTCTCTCTCTCTCTCTTTCTCCCCCTCTTCATTTTTTTCTTTTTGTCTTCCTTCCCTCCTTTCACCCCTCGACCTCTCCTTCACTACCTCAATTGCCCCTACTGGTTTTTAAAATGGATATTCGTGATATTAAGAAACCCATTTGAGTTTATTGAACAGGCCTATAGGCCTAACCATGATAACAACATATAGGCCTACTATGAAGGAGTTAAATATAGAAAGTGACACAAGTCGTGTTCACACTGTCGGACATACCCGGTAAGTGAGTTATTACCGGTAATAGGCGACTTATAACCGGTAGTAGTGACTTATTACCGGTATTAAGTGGCTTAAATCCGACCGTGTGAACACGACTACAGATAGACTTATACATAGCAGCCATGGCAATCGATTAGCAACTCTATTGAATTGATTTAAATGAGGCGCCTAAATAAAGCTGGGTGGTAAATAATTGTACTCCGATGGTGAAGTGTAATTTTGTGTGCTGGCGAACACTCGGTCACAGCCTTGGGTTGAATAAGGACAATAGGTACCTCTCACTGAAGTGGGCGCTTTCACATGGCATTCTTTTGATCACTTATTGACAGTAGCCTGCATGGTAAAGCGTTTTAACGCATTAAAATACGCTGTCAGGTTAGTTACCGATTTAATGGCGGAAGGCCTTTGTCTCGAACAAAAGGTACCTCTCGATGAATAGCTTGGCGGAACTTCTAATCGGCACAAAGTTACAATGCGTTACATAATCTATTGCGCCTCCACGAATATGATAGCTCCGTGCATGCAGGTACTTCTTTTGAAAGTCCTAAACAAGGTATAGCAGTCGTTGATAGGATATGCAGCTTATAGAACATGGATAACCTCTATTACTTTCATATGGAAAAAACAGGTAATGCTCTGAGATCATGTGCCTGAGATATCTATGATGTAGCCACAATTTTGACATTGTAGCGCATGGAATGCCTTAGAATGGTTTCAAAAGGGTTGGAAACGCTGATAAATATACGAAACAGCATAGATCTGTGCCTGGGCCAAAAAAGTGCATTTTATCGACATATCTAATAGACCCGTGACGTCTGCGTGACGTCACGGGTCTATACATATACAGGTAGCCGGGTATAGCCCCAGGCGGCATAGGAAGCGCAACACGTGACGTACGAGGCTGGCGAAGATACAGGGCTGACAGCCCCATTCAAAATACACGGTTAGCAATTACAAATGGAAAATTAACATACTTGCAGTGTGGTACATTGTCGTACCCCGACGGTTTTAGAGTAAGATAATTTTGCTTTGACACCACATAACAAATTTAGAATTGTTTGTGAAGATTTCATGATTATGTGTTAATCCAATGGCGACCTCAAAATTGGCGATATCGCTTCCATCACCGCCTGTATAGCCCCTTCATCTGGCCAGACGCCACCAACGGCATCCATCTCTAGTTCCGAAAAACTTTATTTATTGATTAATTGATGTTAATGAGTTATGTACGTTTTACAAAAGTGTTGTATTTTTCTGGAACAGCTAGTAGATTAGGTCAAGGCAAGGCTGCTGTATCAAATTGGTAAACATAAGTATATAAATTCTTTTATCTTTAACTTCAAATAGGTGTGCCAAAATGCCATAAAATCATATCTATCTTATTATATCATATCAGGGTTTACAATATGATAATTGTATTGAATTAAACTTTTGCAAAGTTCATTCATTCTAATATTTGATACCATATCCCGGTACCATATATAGCTATATGTCTCCTGTCTCTCCAGTGGCGTAGCCTGCACTTTCTGTTAGTGTGGTGGGCAAAGAGTAGCAAGCCAACTTTTAAGGTATGGCAAACTTTAACGAATACTAGTATGGTCAAAAATCTTAAATATCTGGGCGGCCAGCATGCCACAGGGGGGCAAGATGGGGGGGGGGATTCTCACGAAGGGAGCTACCTCCTTTGCCACCTGGCTACGCCACTGTGGCTCTCCTCCATCCAATGATACAAAAATAAGTACCAACATTCCCACGTAATATCGTTCCCCACGTACCCTCACAAAATCGGGAAATCCTAGCTATGATGTACACACAGTATATTTTTGGCAAAACCATGCAATTGTTGCTGGATTCTCGGCTACATCGCAAACCTAATCTATAAATATCAAACCTGAAGTCACCCACTTAGAATATTTCTGAAAGAGTAAAAATAAATTTCAGTATGGCCTTCACCAGCTCTCCTCCGAAGTGTTCAAAACGGTCATCCTTACCCCCGTGTACACATGTGGAATTTAGTTATCATTTTCATTAAAATCACTGCAAAAGGTGGCCTCGCAACTACAATTGGCCATTTGGGGGTCAATCCGAATGTTTTAGCGCAATAAAAAGAATATTGTAGGGGGTTACAATCATTCCTTCGGTAGATGAAGGGGGTTTAATGATAATGATAATATTTCTGCAATACATCATACTATACAGGAGCTATGATAATATTGCAATATTAAAGCCATAATGTATGATTTCCGTCAAATTTTAATTTTGTTATTCATTACCCAAAGTGCTGAAATAATATTAGAAATAACTGTTGAGAAGGGTTTCTGTCCGTTTTAAGCATAAATAACAATGTAAAGCGAAAGAAACCCCACTGGCTATTTTGGCTGGTTAACATAGAGTTCTATGTTAAAATTTAAAAAAAAATACTAGCACTGCAGATTTGAGAAAATTTTCTATGAGTTTAGACATAAATATGCAGTTTTCATCGATTTGGAATTTTGTTGCAGGTTAAGGAAAGTCGCATAATTACACCTACATTTAGTAAATTGAAGCATTTTATCGCACCAATCTTCGGTAGATAAGAGTTTAAATGAACAAACAATAGTTCATTGAATTAAATGATAATATTTCTAGATTCAGGTATCATACAATCCTCAAACATGTCAAAAGTTATTTTAAGCTTCATTAAAAGTTTATTAACTTTAATAAACTTCGTTAAACTTTTATTTAAAGTTTAAATAACTGAAGTTTAATTTGAACTTGCTTTCATTGACTAAAGACACTGATTATTTTGATCTGAGCTTATTAGCTCTTATTGCCTTCAGTTTTTGACTTGAATTTCTTTTTTAAACTGAAGAAGAACAGTTTATCTGCTCGAAATGTCGTTTTTTTTATCTGTTTGGTTTAGTTTTTCTGAATAATGTGCACAGTGATCATCACTTGTTCCAGATACTTTTGTACTGTTGCAAGTGATTTTGTAGACCATTTTGAGAATTCACCACCCCGGGGACCCGAGTACACATAAATAGGCCTATTACACAGTCATGCGCTTAATGTGATTTATTATGTATTTTTACACTATATTTTGCTCATTTTACCTTAAATGGTCGATGTCACACACAATACCTGTTGGACATACATCGTTTCCCATCCTGCTACTGCCGAAGTCATTTTTTGTAATTTTGAGAACAAAGTACAAAATATGGTTTTATGTTCTTGTGCATAGATTGGTGAACGCTTAAACCATATTTTGTACTTTGTTCTCAAAATTATATACAAAAAATGACTAGGCAATAATCGTAGCAGGTTGACGATATGCTCTTAGTACCATCCCGCTTCACGACTTTGGATTAAAGGCCCATTCAGTGATTTGCTCATCCGGACGATCGTAAAAATCATCAAAATTCAGATTTTGGTACCTTTGTCCTTGTCATAGATGTGCTAACATAGCCTGCTAGTGGTTCAGCCGAAAGCCGTGTATTTAAGACAAAATAATGCATTTTACACGTATCTGTAATTTAGATACTGACAGTATCTTAATTAGATACACTTTGAATGGTCAACTTATAAACAATTTTAATTTTTTTACACTTGCGCTGGGATCACTGAATGGGTCTTTAAATTATACATGTAGGCATAACGAAGTTTAGTGGTTTACACGTCATGCTCTAACAAATTATGATTCATTCTCCCATTTCGACGAAATTATGTTGAATAATTGGCAATTCTTATCAAAGTATCCACCCAGGTAGCCAGAGTTTCAAGATTTTGCTGGAGGATGTTATGATCAGACGGAGAGGCGATTTCTTTAAATACAATGCTGTCATCAGCAAAAAGGCGAATGTTGGACTGGAGATGTTGATTTATATCATTTATATACAAGAGAAATAGCGCCGGTCCCAAAACTGAACCTTGCGGGACACCAGATGTAACTTGTTCCCATGACGATAGACTACCATTAACTGCCACCGTCTGCTGTCTGTCACTGAGGAAGTCTGTTATCCATCTCAGGGTTGGTCCACGAATGCCATAAAAATCCAATTTTGCAGCAAGTCTATGATGCCGCACCAGGTCAAAGGCCTTGCTAAAATCTAGCAAGACCAAGTCGGTCTGACCCCGGCGATTTAGAGTTGATGCCCATTCATGAACTGAGGATATAAGCCGTGTTTGCGTGGACAGTTTTTCTCGAAATCCATGCTGAGAGTCAAGGAGAATACGATGATCTGCTAGGTGTTTTGACATGTGACTTAAAACAACGTGTTCCATTACCTTGCACAGTAAGCATGTAAGGAAGATGGGCCGGTAATTACCAGGGTTGGATATTACAACTTTTGGTTAATTTTGTCCTGGGGGCCGTCAACGATAGCTAAAGACACAATTTTGATTAATCAATATTCTATTCTATGTTTAACGTTTTACTTTGAAAATTTGAAAAATTCCGTCGCAGGGTGTTAAGAATACAATAATAGAAAAATTCGAAAATAAACTCACAAGGGGAAGGCATAGTAAATCTGCAATCCTATACGCCCCATTACAACTAAGTAATGACTTTTATTATGAATCATGAAATCTACACCCAAATATAGGCACACTGTGCTCATATAGCTTTAATATAGGCCTACATTACAGAATGGTGCTCAAGCACACAAAGCGCGCGACAGTTGCAAAAGGACACCAATCAATTTGAATTTCGGTCTTACATGTAAAACGGTCTTTGAAATTACATTTTATGTTAAAATGCATGCGAAGCCCCAATTTTTGATCTAATCCCGATGTATGGCGTGTATTTCATAATCTTTTGGATTCCTTCCTTGATCGACTATTGATACAGTATCGTCTTTCCAGTTGGAGCCTTCGATTCGGAATTGATGCATGGGTGAAGGAGATATAGAGCTCCATCTTTGCTAGGTTGTCTCCAAGACACATGCGTCGACCTAAACAAACAATAACAAGCAAATTGAAAGTTTATTATCAATCTTGCAGAAGTGTAAAACCTTATAAACACAAAACAAAAAGAAAGTCCTTACTACAATTATCCGTCACAAATGTAAACCTGAACATGTGGTAACAATTTCATTAAATAAATGAGTTCTGGTACAGATCCAATAAAAATGAAAGTACTCACTAGATACATTTCAGTTCCTATCAGGAACCTTGTTCACTCTGCAATGACTGTAGTGTTTCTAGATGTCGGCAGTCCTTGGTGGCTGTTGCCACATTTGTAGGGGGCATACAAATTGGACAGAATCTATGACCAGATCATCTCAAAACGGCAACCTACAAATGTGGCAACACCATCACAGCCACCAAGGACATCTAGAAACACTACAGTCATAATAGGAACTGAAATATATCTAGTGAGTACTTTCATTTTTATTGATCTGTACCAGAACTCATTAATAAATTTGACTTGGAACGATCCTGATGAATCTCATCAATAACAATTTCATTGATACGGTCGTATACAGAATCCTGTTAGCTCCAATTTGATACCGCATACTTCTGTTTTTATGTTTTGATTTAACTTGTCGTGTGTGGGGGTGTGTGTGTGTGGGCAGGCGGTGATGGAAGCGATATCGCCAATTTTGAGGTCGCCATTGGATTAACACATAATCATGAAATCTTCACAAACAATTCTAAATTTGTTATGTGGTGTCAAAGCAAAATTATCTTACTCTAAAACCGTTGGGGTACGACAATGTACCACACTGTAAGTATGTTAATTTTCCATTTGTAATTGCTAACCGTGTATTGTGAATGGGGCTGTCAGCCTGTATCTTCGCCAGCCTCGTACGTCACGTGTTGCGCTTCCTATGCCGCCTGTGTGTGGGGATGGTCGTTTCGTTTGAGTGGGAAAGAGACTTTCTAGCACAAACATAGCGCTGTCACTGACAACCCGTTATTGTATCTTCGTCGAATGACCCCATTTTCATAACCTGTCACTGAATGACCTCTTCTTGCAATTTAGTCTCTCACCGAATGTCCCCGAAATCGGACCCCGATTGACCCCTACTTTTGAAGTCCTAGCTGATCATCCCCGTCACGTCATCATGCTACAATTAGTACACACGCTCGAGAACTTACCTGTACTGAACGGAATCAACTCGTCACGATTGACAACTTGGCCCTTATCATCTAGAAATCTTTCCGGTTTGAACTTCCATGGCTCTGGCCACAGGTCTGGATCACGATGGACAGCCCATAAATTAGACACCACAATAAATCCTTCTGGAACAGTAAAGCCACGTACAGTTGTGGTCTTAGTGCAAGCGTGAGGTACACCGAAACGTGAAATGCTCGCCATTCGTTGTAGTTCTAACAACACAGCTTGAGTGTATTGTAAGTTGGGTTTATCGGCAAGTTTAGGAAGCCTGTTCCTACCAACTGCTTCATCAATTTCGTCGTGGACATTCTTCTGTATGGTAGGGTTGAGAGCCATATAAAGCATGGCCCAACGTAGAGTCAAAGCAGTTGTGTCTGTTCCAGCAATGAACATCTGCTTGATAGTAACTGTCAGACTGAATTCAGTAAGCATCGAGAGCTTTCCACTTGAGCCATTTTCGTTAAAGCGCAGCTCGCTCAAATATGCATCAATAAGATCGCGGTGGATTTCTGTATCCAAATCGCGTTTGTGATTTTTGATAATTCCGCCAACAAAAGCGTGCAACTCAAGCCCATCATTTTCCATGTCAGTGTAGACTTTCTTAATGAATGGTAGATGTGCCGAACAGTATATTTGTAATAATATCCTTAGTTTGACGCGTGCCCAATTTGAGAAAGTATTTGAATCGTTCATCTGAATACTCATAACGCTTTCCGAAAATAACAGAAACAATGACATTCGAAACAGCGTTAACTAAAACATGGTTTGGATCAAATTGTTCTCCCTTAAGCTGGGTGATTTCTTCGATCAAGCACTTGCTTTCATTTTCTATTTGATCTTCGAATTTAGATCTTCCAATACCAAATTTCTTGAAGATTTCAAGGATGAATCGACGTTCTTGGTTCCACCGTTCTCCGCTTGTCAAAATAACGCCTGAAAAAATGTAATATTAAACAAACATGTTATCTATATTTAAAAAAAAAAGAACCTACTAATTGCTCAGGGGGCACAGGTTGTGATTTGAACGTTAACGTTGAACCTAACCTTATTCCAATCTGATTTCATGTTTCGCGCCTATTCGCCGATCGCACGGTCATACCAAAACGAGGCTCTACCCAAAAAGTGCGTGCTGTATGTGCGTACGCCTGCCAAACGCAACCTTTAATTACCGCGTACACGTTGCAAAAGCCTTCTGGCGCGTTGATAGAAAAGCACGAGAAACAAAAATGCACATTGTGCGCATGCGTTTGGATGTATAACCTCGTTTTCGTAGCAAGATGGCAGATCCGTGCAAAGCATACCGCGGAATCATGGCATGTTGCCTATGGGGATCGACGAAAGTCGGGTACCGCGTGAGCAAACTCAAAACTAGCGCAAATAGCGCTAGCGTACACAAAAGAAACTTCGCGCGTAAGATGAGCGATGTCGCCAGGTCTGAACGCTGAATTCGAGTACGCTTAGAGGGTACAGGCATGGAAAATTCCAATCTGTGTGTTTATTAATCTATGGAGCACAGTGTCGACAACCTCTAAATAAATATTTTTTCCCTGCAATGAATCACGTCCTAATACTCCGTTGGTGAGCGACGGGCGATTGGTATTTCACCTAACGCAAGAAAAGGAGTACTATCTGATTGGCTAGAAACCGATCGCTAGATCGCTCAGTGAAGAAGTACAAACTCAGATGTAGAGATGTATTCAATTCCATTTAAAGACCGCTCCAAATATCTGGAAAACACATTAAGTTTGGAGCTGTGTAAAGTTGGTATAGAGGTGAACAATAATTGAACATTGACTTGATTATAATTTAAGCCTACTTAATTGGGTTGCCCTTGAAAGTTTGCCTGGTCAACTGAATGAGCCTTTAAGGGGGTACTACACCCCTCGATAAATTTGTGCCTATTTTTGCATTTTTCTCACAAACTAATAACACAGTGGTAACAAAAGTTATGTATATTATAGGGGCAAGGAATCCAATTACTACACTGGAATTTCAATGACCCAAGACAAGCGGGTTGTTATTTATGATGAGAAATAAGGTACCGCTAGGATGTACCTCGTTTCCTATCATATATACTAAACCGCTTGACTTGAGTCACTGAAATTTCAGTGTAGTAATTGGATTCTTTGCCCCGATAATATACATAACTTTTATTACCAGTGTGTTATTATTTTGTGAGAAAAATTCAAAAAATAGTCACAAATTTACCACAGAGGTGTAGTACCCCCTTAAATCAATGTTCTATTATTGACGCAGATAAAGAAAGTGGGATTGCGTTCCACTGTGCTGCATTGTATTATAGACTTGTGATTTAATATTCTATAACAACGGTGTCAAAATAGCAATATCATCACAATAAATCAACAAGGTATCCAGATCTTTCTAGGCTGTATATTCGGCCTATTGTCATTTTCATCTGACATGCATGCACAGTATCACTTTTGCCTTGATCTCTCACCACAATAGGGTATCCAAGGGTATATGGAATGCTGCTGTCCTGCTGTAACAATTTATACTGTACGCGGAGCGCGAAATTTTTTGCACATTTCCTAACATTTTCCAATTAAAATTTTACACAATAATAGTGTTAAAAAAATCATCCATGAAATGGCTTCAATTGGGCCTTCATTTGGCCAAATATCAATAACTTCTCAGGGGAAACATCCCTGGTCCCTCAGCCACCCCCCTGCGTATGCATAAAGAAGTTATGAAGTTAGAAGCTTTTCGCTTCTGCTTTGGACACCAGGCTCTTTATGTTTAAAGCAATAATTTATACAATAATAGTCAAAACCTGTTCACGAATGGCTTCAAATTTCACAAATGTTCGGCTTTTTCCAACTAAAATATATTGTCATAGTGCCAAAATGGTTAACCAAATGGCTTCATTTAGGTCTTCATTTTGCAAAAGTTTCTCATTTCGGACGGAGGGGGTAACATCTCCCCTGACACCCGTCTGTGTCGCACAATCGCGACGTTTGGCCGCTTCTTATGGGGCACATCCCCCTCAAACACCTCCTGCATCGCGCAAAGCGCTATACAATGGTCGCTTCGCGGTAATTCAAAAAACTTCGAGTGCCCCCCTACATTTCCGAAATTCCTGGAGTCGCCACTGGCTGGATGTTTAAACGCAAGAACTAAGTTTCTGCCACTGTCTAATCAGCTAAGTCGTGGGGGTGAGTGGGTAAAAATGTTTTCATTGACGGCATTGACGGAATGCCGAAAGTCTTTACATATTAGCTTACATACAGCTTACAAAAATACCAAAGGCTATTAAAGCACGATATTAATGCATAAATGATGAAATTCAAGGAAATTCCTGAGGTAACTCACCATGCTGTGTATTGTTGTTGTCTGCGACTTGTTTTCTCAGTTGATTGTTCGCCTCTAAGTATGGCCTTGCCAGCAAACTTGAATTGGTAAACGCCTCCTTAATCAACGGAAAGTCTGTTAAGGGATCTAGAATGAGCGTTTATGGCGTTTCGACAGTATTTTTTGTGGGACATGAGAGCACCTCAGACCTATCGAATTGCATTCTGAATACGCAGAATGTCTTTCTGATATCAAATAATTTTCATTTTTTGAAAATCACAATATAATATAAATTTTATGACAAATTATAAAAATTTGATATTTTTCAAATTTTGATATATGACAGTCCTCGAAGTAAATTATATAAATCTAATGATATATTCTTAAAGTGTATGTAGCAGGGAGGAAAAGCCGACGGTCAATTGAAAATTTTGACCTTTCATATTGAAGATATGGATTTTTTCCCAAAAAGACCTAATTTTTTTGGTGTTTTGGGGAAAAAATTCCATATCTTCAATACGAAAGGTCAAAATTTTAAATTGATCGTCGGCTTTTCATCCCACCTACATACACTTTAAATATAAATCATCAGATTTATAAAGTTTACTTCAAGTACTGTTAAATATCAAAAATATCAATTTTTAATGATTTGCCATAAAATGTGTATTAAATTGCGAAATTCAAAAAATCAAAATTATTTGATATCAGAATGACATTCTTCGTATTCAGAATGCAATTCGATATGTCTGATGTGCTCTAATGTCCCAAAATAAATACTGTCCAAACGTTCATACCCCAGCCCTTAAGAACACAACTTTTCGGCCAAACAGATTTATCATGTATTCCTCCGTATTTGTAACCGAGTTGACGACCCAATTCATACAAAGGTAGCCCAGAGCGATATAAGAGCCACAAAGTTTTAAACAAACCAAGGAAGGGTGGATATGAGGATGCCGGGGAGGATGTTTTACGACTCTTGATTGAGACAGTGATATAGAGGGCGCACACCACTAAATAATCGTCCCATTGAAATATAGCCTGAATCCTTCTGGCCTCTAATGGCGGCGCCTTTTTTTTACCCACAATCCTTCACGTTGCCTTATTCGAGCCACAGCACAACCCGATGACCGTACGTAGTTGTTGAAAGACTGAAGGATCCAGTCTAATTGAAATACGTGTAAAAACACCAGTTTTATTTGCTCGTTTTGAGGCCTTTTCGGCGCTTTCTGAGAAATTTAATGATAACCAGTCGATTGCAAATCGATGAAAGTTTAACATATGTTTCAATGTATGGGTAGTCTTCCACCTCGTTTTCCCGGTAGGAACCGCTAAACAGCGCCCTCACTGTTTTTGACATGCTCTCATGACTGTAAACCCGTTTCTGCCCATTTTTTAATACGCGGACCTATTTTCTCGATAAACCGACAGGAAAATCGGGCAGAAAAGTCAAAGGGTCGCGTAAAGAGTCCAAATAAAAAACGAATACTATGGGCCATATATTTTAAAGTATTTCAGGTCTTGTTATCGCAGAAGAGCTGTGGCTATGCTCATCATTCGTGAAAGCAGGATCTGTGTTGAAAGTTGGGGGTTAAATACCCTGCCGAACGCGGACTCATTGGCTGGTCACTCGTTGATACACGTCTGACCAGTGTACGTAGTTTCAGATAAAGGTTAAATGAAAACACAAAAACAAACAGTTTATTGAATTAATGATAATATTCTATATTAAGGTATCATACAGACAATCCTCAAGTTTAACTATACTTTAATAAATTGTAAAGGTTGAACTTGGTTTCATTGACTTAAAAGGGCATTTCGTGATCCACAGCCTCATCCCCGACTTTTCTCAAAAAAAGTTGAGATTTTTATATCACTGGAAACCTCTGGCTACATAATGTTTATGTACAGAATATTTCTTGCAGATTAATTCGTTTAGCAAAGATATCGTGAAATTTGAATTTCGTTCTGGTGCACCAGAACGAAATTACAACGCATTGTCTATGGAGCAGTGTAATACATAATCATGCATAACTCGCAAACGCAAAATCGGAATCAACTGAAATTTTGGGAATAGGTTTTTTTGTGGATATCTAATGAAACATGACATAAATAGAGGATGCTAGGATCACGAAATACTCCTTTAAGACACATCTTACTTTGCTCTGAGCTTGTTGTTTTGTTTGCTATTGAGGCTAATTTTTGACTTGAATTCCTTTTATAAAATAACTGTTTTGATTTGCTTATGTACATAATGATTTTCATCACTGTCAATATACTTTTGTACTGTTTTCCTGACACGGGGGGGGGGGGCAAGTGATTTTGGTAGACCATTTTGAGAATTCACCACCCCGGTTGTACACATAGATATTGCCCCGTAAGTTGTGTTATATATAGTAAGAATGTTTGGGGAAATTAGCCTGTTGGACAAGCGTTGTACATACATCGTTTCCCATCGTCACCCTGATACTATAATTGCCAAAGTTCAAAATATGGTTCAAGCATGCATCAGTTACGTAGTCACCTTAAGTATTTCTGATTATTTGCTTTATCATTTGTTCTTGTGCATAGATTGGTGAATAAATATGTTTAAACCATATTTTGTACTTTGTTCTAAAAAAATACTTAGGCAATATTCATGGCAGTCTTAGTACTATTCCACTTCACGACATATTTAATTGATGTCATGTCATCCAGGCGTGGGAAAGTGAATCAACGTTCACATGCATGATTTATATGTTTTAGCTGTGAAGAGCACAGTGAAGAGGCGGTGATAAGGAGTCCCGGGAAAGGAGTTAATCACCGTAACCTTCCGAGTCCAATTGTGTAACCCGTAAAATAGTTCTTTTAAAAAGAAGACATTGAGCTAAAATAGTTACAATTTATACCAATTATTTACTTGATGCAACATAAACGAGTACTTTAATGAAAAAAGCTAGCAACAAAACGAAAGGCCAATTATACATAGGTGTTGATCGATACTATCGAAAGAACCTTTGAAGAAGTATTTTGAAGGTATTCGGTCAGACATCGAAAGTGACCCCTTAATAACCTTTGACCCCAAATAAAAAAAAATACCACATATACATTGGGTAAACACAATTCACGTGTGAACATACCATCACTCTCCTATGTTTTTCTTAGCTTATAACATTTTTTGAAGGAATTGGGTTTTATACCGGAAATGTCCCCTTAATGACCTTTGACCTCAAATCTGTGTATGATTTATAGACACTTGGTAATAACAATGCATGTGTGCAAGTGGCGTTACTGTCCTGCGAAATTTGTGGGAGAAGTAGCATTTTGAATTGAAATCATGTTTTTGACCCCTGTGACCCCTATGTGACCTTTGACCCCACGAATTTCATGTGACATGTAGGGGCGTGGTCAATGATGGTTATGACCAAGTTGGGTCAAAATCGGTGCAAGCATGTGAGTGCTAGAGCAAATGTAAAGGTCGACAGAAAGTTTTCGTACGATACAAGACACAGCCGCGGCACGGCTGTGTAATGAACACAACGATGACAATTGTGCCCTAAAATCGTGCTAAAGGAAGATGCACAGACCTTTACAACTTTAGTGGTTAATTAAGTTCCGGTATTTTGATCCAGCTCATGAGCTTTATGCTTAACTAAAATACTAAACTGTCAAATGGTATATTTTCTCTCATTATATGACATTTTTGTTATAATAGTACCAAAATTCATACGCACAGCTTCGGTGTTTAGTAAATATTCGCCCTACCATATTGTAACTTTCAGTTTCGAGGGCGCACTGCCATTTTAAGGTGTTTACGGTTCATTGCGTTAAAACAAGAAAAGTCTCAGGTCAACCTATGTTGAGTTTTTGATCATTTGTTATATGGCCTAATATGAGGTTAATTTAGTCAGAAACCCATATACAGGTGCACAGTGTCATCGCCCCGATATCTTCATGGCAGAAATCGCCATGGTAGGTTGAATCCACCGCCACGCATGGCCATTTTGTATCGACCTGTTTAATAGTTTTGAGTCGCATAATGGGCCGAAGGACATCTGACTAAGGCTACTGACAATAGCCCCGATTAGCTCGGTGACTGACCTCGCTGTGTGTCAGTCGAGCTTGGTACACCATAGGTCACATTCTTTTAGACTACCTCCACGATTGGCCTATACACTGCGCTATATAATTCGGCACATATAAATCAGAATTATTATCAGTTTTTGACTCAAGACGCAAGCTACTGTCTCAAGACGCAAGCTAACGACTATCATATCTGTTCAAAATATATATTCAAGTGCAAGGAACCACATCTGGTTTCTTTATACGAAATCATTTACGGGAGATATTCATAATTTTCTACCCTGGTATATTTTCTTCTCATATCAATCTCGTGCATAGCAAATTCACGTGTATCAATCCCGGGTATTTATTTTAGTATCTCTGCTGACAAAGTAATTATTAGCCAGGCGATGTCGGTGTGAGGTGTCGGTGTCAACATATCGGGGGTGATTGTATGGACCATCCCCCTTTCATTATTTTGGGGGAATTTATCCCCCATCCCCCTGGGATCTACGCCTATGCCCATGGCTAATCTCCATTGAAGCTGATGAAGGGCCAGGTGCGGAGGGTATTGGGATGCGCACATAATTCTGTCGATCTTACAAAATCATTAGTTTAATGGCCACATCACCTCAACGCGCCAGGCCAACATCATTGTAGGCCCCATATACCGGCCCAATATTATACGAACTGAATGTAGTTTTTGTCCCCTCCTCCCCATCCCTCTCTCTTTCTCTCTCTCTCTCCCCTCTTTCTTCCCCTTTTCTCTCGCTTTCTTTTTCTTTTGTTTCTTTTCTGCCTTTTTGGGTATCGCCGGGGGGGGGGGGTATCGCACCTTACACCCCCATGGCGACGGCCCTGACCATCCTCCTAAAACTTTCACATTTTGCCGACTGTTTACATTTTTATTTTCATTTGGACTGGTTTCTTATAGTCATTTATCCATTATACAGTCTGTTTTCCGTTTCATTTATTTCAATAGTCCTACAGCTTGGCAGCTTATTTCCCACAGTTCTTTATCCATCTTGTCATTGTTCGCAATAGGTGACCTTACAGATCCAAGCTCACAGTTATCAAACAGTCCACCCGACTTCGATAGGATTGAGTCTTCAACTGCACAGTAAATGGTTGTCTGAGCTCCAGCGGTTTCAGATATTAATAATAGCCTTCAAAGTAAACGCAAATTGTTAAAAATGATAATGATAATAATAATAATAAATACAAGATTCCATTCTGGTTAATGCAATATCGGCATCAGACTGATTAGGATCAAAGAAAGGTTTAAGTTGTGTGTCGGCATAGGTATGGTAATAATGTTATCCATACGAAGTTGGGGTATAGATACTGCCTCATAGGCTAGTCAAGTTAAGAAAAATAAGGGGTTAACCCACCACTAATTGCAACAGAATTCATTTAATCATAATTAATTTCAGAAAAGCATATCTAATAACCCATAGTGGAACAGTGCCTTATTTGCATCATATGGATTCAGAAAATCCAGTATGACAGTATCCGACATATAGTTCTTGAGTTATAGGCAAAAAGGGTCAAATGTCGAATTTTTACATATATGGTCCAACTTTAATCCAACTGGTCTCAAATTGTTCTTTGGCAAAATAAATCGAAATGATAAAAGTTGCATTGTTTTGTATGTTTTGTTACATAACACCACAAAATAGGTCACGGTCAACACGGCTCAATGGGATTTGATCTTCTTTGCCATGTCACCAAGGTAACCAGTCCACCTGAGATATGACAATCTATTCTTTTTATGAAATGCATTTGCAGGGGGAACAATATGAGACCATTTAAAACAAAATCAAAATCAGAGAATTTTTCATTTGTTGTCCACCCCTGTGGAGTCCAAATTTTGACATTTGACCTTTATTCCTAAAACTCAAGAAATGTAAATCGGAAATCGGTCAAACTATATTTCAAAATCCTTGTGACGAGAGCAATACATTGATATTGTTTGTTGGCAAAATTTCACCCCTGCATAAGCGGCCATTTTGGATTTATGCAAATTAGGCACTGTTCAACTACTTGGATTTTTGGGGACTTTTGATATGTTTTTGTGTGAGTTTTTTGGGAGATGGACGCATGCCAAATGGATTCTGTTGCAATTAGTGGCGAGTAATTTTTTAATTTCACTAGCCTATCATCCCTAAAAACGTCTCAAATAAACCACTAGATGGCTCTACGTAATTGTCTCATTATCCTCTACGCTCATTTTAGCCAAGAGGATAATGTGTATGGATATTTTGTAAGATATTTTAATATTGAGGGTATGAAACTTTTTATAGGCCTATATTTATATATATTAATGATTTCCTATCATTTTCAGTGATAGAATACTGGAATTGACTGAATTCCAATTCTTGACTAATTTGTGATCATTGTGACGTAAATCTGGGGATGTTTGAACTTTTTTGTCATAGGTTCATTGCAGAAATTGAGGCAAGTAGTTATCGATCTGTATCATCGGTTACATATAAGCCCGGGGCCTACTTGACCCCTTGATTTAAGGTTGGCAAATAAAGCCGCCTGTTCAGTATTTAAAAACTTTCTAAATACTAAATTGTTTTTATTCTTTAACAAGAACCTACCATAAAAGTGGTGTAAAGAACAATGCAATTGTATGCCCAAAGATATTAGTAAATATATTCGTATATGTTACTCCAGGCTGCACACTGTAACTGGTTACACCAGTCCCTCTTAGTCGATGAGCTAGTTCACGAGTAAACATTATGCTTGCTGCTTTACTTTTACCATAGTTGTTCAAATTTGGATATCTAACACCATCTCTATCCACTGCGGCAAAGTCGATAGTCTTTACAAATCTTTCGGACTTTGATGACAATGTGATTACTCGACTTGGGGCACACTCCTTCAATTTATCGATTAGAAGGTTTGTAAGCAAAAAATGACCAAGTAGTTTGTGCCAAACACCATATCAAAACCTTCTTTCGTCGTTTCACCAGGTGCTCTGCCGATACCTGTATGAAGAAGAAAATAATATCATGAAAGTAATGCGAATTAGTAGATCAAAAGCAAACAGCCCTCATTCTGCATTTTTAAGCGTTATATAATTTCAAACATTGTCAAGATATTTTACTTTTGTTCTGACGGATTTACACCGTGTGCTGTAAAAAGTTTCGATCCATACATGTCAGATTGGTTCCAAAAATGCATACTGTACCGGCATTGTTTATCAGTATATCAAGCCTATGGTTTTTCCAGCCATGGCTTAATTCTGAATTGTCACCTAATTTGGGTGTACTTTGTCTTGGGTCCAATCTCTATCATGGAAAGTTTGCTATATCTTTCTAAATATAATGATTGTTTGTTCTAGATTTGTGTTTTAGCGTTTCATATTTGAAAGAACTAATGTTTAATTGCAACATTTCGAAACTACAAACCCAAACTGGGTGTTATGATGTACAAGATTGGGCTACGAGTATGCATTTTATCAAGTCAGCAATAGGTATTTCCTTCATGTTGCCAATGCATGACTTTCTTTATTATACTCAAAAACGGATTTTATTATACATGTACTAGAAAGTTGTTTACGTGCATATAGGCTCCTTCACAGTCGGTTTCTGTTGTGTATGTTTACAACTGAGCAACATACAGACTGGGTTGCCGGGACTACCAGACAAAGAATCTGTTTTTGACTATAATTTGGCCTCCTATCAGTTTTACTGATAAGATGGCTAATTGAAAATAAACACTTATTTTGTAAACAGATAATGCTCTGTGGTTATTTATGGATGGAAACTTAGGAAATTGCTATTAATGAAATAATTAATATATTAAACATACATTTTGCTTTCTTAACGACGGAAATCCGTTCAGAAATAAGGTTTTTTGGAACCATTCGACAATAAACATTTTGAACAATTTTGCTCTATGAAAAAGGGTACAATTGCACCCCTGCTGATCCGACTACTGATAAGCTGTCAACAAGCATTGACAAGCAGTGACCACTAATTAAACAATAATAATGAGCATTATCTGACCATTCCCTGATCTGACCAGAGCTGGGTAAATAGTGCAGGTGCCTACTACCAACACTAATTGATGTTGGGAGTGACACTAGTCGTCGAGGGGGGAGGGGGTACCAGTAATTGGGGTAGATAATAGTGGCTTTGGTTTTATACATTTTTGGTACATGTATGTAGAGCAACCGGGAATCCCTGGGATTGAGTAACTACCAGTAAACTATACATTGTGAATAAATATATCTAAAATTAATTACCATGCTTTTAATGGATTTTATACTAAATATTGGTAAATAGTAAAACACAGAAAAGGTAATAAAGGACAGAAATTTGGAGTTTAGATGAATAAAAGATTTGAGAGGAATTCAAAGGAGTTAGATTGTTATGGACATGGTGGGTTAGTAAGCGGAAAATGTTGAAGGTCATGCAGGTCAAAGTCACCCGAGGTGAATTGAGTATAGATTGTCAGATTGTGGATAACAATTCTGCCCAAAATTGTTAAAGGTCATTTGAGGTCGACTAAGTATATATTGTGTTGGATTGTCAAAATGTTCAAAGTGGTGTCAAGCGCATTTGATGTCAACAGCGCATCGATAGTCTGATTTTCATAAAACGTGGTGCATGTAATCACAATTAGGCCCTAAGGGTCAAAACCATCAAGGTCATATCAAGGTTAACAGTTACTGATAATAGATAGTTGGATTGTCATGAAATTTGGTTGATATGAAATCTCTTTAGCAGCAAACATTCTTAAGGTTATCTGAATATAGATTGTTGGATTGTTGTAAAACTCAGAGGATGTGATTTCAATTGAGCCGTTTGTTACAAGTATGAATTAAATGTAGGCCTAGACCAATTTAGCACACATTTTCCAATTCAGCTTTCGACATGAACATTTTGAGTATTTCCTAGTATGTCATTGGTGGTATTTACCAATAAATGCCAATATTTCGCACCCAGTTAGTTGTGCCAAACATTAAAATTTACTAGCTTTCCAAGTACTTGCAATGCAAAATTATGAAACATGATCTTCATCCATGGCGTTGTCTTTTTAAAGACATTTCTTGTCTCTCATGAATTTGTTCACAAATTGCCTCACAGACGCTAAACTAGACAGGTCAAGACGCCGACATAAGATATCATGGTTGCCAGATCTTTGCATTATTTCCCGCGCAGCATCCTCTGCTCTCTTAAGATTACGACACGCAAGAATGACGAGGGCGCCACGACATGCTAAATCGACGGCTGTTTCCTTTCCAATACCTGAATTAGCGCCTGAAAAACAAACAAACAAACAAACAAACAGACAAACAAACAAACAAACAAACGAAAGTCTTCACCAAACCAAAAACACATGTACAATAAAGCCGCTTTAAAGGGTTGACGTCTAACCAGTGGACGTTAGGACCCTAAATGTACCCCGCCCCAATTAGGTGTGGTCCACAGAAAAGTCTTCATGGCAGAAATCGCCATGATAGTAGGGCGAATCAACTAGTTCTTCAAAAGCCATGCATGGCCATTTTGTTCCGTCATGTTTATTACTTTCGAGAAAATGGCCGAGGGACTCACGCTAAGTTTAAGAAAATACGATATAGGCAGTCAGTACTCAGGTCACGCTCAGCGCGTGATTTGACCTTGATTTGTTTTCTATGGAGTCATTCGGGTTTTGAATTAGATCGAAAAGGGGCTACACATTATATCCTTTGCCAAAATACCAAATAGGTTGAAATAAACTTATATTTCGGTAGAATAAGGACCACTGCGTCCATATATCATAATGTTATTCTCAAAATTATAGCATTTAATTGTGAGTTTTGTCAGGTGGATGTCAGTTCATAAGAGCAATGTCGGGGATTATAGATCACAATTTTTCAATCGATGGGGACAGATGAGGTCCCACCAGGTCCGACCGAGTCTCCCACACAGGTTACGCTCCCTGTGGAGGGGCGGAACCAAACTGGCTGATGTGGAGACTAAGCCAGTTTGCGTCGGTCTGATACTCGTCTATCCTCGTCTTTGACCATGCGCAGATCTGGCTGGTCAGGAAGATATTTAATATCCCGAATTTATAATATGCCTACCAGTTCCACCGAATAACCGATTTGCTAGAGAATATTTGTTACCATGTTTAATAAATTCGTATTAATCGTATAATAAAATGTGGCCAAATGTATATTTGTGTACATAGTGTGTGGATCCACTCTTCTACGGGAAGGATATGGCGGTATGCTGACCTGGGTCAATATGTTCTGGGCAGATGAGGTCCCACCAATTGCCTACGACCTTGTGTGCGATCATGTGTGACAGGCAATTCCCGATAATAATAGAGTTTCCCTGGTTTTGTCTTCGAAAATGTCACCAGTTTGTAGCTCTGCAACAAAAAAACCAACAAAAT
Organism: Amphiura filiformis; assembly: GCF_039555335.1. Classification (NCBI taxonomy): domain Eukaryota; kingdom Metazoa; phylum Echinodermata; class Ophiuroidea; order Amphilepidida; family Amphiuridae; genus Amphiura; species Amphiura filiformis. Next base: position 12,833,519 of record NC_092634.1, read on the forward strand.
ATAATGGACATCGGATGAAATAGTGATCCTTTGGCTAAATAAAGTTTTGTGCTCGCAAAGGCGCAAATCTCTTAAGAAAGTCAAGACCACGAAAGTCGCAGAACTGCTTCATTTCACAGCAGCAAAAAAACAAATACGCCATTGCATTCCTAGTCGAATGGCATGGTTGGTCAAGCTTTATGAAGATCGCTTGGTTATCTAGCCTTGAAATAGTTACAGCTCACTCCCCGGGAGCTCACTACCCACGACAAAACATTATTATGTTTTCAGAATCTTGGTCCCTATACTTTGTACAGAGTTAAAGAGTCCGATTTTTTCACACACTTGGACTTCTTGGATTCAACACTTGGACTGTATTCATTAATTACAGCCCAATTGGGTGCAATAGTCTCTGTGAGATTTAATATTGCCATATCAGTACTAACAACAATCTACACCCAATTGGGCACCATACTCACCAAGATCTGGCAACACTGGCAACAACCAAACTGAAAACTGATTTGGCTGTGTGTGGCTGAGTGAACTGCAGTGCAGCAGGGACATAATTTGTGGATTTCTAACTCAAAAATCATTTCTTTTAGAAATTAAGGTTACACAAAGAGACGTATAAAAAACGTATACAAGACGTATACAAGAGTTTTCTCAGTAATCAAATATCGCAGCGAGTGAAATGTTGGTGCATTGGATGTAGCTTAACATTTTTGTGTGTGTTATATACAAATTATTAGAATAAATTTGAAAATCCTTCGTTTAAAGCATTTTACCCACCATGTTCACAAGATCAAAAACACGTTCCATGAGGTTTTTTTCAAATGTGCGCTCCGTATAAATCCACACCGAGCGATTGTTTTCTTCTTTTTCGTATTGTATTACAAATCGATCAAAGAAATAATGTTGCCATGGGGAAGAACCAAATACAGTACCGATTAAATTTTAAAAGCCCGTTTTGGGGGAAAATTTTGGAGAATTTGCTTGAGAAAAAGCTGGTTTGTGAAATTATCGATATCTTGATTACGAGACGTTAATTTAGACATCTGAATACCTACATTATTTCTCAACATTCTGCTATTGCTATTCCATTTGAATTTCACTCCAAATTGAAGCTAGTTTTGCAAAAAACGAGGTTTTCCTCCATCAGTTCGTTCAAAATTTCAGCGCCGACATGCGTGTTTATTCTAAGAGCCATAATGCGGACGCGATTGTAATCATGTATAATTGCATCCAATTATAGTTATATCATCCGCTTTGAGAACAGTCAATTGCGTAAGCCGATCTATGGCCGAGTGGTTAGAGCGTTAGACTGGGAATCTAATATAAACTATTTTTGTGGGTTCGAGTCTCCGTGTGGCTGAATTTTCTTTCTTTTTTTTTTTTTTCTCATTTTTACTTCCTTTCTTTCCTCTTTTCTTTCTCCCTTTCTTTTTTCATTTCTTTTTTTTTTCATTTCTTTCTTTCTTTCTTTCTTTTTCGTTCATTTTCTTTCTCTCTGTTTCTTTCTCTTTTCACTATTTCTTTCTTTATTCTTTCTTGCTCCTTTCTTTTTAGTTTTATTTGATTGATTCGCTGAGTGCAGTGAATCGTGATTGATTGTTTTTCACTTTATATAATTCAGAAATTTGTAGGCCTGCTAAGTCTGTCTTGTTGATTTTCATCCCAGATTCGATTTACAAATAATTGCTTTTTGATATTGTTGTTGTTGCCTACCCTTACATTGTAATCAGGGGAATAGCAGCATTGATTTCATCAAAGATATCAAGGCTATAAATTCAAAATCAACACATTTTCCAGGGCGTAGCTTGACGAAGTGCCCCCAATCAATTTTAAAATTTATAAAATCCTTGTGAAAATTGCCGAAAACGGCTTGTGCCACCCCCCGGCATCCGAGCTCCGGGCACGAGCTAAGCCAAGTTTCATAGCCTTTTCATGTCTTGACCGTGGATCGATATTCTATTGTAACTTAGACCCTCCCTCGGGTCCATGGAGAACGACTGGTAATGTAGATTACATAGCATTAAAAAGCGCTCAATGGACTTTCGCGTTCACTTATAATACGAGTATATTTCTATATTGCTGCATGGTTGACTGTGGTGGGTGTAATTAGTGGCGTCGATTTGTGGATGAAGAGGAATGGGTTTTTGGCATTGAAGAAAATAAGGGGGGGGGGTTACAGGACTTTGGCATTTTTTTCATAGGGCATTATGTAATTATTTATTGTTACATTATCCAGAGATGGAACCGAACCGAGACTGGGGGCCAGTCTAATTGTAACTAGGCCTACGTCCCGGTACGCTTGTTCATTTTCTGCATGGCTGTTTCTGTTATGAACTTACGCCCCTCTGAAATCAAGCGCATGAAAAACTTTCGGCTAACCTTAAAGTAGAAAAAAGATGACAGCCAGTGTTTTGAGCTGTAATTTGTCAAGATTGTTCATGTTTTTAGAGTTACGTAGAATGCATGAGAAGGAAGTCAAGGCCAAGGTAAGTAAGCTTACTTTTCAATAAGCTTATTTTGGAAGTTGCACAAGACATGCATGCTTATGTGCTTGCAATTTGCATTGTGTGAATCTAGAAAGGTAGGTTTATTCTATTTAATTCACGGTTGTTTGATGGGACCATTTATTAATTTTTCAAACAAAACATCATGTGCATCCAAATCTTAGGCTTAAACAGCTAAAAGTGATATCATGCTAATGTATATAGATGCTTTTGAGTCATTCTCAACTTTAATTTCCCCTCTTTAACAAAATTATTCCCTTTAATAGTATTTTTAATGCTTTTTCGGATATAAAATGTATCTATTAATGACAAAATTGGTGGCGCTATTTAGTTACTGGAAATTACTCTTTCAAGCTTTTAATATAAACAATTCCTTTTATTGTTTGATAAAATATGTTTATAAAATTTCCCTCTTGCTTTGTTTCACCTATTCCAGCTATTAGAGATGATTAGACAACACAAATCACAAAGCTTAGCCTCAAGGCTTAGTCTAGGCCTTCATCAGCCCAATGTCTCTGTTTAGTGTTCTAGTTCTAACTGCTAATGCTGGCCTATAATTTGCAGCTGCCAGGCCCAGGTCTATAAATATGTACGTGGGAGCAATTGAATATAAAACTCATGCATAAATCAGCTAGGCCTGAATTTAAGTCCAAGCCTAGTCTTAGGCCTAGATGCTGATTTCACCTTCTACCACTTGCCGTTTCATCATGCCGCTTGTACTTTTCTGCAACAGTGCAAGCAGAGCGGCACCCCGCTGAACGGTAGCGACATGAATATATTGCCAATGTTGCTGCTCAGCACCGACAGATATCATTTATTATTATTTATATCAGGCTTTTGAGCGATACAATAAAACTGTATATTGTACAATATTTGCAAAATACCCGGATGCAATACAATATTTTTTTAAATATTGTACGCGTATCGCGTACGCGTGGTGACAGCACAACGCGTCATGATACAACAGCAAAACATTATACACTACAGACACCGTAACGGCTCACAGGAGATTTCGGACTGTATAAACAAGTAAAATCACAAACTTAATTCGCGTCAATTCTGGATGATGATAACCTTAGGAAATATAATCCACATCTACAAATAAACCTTTATAATTTATATAATTATTACGAAATTATCTTTGGAGAGTAAAGAGCAGAAAATAAGAAGGTCAAAGGGTAAGCTTACATTACTTTAGGCCTACAAATTGGTTAAACCCGGTGGCTAGGTAAGCTTAAATTTTCATATCACCGCATAGCAAAAGCCTGATATAAATAATAATAATAATATTGAATGGTTTATTTTCGTGTGATACAAGAATATATTGCACTCGATAGAAAATATTGCACTCGTCTTCGACTCGTGCAATATTTTACTATCTCGTGCAATATATTCTTGTATCACACTCAAAGCCATTCAATATTATATAAATATCTCATACGGTACGTCAGAGCGACGCAGCTCCCGAGTTGACTGAAATTGAATTCAACTCCTAGACCTAGCGATCTGTCGCTTTGGGCAAACTGGTAGAGTGAATAATATCTGGGCTTGCTACTGGTAACCGTAGCTGGTGCGACTTCAGTGTGCAGTAAAAGCGGCAAGCGGCAGGAAAGTATGAAACCAGCATACATGTAGATAGTGCCACAGGTGCCAGTCTCTCTAGACTCTACTGCTAGCATTGGTAAATCCTTCACATATTGCAGCTGCACCGAATGTTATTTTGCTGGCCATGAACTTGAAGCTGCATGCCTTCGAACCTAGTAGAGTTCTACGATAAACACAGACTATCCATAAAGAGATTTAAGACAAGTAAAGATTCTGAAAACATAATAATGATAAAATTGGATGGTTTTTTTCACCCAATACTACAAATTTATTGGTCTCGCTATGAGTTTTAAAATATTGCGCGTATTTTAAATGGCGTGTTATCATTTTTACTGATGAAAAATTAAGACGTTTTATATTTTGCGTGGTCTTGAATTTCTTAAGATATTTACGCCATCACATACACACAACTTTATTTAGCCAAAAGATGAAGCTTTTATGTGATGTTAATTATATTTTGTTGGGCTTCCTGGTTATCTAATAACAAACTTATAAACCATGTCACTTTTGGACAGTAAAATTCATCATTAAAACCGATCATTTTGACAATTATGTCACGATATATCAGAAGATATATTGTAGAAGTGGTTCTTAAACTATATAACTGTATGTTTATTTCAACCAGTCTAATATTTGGAGAACAAAAAATACAATTTCTTTGAAGCGCCTTTTCAGCCAACTTCAAAAACCGCGCGATTGCATGGACAGCAATTTAGAGCAGTTGTGCATGACCTGAGTATTGACTGTAGGTGGCTACGCATAGCAACGTTAGCGACTTAAGAAAATCTGAATTTTGGTCTGTTTTTGATTTCAATACGCAGGCTTGGTTTTCAATAGGTAGACTGAAGCTTACCGTATTCTTTCAACAGATATATTCAAGTGCAAGCCTTTATACAATAGGTTTTTATAGAAACCAAAAAGAACGGGAGATATTCATCATTTGCGACCCAGGTATTCAAAGATCTAAATTCTGAATTTCAATAGCAGATAAACCACTCTACGCCATGCCAATTTCGGCTAGTCCAATTCCCCTAGCCATCTCATTGCAACCACGTGGTCTAATCGTTCAGGAATTGTACAGGGACAAGGAGACACTGCTTATTTGATTGCCCCCTCCGCCCAACAACAGGATTTCGAAATCTTTGGTCGTAGTTATTATTGATTAGGAACGTATTGGAAAGTCAACTCTATTTTGTAAATGGCGATTAGCGGTGTGATAACAGATACACGTGATTGGATGCAAGGCGTATTTCTATTTGTTATTTCCCTAAAATCATTATTTGCCTGGTGTTGACGCTGTGAGATATTGGTCCTGGCTGTAGTACTGTACCTGGCTAAACATCAGGCTTCGTCGTAGAAGTGATGATGTAACAGGATTAACTACCATAGCAATAGATGAAAACAATTTTTGAATATATCGCCATGCACCATACTGCAGTTACTGTCCGTTTTCTATACACAACACACAGAGCTCTCACAATTGACGCTTGACCTCTACAAGTAGTGTATGTTAGAAGTATAGGCAATTGCCTAGTGAACGTCACTGTGTGAAAAATAACCGGCCAATATTTAAAGTATTCTCTGAAATTCTAGAAAATATAGTTTTGCAACATGTCCTAAATTTTTAGCTAATTTAGGTGTTTGGAAATATTCGCATTTTGGTGTTTTAGGAAGGATATGTAAACGACAGATAACACCAAAAAATATGAAGAAATTATTTCCAAACCGTGTTCAGTCTGCAAACCATTATGCTTCTCATTTTCAAGAACGCTGGATAAGCAAAAGCGCACACAGTATTGTAACCTTGCGTTCGCTTTATAATCGTTCACACAACTGAAACTATAATACCAGCTCATTGCTCTGTGATGTGCCCTGAGTAATTTAATTTAATTTAATTTAATTATTTAACTTTGTTTGCAAGCTGAAAGTATTTCATGAGATGGAAACCCCCTTGTACGTGCAAGATAATGGTGTGCAAAGTCATTTTGGAATGCCCCAAAATTATTGTAAACAAAGTCAGAGCTATGTTTGGAACTTGGAAATCCCCAGTTCATTATTGCACCATCAGGAAAACCCCCAGGAAGTGATGTAATGTGTAAGGTGAATGTGTATAATTAATCTTGGGAAATCCCAAGATTACAGCAATGTTGTGAAAATGTGATTGAAGTAATGGTTTATTAATAGATGATGGGTTTTTTGCATGAGTACTGATATAAAAAGCTGGAGGCTTTTGTTGGGACTTTACAGAATGCCATGGGACAGTGAGAAACTCCACATGTGTGTGATGGTCTTCGTGCTTCAAAAAAGAAGTACATTTTAACCAGTTTATATAGCCAATAATTGAGCTAATTTTAATACAGCAACGAAGAAGACAGCGAGCACACACAAAAGTGCTCTTCCTCATCAAAGGATTAAAAGTTCTTCTGTCAAATTGCTGGAGTTTGCTGGGTTTGTGAAGGCCACGCATCTGTCAAAAACAGCGGAGCTGTGTTAAAGAAACCTGTTCCCTGGAAAAAGAGTGATTGGTGAAAGAAACACCATTTTTGGAGAAAGCAGCGCAAGGAGATATATTTGTGGAGAAAGCATCGCAAGGAGATATATTTGTGGAGATAGCAGCGCAAAGGAGATTGGAGGAAGCATCATCATTTTCGTATGAGGATTTTATACGCAAGGATTTATAAATGCAAGTGTACTATGGACTTCGCTGATTTTCGCAGGACAAGTGAATAAGGATATATTACATCAGTCGTCCAGAACATTGCAAGAACTCTAGGATCACCAACAAGAAGACAGCTGGTTAAGTACTGATATAGTAAAACTGTCATTGTGTGATTTTATTGTATATGCGATATTGTTATTATATGTACCAATCATACTCTGTTTTCAATTAAAGACTTAGATTTTGTTAGCTTAAACAAACAGTGTATTTGTGTTGTGCATTCGTGTGAGTTCGGGAAAAAGGTGATTTTGGCCTTGAGTCAAGTACGACTTGTAACAGCTCACTGCACAGGTAAAACAGAAACATGTGTAGTGTGGATTTAACCAGAGAAGATCTGATTTAATCAGTTGAGCTGTTTTCAATGAGTGTTATCTTGGTTTAATAGCTTTTAATGGGGTTTAGGTCCTGCAAAGGTCGTGGTGAATTCTACTGTAGACATGACTGCATCATGCTACAACGTTCACGCGCGCAGTACCTATGCATTAAACCACATATGTCAAAGAACCTGTATCGTAATTCTATAGAATATTCATCTCATGCTGATCACTCGCAGTATCTTTGAAAAAGAGCGTTATTGTATTCAATCTATGATTGCACACATATACAGGATGATGAGTACGAGTGTAACCTGCTTATAGTGCAGGGCGATATATTCAAAAAATATTCATCTATCCTGTCACATCATCACTTCTACTTCGAATAATAATAACAACTATATGGCCACGCGTTTTGAACTCGCCACCCAAACATGGTGGTTTTGTTACGCTTTTCCAAATCGAGACTCAAATTGTCATATCTCTGCCTAAACAAAAGGTATTGAAGTGTGTTTGGTGTCATTGTGTAGCTAAATGAGTGCCCTAACAGACCTCCAAAGGAGAATTGTTTATCAGCTAAGATAGTGGGGTTAGAGTTCCCAGCAAACACAAAAACGTTTTAAAAACGTTTTAAATAAGTTATACTTTGGCTTTTGGTTTAGGTAAAACGTTTTAATAACATTAAAATGTCGGGTTATATAAAGGTCATGATAACGTTTTAAAACGTTTTGTATGAAAAACACACTACAACAATATTTTTAAATGTTTTCAAAAATGTTATTGTAAACTATTTTAGCAAACATTTTTGCCAAATATTGTGTCAATACTTAAATAACATTATATTAAAATATTTGAACCCAGCAAATACAGAAATGTTCTTAAAATGTTTTTTCAAAACCTTTTAATAACATTTAAATGTCGGGTTATATAAAGGTCATGAAAACGTTTTTAAAACGTTATTGAAAATATTTTGGGCAAACATTTTTCGAAAAATATTTTTTCAACCCCCAAATAACATTCTGTTTAGTATGTTTTGTATCAAGTTTTCAAAAATGTTTTTGGAATGTTATTAAAACATTTTTATACCCTTTATATAAACCGACATTTAAACGTTTTCTGTAAAACATTTTTATTTGCTGAGCAGTAGATTATCAAAAAATGTTTTTTAAGGTTATGACAACGTTTTATACTCTTACTATACCCTTTATATAACCCGACATTTAAACGTTTTCTGATAACCTTTTATAACCTTTTGCGAATGATGTCGAAAACGTTTTGTGTTTGCTGGGTTGTTTGAGTTCAGAATGGATGAGGCGGTGGCGGATGAGGCGGTGGCGGTATGTGCAAAGTCTATGGGAAATAAAGATTTTGTGTGTGCGCGTTGAATCAACTGATCATATCTTTGCATCCATATGGGCTACAGACATGGTTAAGAGCTCTTTTGAAAGATTATTAATTCTGCTAATTGTTTTTAATCATTTTGAACTCTTTTTGATTGGTTTTGTCTATAAAATGCAAACTTTTATGTACAAAACTACCCGTTTTCATATTAAACACTGTAATGCGGATGTCTTCAAAATCTAAAAGTTGCTGTAAATTTTTAATTCCTTATCCTATCATAGTCAAAGGTAACATTTTCTGAGAGGAAATTTGATGAGGAATCTAAATATGGACTTACTTTTTTTGTATGGGTTAGGGGTAAAATGTTTCAGTTCAAAATATGTTGAATTGTAAGAAAATTTGAACATATTTTGGGATGGCTTCAACACATCAGTAAGGTTTGCATTCTCCATAGAGTTGTACACATTTTTGATTTCGCATGTATAATGACTTATGTACAACTCTATGGAGAATGCAAACCTTACTGATGTGTTGAAGCCATCGAGTCCCAAAGCCAATATCTCTCAGAAATGTTGTCCAAGGACATATTTTCAACACACCTGAAGTTGATGGTGGATCAAAATGCCTGACATTGGTTTTCAGGGGGGTCAAAATGTACAAAAAATGTACAATTGGGGTTTTGCATGGGTAATATCTCAGCTAAAAATATTCTAATAGGCTCAATATTGGTTAAGAGTAATGTCCTACCAAAGGGCTCTGACTAGCAAAAAAATGGACGGTAAAATTATTTTTACTTTTGGAGTTTTGACCCCCCAAAGTTGGTCCCGGATGGACAAAGTTGCATTTTGAGGGCCCTATATCTTTTAAAGTAAAGGAGTTACAAGTTTTCTGATGCCAGATTTGAATTCTACACAAATAAGTACCCCAGGATACATACTTTTCAAAGTTGTAAATGGTTCCTCTATACATTCATGGACCTCCAAACATCGTCTTTCGCGTTGCGACACATTTTTACGCTGACCCTCTAAATTTCAAATTGATGCCACGGAAAACGAAATGGAGTATGAAGCTCAAATTTTCGGGATTTTACTTTCTCATCAATATCTACCACCACACAGAAAAAGAAAAAAAAATGAAGAGGTGCTGCGGTGCACATCCCTGGAGTTGACATGGAATGGGCCAATACTATAGTTGTAATCTTTTTCAGCAACTTTCATAATGCTGGGACACATCTTTTATTAAAATGAAATTGTGTCTTCAGTGTAAGCTTTGTGATTTTTACAGACCTGAACTTATGTCAGAATTTCCGTTTTGATTTCACAATTTGTTACTTCCGACTTCCAAAATGTTCAACTCAGTACTTTATTTCGAATACAACCAGCAGAAATTATTGCTATTTCTATTGTGGCTCGCAGAATCACCAATTCATTATTCACGCGTTGATATTGGCAGTCGGAAGTGAAAAAAAAAACCCAAAACGGAAATTATGACAAAACTATGATATATAGCCTCGTATAATTGGAAATAAAGATGGCACAAATCTTTTATTGGCGAAATATTTAACTTTGAAAAGCTAATAAACCGACTCCCATAATTGCTCAAGGGCCGAGTTCATCAGCCCTGTCAAACTTGATAATCTTAAAGTAGAATACTAAATTTCACGCTTAAGTTTAACACCAAGTTATACAAAATATAGTATCAAGCATTATGGTTTCTTCTGATATTTACTGAAAAAATGAAGATGATTGCTTTTTTTATTTGGTCAAGTGAAAAGGTGGCGCTCAAACGGAGCTCAAAATATTGCTCAATTCAGCAGCGAAATCGATCGGTTTAGTGCCTCATTAAGGGGGTACTACACCCCTGGCCAATTTTGTGCATATTTTTGCATTTTTCTCAAAAACTATAGCGTATTGGTGACAAGTAAGATATGTATATTATAGGGGCAAGGACTACAACTACTGCACTGAAAATTTAGCAACTCAAGGCAAGTAGTTATTGATTCATTGATCAAATATTGGTTTTCCTCATTTTTGACTGTAACTCCACAACTGTTGTCTGTGTTGAAATAAAATTTCCAGTGCAGTAGTTGTAGTCCTTGCCCCTATAATATACATATCTTACTTGTCACCAATGCGCTATAATTTTTGAGAAAAAAATGCAAAAATAGGTACACAATTGGGTAGGGGTGTAGTATCCCCTTAAATGACTAAATGATCCTTGTATAACAATAGCCGAGTGACTAGCATTCTGAGTGAAAAGACGAAATGTGTCCATCAGGCTCAGCAGGGTATAGCCTATAACTTACTAGACTATGCCATAGTCGAATTTTATTAAAAATATGTTATTATTAGTCATGATGAACCCATTTCGTTGAACTCAAAATTATACTGATGTTAATTAAAATTAAAGTATTCAATAGTAAAATGGTCATAAAGAGTTAAAAATATCAGACGATTAGTGACAATAAAAGTAATTGAATGCAACATTATCTTGCATAATTATAACGGCTCACTTTAATACTGAACAAATCTGATTTTGGAATCTACCAGTTTATTGATAGCGAACCCCGAAATTTCAAGATGCATTACATCATGGCCAATTTTAGTTAGGCCAGAAATTGGCCTAACTCTCCATAGAGTCCCGTGTTAAAAATCTTAACCGCAAGGCAATGTCAGTAGTCCACTTGGGAAGCTAACAAACAGAGGGAGTAGGGTGACTGATCAGATGTGAAAATCTATCAATTGTGCACAAATTAATTAAATCAGAGTTTTAAGCTTAAATACAATATCCAGAGTATGCACAATGGGCAAGTGGACTACGGGTAGCACTTGGGAAGCTAACAAACAGAGGGAGTAGGGTGACTGATCAGATGTGAAAATCTATCAATTGTGCACACATTAATTAAATCAGAGTTTTAAGCGTAAATACAATATCCAGAGTATGCACAATGGGCAAGTGGACTACGGGTAGTCTAATAACTTACCTGTTATTATAACAGTTTTTCCTTCAAGGGATACATTGCTTTTAACATACCGACGAAATCCATGAACGGTATACCAAAACGAAGAGTATAACAACACCAAGATTGCTAATATTGACGACCATGGAACATCAATCGATTCCAACATTATTCCCAATAATTTATAAACAATTTGAAGAAAATAATTCTGCACCTTTTAGGCCAAATAAAAAAATAAACATGTTTCACGTACCCTCCCGCTTCCTTTTTTGAGTTTTTTTTCATTTTTTTAAAAATTCAGTTATAACTTTTCAAAAAATATGTCTAGGAAGTAGAGATGCTTTCTATAGCCTTGCTATAGTTGTGATAGTTAGATGGGGCCTATCTCTCAGAACAACAAATAAAAAGAGGTCTCCTCCTTTTTCCTTGCATTATTGTATACGTTAAAACAGCTCTAATTATGGGTATTTACACCGTTTTTGCGATAAAAAAATAAAAAGCCCCCTCTTCCTCCTATTTTTCAAAAACCTGGACGTGAAACATGTTTTTTATTTTACTTGGCCTTATGCAAACTTAAATCGGTATTGGTGTGGTTCCTAACTCCAAAAGAGTATACTACAGTAAAATGATTAAATAATGACTTATCAGGTTTATTTAGACCTCATCAATCTACCCATATTATGTACATACATGGGTCACAGTGTCACCACCCTACGTCATACATAAATTCGCCTTGCCCCATTGCCCTAAAATGAAATTTTCAAAAAAGAAATCTAGGTTTAACAGAGGAGGACCTCGAACCCTTGCCATGCTTTGCCACAATTATGGTTACCAAGGGGCTACCATGTTCTTTGGGGAAAAAAAAGGGGGGCCAAATATACTGGGGGTCATAAATTGTTAGAAAGAAAATAGGAGGGTCATAAAATTTTGATGACGTGTTGGGGGGATTCATAAAATTTTGTTGCCGAAATACACTCATAGAAATGTCTTGTTCGCCTTGTTGGCGCAATTCAAAAGGAGTAAGTTTGGACAAATCAAAAATAGTGTAAAAGTTGCCAAAACAAAATTCATTTTAGTTATCCGAACTTAAAAAATGCTGAAAAAGCTCAACTAATCAACTTTGTTGGCATTACTTAAAAAGTTGATGTAAGTCGTTGCGTCAACTTTTTAAGTAATGCCAACTTCTGAATTCAAGTTCAGGGAACTTAGAAAATAAACAAGGTTCAAAGAACCAATTAGTTGAGTTATTGTAACTCAACATGTAAGTTGATGTAACTCGTTCATATTAAGTTACTGGTACTTATTGTTTTGAGTTATTCCAATTTGGTACTTTGTTACTTAATTCACGTAATTGGATCATTTTCTGCACAATTAGCAGTATTCAAATATTTATTTTTGTAATCATGATTTCGTATAAAGAAACCAGATGTGGTTCCTTGCACTTGAACATATATTTTGAACAGATATGATAGTCGTTAGTTTGCGCTTTGAGAGAGTAGCTTGCGTCTTGAGCTGAAAAAGTGACCAAAATTCAAGATTTTAAATAGCGCACCGTAGACCCTCGTGGAGGTAGTCTCGGGCCAGACTGTATGTGGCTATCACGAACATACAGGATCGACGAGTGTCAGACCGACTGACACAAACAGGCTGTGTAGGAGACTATCGTAGAGGCAGTGTATAAGCAGATGACAATGGCGAATGTATGCTCGCTGACCGTACAGAGGTCAGTCACAGGCTAATGTCATTAGCCTTAGGCGGATGTCCTTCAGCCCACTATGCATTTAAAAAACTATTAAACAGGTGGGAACACACTGGCCATGCGTGGCTGTGGATTCAGCCTACCATGGCATTTTCAGCCATGAAGATATCGGGGCGATGACACTGTGGGGCGCAGAACATCCACGGTCGGAGATACTGCGCTCGGAAGCAAAATCATTACTCGGTGTCTCTCGATAGTGGGACCAACAATGACTTTTGAAAATATTTTTGATACGATCACACAGCTCAAAGAATTTGCCACGATTTGCCATGGATATTAAAGTTCTGTAGATTTAGTGCATTGACTAAGGTCACTGACCATTGTTGAGGAGTTAAGAAGATAAATGAATGCCAGGAGCTATAGAGGCCGTGCATGCTATTGGCTCCAAACAAAGGATTTGAACCGGTGAAGGGCACCGTAATCATAAATGGCGCAGTGCAGTCCATTCAATCAAATGTTGTCATCAACCTATTTGATCGTAGTGCATATTTTGTTATGTGTGCGAGACGAACTGTCGCAGTACACTACTAGTGGAAATTTAGGATGAGAATTCTTTTAAAATGATGAGAATTGGACAAAAGTATGAGAAACTTTCTCATCCAAATGAATGAGAAATACTAATTAACCTGTCAACAACCTGTCACAAATGGTTGTTTGACACTGAAATTAATATGAGTTTCATTTTCTCATAAAAAATATTATGAATACTTTGTTTTCATGCAAAATACATACGAGCGTACATTATACGTTATTTGTGTCCAAATAGGTGTATATAAAATGTAAGTAAACGATAACCAGTATCGAGAGATATTTTTAATTTATCTCACAGATTTCATAATGGATTATAATTTAAAAAATAAGAATCGATAAACCTGCCGTTGTAGGTGTTATCCGAAATTTCAAAAAGGGATAAATGAAAAAAAAAAAAAAAAACCGGCGCCAATGAGATTCGAACTCTCGACCTCCTGATCACAATCCCAGTAACGAATCCACTAACTGTAGGAGATCCGTAGTTAGTCGTGCTAATTTATTTATAATATGTATAACAAGATTGACGCAATAACGGTCTACCAACTTTAATTCATTTTATCTACCACTACGTATGAATATCCACTCGTATAAAATTTAATATTGTCATATGATACAATAGTAATAACTTTGCTACCATAGACAACAATTCATCATTCACATTAATATTATGTGATAAACTAATCAAATATACGTCGTACAATATTTTGTCACAATCGGCAATATGGGACTTTTGTTACAAGTTACGAGATTACATACATGCTTGCAATTTCAAGAGATATGTGAAATATTTTGCTTAACCATGATACAGCTGGAAATACATTCATTTCCAGTTTTATACATTTTATGACTATATTTTAATGCCAATAACAATGTAACAGACATGTTAAACATAAATACGCTTGCACAAGCGTATGCTTCAGCACCGCAGACCCAGTTCTACAGGTTTGAACGATTCTGCAGTTTACACGCACCTCAAATTTGCCAATCATTCATTTGAGGACAAGGATGTGCTAGTGCTCGACAGAGAACATAAGTGGTTTGAAAGAGGGGTTAAAGCCATATTATAACATTTGCTGAGGAAGACGCCCTCACTGAATTGTTTTAATTCCTTTTTTCACACGATTAAATTGTACTTTATTAAACCAATATACCCTGCAAAAATCAAGACTCTAGGTGCTGTAGTTTTGTCAAAATCCGAGATTTTGAATAAAACGCTTTATTATTACGATTGAATTATTAGTCGAACGCATACACGATGTTCATAACACACAGTACGTACACGGCGTGCGCGGTGATATACACAACAAAGGGTCGTACCACAACATGACCGAACGAGTGCTACGTATTGGCGACATGTGCGCTGGTAGTAAATTCCAATTTCCTTTGCTTTGGTGTAGCTGTTCGGCTCAAAAATAAAAGGGGATATATCTGACAGTAAAAGCTAACATTTTAAGGCAAAGAAATGCTAATCTATTTTGTTTGAAAATGTTATAATATGGCTTTAAAGAGGCAATACATGTCCGGCGGGAGGAACCTTCGCTCAACAGAGGAGGGGGACTTCGCCACAACCTGTCAAGGACCTACGACGCAGCAATCCGGAAACTACCCCGGCGACTCTCCTGTGACGTCATACCACCAAGTGTGTCACAGATCAATAGTCAACAACCTGATCAGTCAGCCTGATGATGCGTCTTGGATGAGACGCGATACTGTCGCTATCAAAAATAGTAAGTCCAGATGAACAGATTTAATATTCATTTTATTATGTTTATCTACCTGGATGACTGAGAATATTCACAAATACCCTAAACAGGTGTTTTCACAACCTAAACAGGGATTTTATTCCTTGCATCAAATTTCATACCCTAAATTTCATTTCCGCGTATTAGCAATTCATTATCGCGGATGGTGTACACGCCACAATGGGAGGGACCCCGGGGAAAGTTTGTCCCGCTATCACTTAACAAGGAATTTGGGCAGCCATGTTCACAAATTACAAAGAAAACTCTAGCCAATGTGTAGATGCTTGGTTTCTTTTAATGCTTTTAAGGGGGTACTACACCCCTGTAGTAAATTTGTGATTATTTTTGCATTTATGATAGGAAATGAGGTACATCCTAGCGGTACCATATTTCTGATCATAAATAACGAACCACTTGTCTTGGGTCACTGAAATTCCAGTGTAGTAATTGGATTCTTTGCCCCTATAATTTACATAACTTTTGTTACCAGTTTGTTATTAGTTTTTGAGAAAAATCCAAAAATAGACACAAATTTATCTAGGGTGTAGTACCCCCTTAATGGAACTAAAATAGACCATCTTGTGCAATGGTCTGTGAAACAATGGAAGTACTAGCTAGTTCTTCCATGGTGAAACATAAAACATAACGGTTTCCCGATACAGTAATTGGCAATGGTCCTAGTACATCTACACTAATCCGTTCAAATGCTCTTGGGGCTTTCATTATCACTAAGGGTATGGTTGGCTAAGCAGGTCATTACGTGTATTGATACGTGTATTCGAAATTTCGAATACGCGTAATAGAATAGGCCAATCAGCGTTTAGATTCGAGAACGTGGGTTACAATTTCGACCTCGTGAGACTGCCCGCATGTGATATCAAAGCAATTGGCACTTGTCCTCGTGCACTAATAACAAACTTCACTTAATAATCAAAAGGCTTATAACTTACAAGAATAAGAAGCGGGAGAAGAATGTGAATGAAGATTATTTTGAAACGGACCCGATATACCGTAGCATTCATTTCTACATACTTACAAAGTATGATGTTTTGCATAACTTTTATTTTGCATAAAGAAACACCGCGCGATGTGAGTTGTAAGGGTGCAAACTACCAAATTACTGTTTCTCATCATTTATTAGACATTCGGATAATCATCCCTAAAAACAGAAACATACAGTCATGCAGCGTACACTTTTAAAACATGTGTTTGAACCTGAGGGTAGGCATAATACTAGTTCCAGGTTTGAACATAAACACTAACTTATGCAGGATACACCCCATGCAGCCTACGCCTATACGGTAGGTATGACCAAACACGGAGGAGCTGAAGGTCACTCTGTATATTTATCTTCTACCTGACCAGCATGCAAATGCCTCAGAATATAGACAACCGCAGGTCAAGGCTGTGTATGTGTTGTTCGGTATCGGCCGCTTTAGGGCATACGGTCACTGTTCTAATATTCTCTACTTTCAAAGAATAATTCATATTATAATTTATATGTAGCCTAGCCTAATCCTTTAGGATTCAATGTGGAGACAGATATATACAGATATTGCTAATTCATTTGTTACATACACTATCCGCTGTTTAAAATGTTTTTATTCCAGGACGGAATAAATGTAGGCCCTATTCCACATAGAATAAAGTTGGTACTAAGAGTGGAGTGTATCCTATCTATTTTTTGCTACATCAGAAAATATTTCAACACGGAATAAATGCATTTTAATTTCCCCCAGAGAATTTTTGAAAAAGCATTTTGTATAAAGGAAGCCGATAGGCCTACCTTTAACCCTCAGTTCTCCCCTTAAAAGGTATGAAAATACCAAAAACTACTTTATTCTCTGATCTTTTAGCATGTTCTGTTCATTCCCGTCATTTCTTACAAAAACGGCGTGATGTAGCACGGTGAGGATTAAATTATCTCCGAATTTTTATCTGCAGTGAACGAGGTTGTTTACGTGCCTCGATTTTTTATACACGGGCTTTAAAATTTCCCTCCCACGTTCTCGAAACTCAACGCTGATTGGTCTGTTCCATTGCGGGTATTCGAAATTTCGAATGCACGTATTAATGAACGTTATGATCTGTTTAGCCAAAACTTTACGTTTATGAGTTTTCCGTTGTGAACAAGAAATACATGACCTAACCCAATTGCCAATAACTCGGTACATGCCCTTCCAGAAATATCGCTGACGGATCCCGATCATAAGTTCGTTGGAAACCACAATGAGTGGCGAGTACATGGCCGTGACAATTCAATATTGTATCAATAAATATGATGGGAACATAAAGACGTACGACATTTCTTTCTGGTAAATGTCTTCTCGGCGGGGTGTGCCATATGTAATATAGCAAACCGCCCAGAGCAAGGAAAATATTGTTCTGACTGTAGAACAATATCTCTAGTCTTTGATGCATCTTTAGGCAACTCATCACGATCTAAAATAAGCCAACACTGAACTAGCAAACCCATCCACCAACAACGCCTCTTTGAATTTCCCCAATATATATCACTGGGAAATTATGGAGGGGGCTTTTTGTGATGCTGTTTCATCGTCAATCTTCATCCGTTTACCGTGCTTGAAGTGCAAATTTCTTATGGCATCAACTTGAGGATAAACTTGATCGTTTCGAATTTTTTTGCAAAACGTCATCTGTCATGTCATCAAAAGCAGACCTTTCCCACTCTGAATGTAAGGATTCAGGGGAATGACTATGAGAACATAATTAACAGCAAGCACAATTTGTCTAAATTTGCATAATTAAGTCTGCTAAGACCGTTTGCATTAGTATTGTTACCTCCACAAACAGTTACCATAGGGTATTAAATAAAAGGCACTAAATTTAATGCCCACGTGACCCATGGGGGCCGCCCCAACAAACACAAAACGTTTTCGACATCATTCGCAAAAGGTTATAAAAGGTTGTCAGAAAACGTTTAAATGTCGGGTTATATAAAGGGTATAGTAAGAGTATAAAACGTTTTTGATACAGCTTGGGCATCAGCGGCTAGGAACAGAAGGCGATGGAAAATGCTGGAGGAGGGCTTCACACAGCAATGGGTGAAACAGCCTGATGAGTGAGTGAGTGAGTGAGTGAGCACCTTTTCAAAATTATTTAAAATCTTTTTCAACTTCAAGGTGTAGAAGGAACCCTAATGTCATAAATAAGAGATAATTAGAAATATAATTGGTTTTGTTTGGAAGCAGTGGTTTAAAAACTCTGAAAAGGGCCCAAAGTTACCCCCATTTTACGGTATCAAAAATGTTTTTTAAGGTTATGAAAACGTTTTATACTCTTACTATACCCTTTATATAACCCGACATTTAAACGTTTTCTGACAACCTTTTATAACCTTTTGCGAATGATGTCGAAAACGTTTTGTGTTTGTTGGGCGGCCCCATATGGTCACGTGGGCATTAAATTTAGTGCCTTTTATTTAATACCCTATGGTAACTGTTTGTGGAGGTAACAATACTAATGCAAACGGTCTTAGCAGACTTAATTATGCAAATTTAGACAAATTGTGCTTGCTGTTCTCATAGTCATTCCCCTGAATCCTTACATTCAGAGTTGTCTGCTTTTGATGACATGACAGATGACGTTTTGCAAAAAAATTCGAAACGATCAAGTTTATCCTCAAGTTGATGCCATAAGAAATTTGCACTTCAAGCACGGTAAACGGATGAAGATTGACGATGAAACAGCATCACAAAAAGCCCCCTCCATAATTTCCCAGTGATATATATTGGGGAAATTCAAAGAGGCGTTGTTGCATTAGCATTTTTTTACATTTTAATTAATTTTGCAAGGGGTCAAATGTCACAAAAAAACAAAAACTTGCCCATATACAGCGAAGATCAATTTTTTTGATTTTTTTTCTTCATGGAATGTAATATTCTGACCAAAGTTGCCCCAAATGCGGGGTAACTTTGGTCAGGCTGTTTTTAACCCATAGGACACCTTTTAAACTGGCTGCATGACGCACACTTCCAACCTTTGCTTTGCTTGCTTGCTTTGCAACATTTGCTTTGCTTTGCTTTGCACTTACAACTTGCTTGCTAAGGTTGTAGGCACAAGAGGCATTTCCATCAGTCCTCCTGTTCCTAATCGCCTCTCTGTAGTTACCAACCCCCACGTTCACGAAGATTGCATGTCAATCGCGCACCACCTGTTATGGCTTTGCCTTGCGGTAGAGTTAACAGACGGGGGTTCTGGGGGCAATATTCTGTGACCTGAAAGGCTGTTGGAGCAGTTTGGAAAGTCACAGAGTATTGTCAGCTGTACGACATTTTCAATAACACCAGCCTAAGTCTCCAGGATTGTCCACAGAAGAAGGGGAATAAGGGAGAGGTAACCCTGACAGAAACCTCAATCGACAACACGCCCTGCCAACACAAACTTTGAGACAAAAGAAACAATCGCAATAGCAAATTACCAGATCAAGAAAGTTGACAACTAAAGTACCTAGGACAGACCTTGAGAATGGATACCAACACAGCTGAAGAGATCCTTATCCGTGTAAAGGCAGGTTGGAGATGCTTTGGTATGCATAAAGAACTGTTGACAGATAAAAACATACCACTGTCACTGAGGCGAAGAGTTTATGAACCAGTGTGTACTAACAACTATGACCTATGGTGCAGAGACTTGGTCAACGACAAAAAAAATGGAACAGAAATTGGTAACAGCACAGAGAGCTATGGAAAGGAAAATGCTCCACCTCTCATTGCGTGATAGAGTCAGACATACAGAAATCAGAAAAGTAACCCAAGTCAAAGACATCTTGCAAAAGATTAAAGTAACAAAATGGAGATGGGCAGGTCACTTATCAAGAACTGACGAAAACAGGTGGACGAAGAGACTTACAGAATGGCAGCCAAGGACTGGAAAGAGGAGAAGAGGAAGGCAAAAAAGACGACGGACAGATGACATAACCACCTTCATGAGTACAACAGCTTGGGCATCAGCGGCTAAGCGGCAAAAAAAAATCAAAAAATTGATCTTCGCTGTATATGGGCAAGTTTTTGTTTTTTGTGACATTTGACCCCTTGCAAAATTAATTAAAATGTACAAAAATGCTAATTTTTGGTCAAAAATGCCGATATTTTCGTAAATTTCAAGGAAATTGGACATGAGCGACTATTATTTCTCCCAAATATATTTCTTAACAAATTGAGACAAAATATGACTAAAAAGAATATTGCTGTACCGAAATATGACCATTTAAAAAAATATATTTGACCGACCAAAGTTACCTCGCTGACCGAAGTTACCATATTTTACGGTAATCTACTGCTCAGCAAACAAAAATGTTTTACAGAAAACGTGTTGGGTCATATAAAGGGTATAAAAACGTTTTAATAACGTTCCAAAAACATTCTTAAAAACTTGATACAAAACATTCTAAACAGAATGTTATTTTGGGGTTGAAAAATATTTTGTGAAAAATGTTTGCCCAAAATATTTTAAAAAACGTTTTAAAAACGTTTTCATGACCTTTGTATAACCCGACATTTAAATGTTATTAAAAGGTTTTGAAAAAAAAAAATCATTTTAAGAACATTTCTGTGTTTGCTGGGTTCAAACATTTTAACATAATGTTATTTAAGTATTAACACAATATTTGGCAAAAATGTTAGTAAAAATAGTTTATTTATATTTATTTATTTATTAACCATATTTAAACAGGGTAACCTACTCAACAAATATTACAATGTTGATTTTCAGTAGAGAGATAAACATATAAAAACATTAAATACATGTAGATTATACATTATTAAAACCATAAACATTACACAGCATTAAAATACATTATATAAATATTATGCAGCATGAAAACCAAGTTTTTGTAATTAAAAATAATTGAAAGAGAAACACGAAGTATTTAAAAACATTTGACATGTATGAGCTGCGGATTTAGTTGTGCTACAATTTCAGGTCTTCTTTGAGTTTCTTTTTGAATTGCATTAGTGAGTTGACTTGACGAATATCTTTCGAAATAACATTCCATAATACGCTACCTTTGTATTGGAAAGAGCTTTTACCATAATTTGTATTGCACTTTGGGACATATAGATCGCCATTTACACTACCTCTAGAATGAATGATATTAACTGGACGAAACAAATCATTGAGGTAGGAGGGTGCAATATCATACATCCAGTTAAGAAAATAATACGGTCTCTTATATTCATGAAGCCTAAAGTACGTAACAAGTCGTTTATATGAGTTCTTTATGGTTAACTTAATATAATTCACATTGCCGTGTTTTGGAGTTTTTGAAGCGTATTTAAGTTTATTACACTGCAGCTACTCCAAATAGTAATTGCATAATAAAAATGTGGTAAAACCATAGTGTTGTAAATAGTAATCAGTGAACTCTTGGGACAAACGGCTTAATTCTTCTCATGACTGCAAGACTTGTACACACTTTACGACAAATATTGTTGATCTGCTCTTTCCATTTAAAGTTAACATCAATTTGAACACCAAGATATTTGAAACATGTGACATTTTCAATCTCAACATTATTCATATACACTTTGACGTGATCAATTTTACTAGTTTTAACAGGTGTACCAAGTAACATAACTTTGTTTTCTTCACATTTGCTTTCATAAAATTATTATCAAACCATTTACAGAGTGTATTAAGATCTTCATTTAGGTTATTCTCTATTTGCTTACAAAGTTTGTTACAACTGTGACAAATTTGCTACAATTTTGGACATGCATCCCGCGTTTCCAATTGAAATACACAGGAAGACCACCCGCTGTGCCAAAGGTCACTTTTTCAGACATCCTGTCCAGTAATGTCAGCGCCCTGTAATGTCAGCACCCATCTGGTCACGTGGGCATTAAATTAAGTGCCTTTACTTAAATGCCGTAAGACGACTGACAAAAATATGCACTTCGAAATTGTAAGACTGAAGTTTAAAGGTCATATAATTATATTGCTCGGACAACATCACATCATTGGCAAGCTAATATTATTAACAATGAAAATGACTTTTTTTTTATTTATTAAGACGTTTCAAATTGATATTCCGCAAAAACCAACTTAAGAGACAGATTTGACCTAGAAAAAAGTTGACGTCATGAAATGGCTGTGCCTGCTTTGCGAGAAGGGACTATAAACATTCTCAATGCACAGAAGGTATACTGTTGTTGTTCACACAAAAAATTGTAATTGTAATATTACAATATTATAAAAAAATAATTTGAGCTTAGAATTTCAGCGTGATCAATCTGAGACTAGCATATAAACCGTGTTAAGTCCACAGACTCATGTATCTGATTTCCCTGTGCGATATTGCAATGCTATAGTTATTATAGTTTCAGTTGGATGAAATATTACAAAGCAAACGCATAATAACAATACTGTGTGAGGCTTTGTTTCCCAAATGAGAACAATAGTCTGCATATTGTTATGCAGCATTTTTATGGTAAATAATAGTACAACTCATTGTTGCTAATGTCTAACTTGTCAAAGTGATTGTGATTGTAACACACAAGTAAATGAGAGCATGATATAGTGTCCGCTTCATTTACTTACGTCATCAGAAAAATTAATTTCGCTTCAAACGGGGGAAGAACACGTGCGAGCCCGAACTTTACCCACACAATTTCTCTTTTTTCAGGAGAAATACGCATAAAAAATTGCAAAGAGTGTCAACTTGTAAGGTAATAATTATTCTCTTCGAATAGAGATAAACTTGTTTTTTCAATAGACCTGCCCTTTAAGGGTCCATAGAGCTAGGCATCCCCCGGATGGTGTATTTGAAAATAGCCATTTTACGGCGCAATGATCCGTGACCGCGACGAAATTGACAGAATGCTGAAGATACTAGTATGTCGCATATCTTTTCACGCCTTTGACTACTGCTAAAGCCTCGAACTCAGTGGTGGTATAATTGCGCTCTGAATTATGTAAATATATGCTCGACCACCGTATGAAATAATTCTTTCTTTGTTGTCTTGTTTCTGGGCCAATATATAACCTAAAGTGCATTTCATGGGTTTAATCCTGCTTCTCTTAGTCTATCAAATACTTGTTTTAAATGATCCAAAATGCTCTTCAAAACTTCTACTGAAGATAATTACATCGTCTAAGTAACAGAATACAAATTTCCAATTTAACCCCCACAATACTTCTTGCATTGTTCGCTGGAAGGTTGCTGGCGCATTATGGAGACCAAAAGGCATAACACTGAATTCACACAGACCGTCTTGAGTGATAAATGCAGTTTTCGGCTAGATTGCCCCTCGAGGCCTATTTGCCAGTAGCCAGAGGCTAAGTCTAAAGTTGTAAAGTATTTTGGTTCGTTAGACCCCAAACTGTCTAGCGAGTCATGTATGTGAGCTATTGGCCAGTTCTGACGCGGTTCTAAACTGTTTAATTTCCTAAAATCGATACAGAAACGCCAAGTATTTCTCCACGTATAATATAGAGGGGGGAATAACATATTTTGTACCGATGTTGCTAGGACATTTGCGCGTAATACGATATATTCAATTTCAAACTATTTTAGCCCCAGATCAACGTGAATTTGGCTATTTGAATGCGTGCTGTTATGCATAGGGCAATTTTGGGGCCCAATTTTTCGGGTCCCTAGCCCATCTGGCCCCATATGGAAAGGTTTCTATACAAAAACGATTCTCTTATAGACCATCTACGCACAGTTTCCACCTCGATATACCTGAGCACACATTTTCGTCCAAGAGCTTCCAAGCAGAGAACAGCAAGCAGTGAATTATCTCCACACAGTCTTGGATAACACTACACGGTTGAGTGCATAGCATCGTATGAGCTGTGGAGCGTCTAGCTGGAAAATGGGCCTCTGTAATTGGTTTTTTTTGAAACCTCAAGTGTTCCCTTCATCCAATCAGATTTTTTTTTTAGCAAGGTGAATGATACAGAGGTGAACACAACTGGTACCTTAATTCTTTGGCTTACTGTAGATTGAGTGTGCGGAGGAATTTCTTATTTTTCAAGCCCACGCTTTTTGCTCAGACCGATTCCTCAAGCCCTTGCAGTTCGAATCCATAGCTTCCGAGTCCGAGTCCTGAGTCCTCCAACACTGTTAGTTATTTATGCAGATTTTGGTTCCTTTTTTATTTTCTTAATGGAACACATTTATCATATAGGCCTAATTAATCGGTGAAATATATCAATAAATTTACTATGATCGTTATGTTGTCAAGACTAGACATTCATTACCTCATACCATTATCTAAACTATCAAACTATCGCGTGTTGTTTTTTCTAAAAACTCATTATGGGAGGACCTTTCTTTTAGTGCAACTCGCCGGATCAGAAACGCCTGATTCAAAAACATTATCAGGTTGTTTATTGATTCTGAACATTACCAGTTCGTAAGTCCATTCGGTTCATATTAAATAGTTCACCTAATCTGTCACCAAACTCAATCCTATTTTTACCCTGATAAAAATGTATAAAATATAAAATAATTATGACAAACATCGGAACAAATAGGACAATTAAAAATATATTTAATTTCATTATCTCATAATGGTGTTTGTTTTATAGGTGTTGTTGGCGGTATTTGAAGTTCAGATTTAAATGTGGTACATGTAACACTCCAGATATATTTGTAAAACTATAGATAACAATTTATTTTACACAAACATCCACCCAAACTTTTCGTGTCCACCACAAGCATAGACCGTGAAGAGATGGACGGTCGTCTGGATCGTAAGTCTATAGAAATTTCACATTATGCTGAGATCATGATCGGTCTCGCTCGCACCTGTTGGATTAGCGTGTTTGAAAGAAGCGGCATTCAATCGAAGTACACACGTTGTCTCTGACACAGTTACGACTGCAATGTAAACTCTGTTGTCGCAAAACAATTATAGTTACAAGAAATGAAACGGTAAAAAACCCTTATTTGCTGCAGTTTCAAGTTAATTAACTACATACATATATTCACCGTTTCGATTTATCTAACACTACCTGTTACTCTGGTATTGAATGAGTTTCAATTTGCGTTATATAAGCCTTGGTCTCAACGTCACACTTACACGGATGCTCCGAGCACAAAATTCCATTGGTTTGCGACTGATAATGCAATTGAGTGGACGAGAGTTGTGTTATTGACCTTTTGTACGGTAAATCGATTCGATGGCAAGTTTGAAGAATATCTTGCCTTTGTGTTTAGGCGAGACGATCATAGCTTTAAAGGATATGCCGCAGATGACCGTCCATGTCTTCACGGTCTATGAGCAAAGGGAAGGGTCATTTATCGTGCCGATAAAATATAGAAATAACTCCGAGCTGTCTAATAAGATGGGTTTGGTTTGGTAATCGGATGAGAATGGTACCCAAAACTGCTCCCGTTGCTATCTTTGAACTGTTCTATTTCAATTGTTATACATCTAACTTGCATCGATATATCCAGATAACGGTATATAAAATACTACATACCGGCTAGAGGGGAAATATGGCAAATGATTTCCCTGAGGTACTGGCTACGGGCCTATCAACCCGAACCCGAAGGGTGATTGGCCCGTAACCAGTACCTATAATAGTTTACCTAATTCCCTGATATAAACCAATTAAAATAGTAGGCCCTATTGTCAGGAGGGTGAAAGTGCATATAGGAACAATGCCAAAAACTACGTCACGCCGGTCACGCTATTGTTCGACTTAAACTACATCATTCGCCATTTTGTAAATATTAACGCATGATCGTTGCTTTGAAGTTTCCACCGGATAGTCTGTGGATAGCGCAAGAGCATGCTTTGACCATGCGCAAAAAATGAATATCATGAAGATGTTTAAGATTGATTCTTAGATGTTTCAAAATTACCGTCATATTGCATAGATTCATCAAAGAATGGTTTGAAGTACTAACCTTATTTAGTAATTTTAAAAAATCGGGAGAATTTTACAAAATCAATGTTTTTACCTGTCGGTATTACAACTCGTGAAACACATTAGTGATGTGCCTGGGTGACCTAATCTACTAACCTTTAACGTTTCCTCTATGAACTCTAACCCTCCTGCAATATGGCGCCTATTGTCTAGAGTTAAACTACATCTTTCGGTGTGTTACGTAATACTACGATGCCTATCCCATTATATCGATCCCTGCTATTGTTTAGTTGACGGGGCACCTTTTAAATAACATGTATTAGCTCTTTGGTGGTGGGTGACTTTTTTGTCACAGGGGTAGGTGATGCGTCTAGTGCACATAGTTGTAGTTGTAGATGTAGTTAGCTGCTGTTTCCCTATCCTTCATTCTTAGCTTTCTACCCTTCTAACATTCTCCTAACTTCTCTTCTATCGATCTCCTAGCTTCTCTTTTTTTGCTTGCTTGAAACGCTTCTATACTGCGGATGAACCTAGACGTTCGCCTTTCGTATCTCTTTCCTTGTTGGAAAGGTATAACGTTGAGGAGATAGGAACATGTACCGTCATCCGGGACCTACTCTGCCATGTTTGGCTGAGTAACGGTACATGAACACGGTCTTTTGTGCCTATGTAAATTAGTCATTGTGTAAAGCTGTGTTTATACCCATGGGTTGCTCATCATCAGACTGAATCCTTGTCGTTAACTGCACAAGTTATGTGTGCAATTTTAGAGAACGTTGACCGACAGAGGGTGTCAATAATAGCCTACGTGTCGCTTTTGAAAAACAGCGAATCATGCGCATGCTCAGCAGGCAAATATGACGGCGATTTAGTACACTGATCATGCGTGCGATTCAGGTTTCTGCAAAAGCAATTAAAGTATAAATGCATCTTTAGAAATGACCGGCGATCGTGTGTTCTCAAGTGGGTTTTATCATGTTAATTAGTGACCGGACACACATTTGTATTGGTTCGATCAAGCATTGAAATGATTTCATTTTTTGTACTGGATCGTTCAAGCATTCCCAACAATTTTTTCAATGTAAGTGCCTCTGGCCCTAGTGGAAGTAAAAACGGATACTATGGCCAGAGTTCTAGGGCTAGATGAACCCAACTTGCCGCTGGCTAGCCGTAAGGCGAAAAGGGAAGCAAATTATGTAAGTCTTCCACTGCCAGTACATGTACATAGCCTCTCCTTACTCGAGACTCCTCATGGCCTCCCAGCGGTCACTACCGGGCAACTGGCATCTTGCGATACCAGGCAGACATGAGGGGATCTGGGAGCAGCAAAGGGCCCCAAAGGTATGGTACGCAGGCCCACCGGTGCATGGACACGCCCTGGTTACACACTAACCTTTGCCCCAACTATGGGTCAAATAGTTGAGGTAGTTCACTACCTCAGGCGGACAGTCTCGAGTCATGCCCGGCATTGTTCCGGCAGAAGGGCGTCATGATTACATTCATATCACGGCCAGTGAACGCAAACAGGGAGTCCTGGGACCTGTACTACTTGCCATATCTGGTTGGAGGCGGGATGGTAAGAGTGAAGGGCGACGTGGATTAGATAATATCTTGTATGCTTCGGCCACTGGACAGCTGTATAACACTAGGGTTAAAGTCCCTAACAAAACATCAATTTCTGAAACTGACGCTGATTTGAAGAAATCAAATGACGACTTTTCCTCAAAGCCTTATAAAAGGGACAAGTCTGATAAGAGCGTTTGTAACAGAAAAAACCTAATGAACTGCAGGAAAATCGTCAACATCTCCACAATGAATGTGAGAACCATCCGAGAGAACAGATGTAGAGAAGAGCTAGTGTCAAACTTGATAGAATACAACATCGACATCCTAGGGATCCAGGAGCACCGCATAGTACATAAAGAACCAGTCAAATATGAAGACATCCTGGGACAGACTCTTATCACAACATCAGCTACCAGGAATAGAGCAGGTGCAGCTACAGGTGGAGTAGGAATAGTGCTAAGTGCAAATGCAAAGGCTTCACTGGCTGGTGTGGTACCACATACAGAAAGAATATTGGTAGCCAACTTTCAAGGAAACCCTGCAACTGCTGTTATTGTTACATATTGTCCCACCAATGTGGAAGACGAAGACAAAGTAGAAGATCACTATGACAACTTGAGGAGAACTATCGACTCCATCCCTGCGCATCTTGATGGTTATAGGAGATTTCAATGGCAGAATTGGAACAGAGGATGCAAAGTTCACCTACCATGACATGTCTGATAGGAATGGGAAGTTCTTGGTTGATCTGGCAATTGAAAAGAACCTGATTTGTGCTAACATCTATTTTAGGAATAGGAAAGGAAAGCTGTGGACTTTCTGCAGCCCAGCAGGAAGCAAGTACCAACTGGATTATATCCTTCTTCGTAAACAGTGGAGAAACAGCCTACTAAATGCAGAAGCATACAATACCTTTTCAAGTGTAGGATCAGATCATAGAATTGTGACATCAAGGATCAGACTCAGCCTGAGAAAGACCAAGACCCTGCCTAGAGGGAAGAACCATGACTGGAAAACACTGCTCAGATTCCAAGCTTCAGGAGCTATATACTGTTGAAGTACACAACAGGTTTTAACCCTTGGAGGAAGTGGAGGAAACAGCTACTGAGAGGTATGAAAGATTCATAAAAGCCAACAGGGAAGCAGCAGAAAAGGTGATACCAGTTAAAAAGAAGAATAGGAAGGTGCGGTTTCCAAGTGATATCAGAGTGACGAGAGCAAGAAATGACACCAGAGAAACCTATGATGCGTACCAGTTGGATGCAACTGAGGAAAACAGACACAGATATAAGGAAGCCAAGGCAAACTTAGAGGAAGCATATAATACTGCTACGAAAGAAGATCTGAGTAAAAGGCTAAGAGCAATTGAGGAAGCGCATGACAACTGCAAGCATGGACAAACCTGGAAGCTAATTAATGAAATAACTGGAAGGAAAGCATCAATGAAAGGTCAGCTGAAGGGAGACACGCAGAATGAAAGGATTAACAACTGGTTCACACCCCGGGGGGGGGAGGGGGCACTCCAACTTTGGAGGTGACGCATATGTAGGGCTGTTAAGACCCCCCTTTTTCAGCATCGCTGTTACCCAAAGACCCCATATTTTTTACGAACACATGCTCTGTCACCCAAAGACCCTTATTTTTCCATTTGATCTGTCACCCAAAGACCCTTACAAGTTCAATTTGAACAGCAACTTTCATTTATCACTGATTTTGTTACTTATTTTTGAAAAAATAAAGAAATTTGAAGCCATTTAGAACTAGAAATTCGATTTTTGAGGTTTCTGTGGCGCTGTGTCGGCTCTCACCCAAAGATTCCATTTAAAAAAGGTCATCTTCTCACCCAATGACCCCATATTTTTTACATTTTGCTCTCACCGAATGCCCCTGGGTGCGAAAGTGCCAGCCCTACACCTATATCCCGTTCAAATTGAAGTGCCCCCCCCCCCGGGTTCACACACTTTAAAGATCTTCTAGGTAGCCCTCCAGAAATAGATGGAGAAGATGAGGATATTGTGCCGGTGGCCAAGGATCTAAACATCAATGTGGCACCATTTAGTCAGGAGGAATATGCAAAGGCAAAGTCTGCACTAGTAGAAGGGAAGAGCTGTGGAGAGGATGGCATTCCACCAGAGGTACTTAAAAGATGTGATCTGGATGGCATAGTGTTGGAGTTTTGCAACAATGCACTGATTAAAGGAAGCAAGCCTGACCAGTGGTCTATTCTCAACATAGTACCAATTCCTAAGTCAGGAGATCTTAGTCAAGCAGGAAACTATCGAGGATAAGCTTAAGCTCAGTTGTAGCCAAGATATTCAACAAAATGATTCTCAATAGGATCAGGCCTGAAGTAGACAAAGTGCTTAGGATCAACCAGAATGGTTTCAGGGTTGGCCGAACAACAGTAAGCCACATACTGGCCCTAAGGAGGATCATTGAAGGAGTGAAGGTTAAAAACCTGCGTGCAATAATAACTTCTATAGACTAAAGGAAAGCCTTTGATACCATTCATAGAGGAAAGATGCTGCAAATTCTTAAAGCCTATGGAATCCCTAATCAACTTGTGGAAGGTATAGCAAGAATGTATGAAGATACCAAGGCAAAAGTAGTTTCTCCAGATGGAGAAACTGATCTGTTTGATATACTTGCTGGTGTACTGCAAGGAGACACCCTTGCCCCATACCTCTTTCTGGTGGTTTTGGACTACGCATTGAGGGAGGCTGTCGAAGGCAGAGAAGAGCAGCTTGGATTCCAGCTGGAAAAGAGAAGAAGTAGCCCTACTTTCAGAGGAAATCCACCAAGCACAAGAGCTACTGCAAAGGGTTTAATCATCTGTTGGAAAAGTTGGCCTCAAAATGAATGCTTCAAAAACAAAGTTCATGTCTTTCAACCATAGTCAAGAGATATCTATGCAGACAAACAATGGCACCAAACTAGAAGAGGTGGGCAACTTCGAGTATCTGGGTGCATGGATGGCTAGCACGGAGGAAAAAGACGTAAAAACACGCAAAGCAGCTGCATGGAGAGCATGTAACAGCCTCAACAAAATCTGGAGGTCAACTCTCCCAAGGAAATTCAAGACTCGTTTATTTTCTGCTACCGTCGAATCTGTACTAACCTATGGATGCGAAGCATGGACCATGTCTCCCAGACTATGTAAAGAACTTGATGGTTGCTACACAAGAACGCTTAGAGCAGTTTACAACATCAATTGGAAGCAGCACATCACAAACAAAGAGCTGTATGGGGACCTACCGAAACTTTCACGGAAGATCAGAGAGAGGAGGACACGTTTCGCTGGGCATGCATACAGAAGCAAAAATGAGCCTGTAGCCAAGCTGATCCATTAGACACCAAAACATGGAAACAGAAAACCTGGTAGACCCCATCTAACATACGTGGATGTATTGAAACAGGACACTGGACTGGATGTTATGGATTTGGTTCTGTCCATGTAGGACAGAAGGGTTTGGCGTGCTGTTGTAGTTCGAGGACACCAAGTAAGCAAGCTCTTAAAAGGCATAAAAAGCGAAAACAGTACAGAAACGTTAAAATTGTTCAAAATGTCCTTCACGCTACGCTCGCATATAATTATAGACCATTAGGGTTTGAAAATTGGAAAACCAAAAATGTGGCATTTAAAAAAGGGCAGCAATTTTTGGCAGGCCGAGAGGAGCAGCAAGCCAGCAAATTTTGTTATGCCGTTTGGAAATTTCACCAGGGGGGGGGTGAGCTCATAATTATTGTACAGCCCTTATTTCAAATTTAAATACACGGCCTACCAATCTTCATTATTGCCAATCGACGTCCGTTAAACTTGCAAATCTAGTTGGGTAAGTCATTTTGAACTATGGTTATAGGCTTAAAAAGACCCCGCAGTAAAACTATTACGTTCATTAGTCAACAAAGACAACAAATGGAAAGAGGCAAATATGGTCATTCTCTTCAAGAAAGGAGACAAACGAGACCTCAAAAACTACATACCCATCAGCCTGCTCTCAAATGTGTACAAGCTTTTCACAAGAATCCTAACCAACAGATTGGAAAACACTCTAGATAATAACCAACCCAAAGAGCAAGCAGGGTTCAGAAGTGGCTATTCCACCATGGACCATATACATACCATCAATCAACTGAAGGAAAAATGTCATGAGTATAATCAACCTCTCTGCATGGTCTTTTTAGACTATGAAAAGGCATTTGATTCCGTGGAAACCCTGTCAGTGTTGGATGCATTACATCAACAAGGAGTAGAAAGTAAATACATAAACCTACTGAGAGATACACAAACTGCACAACCACAGTAACTCTTCGCAAAGAAAGTGCAAAGATCAACATAAAAAAAGGAGTGAGACAGGGAGATACAATCTCGCCAAAGTTATTTACAGCATGTCTGGAAAGCATATTCCAATCACTTCAGAGGGAGTATGTAAAATAAACAGAACAGCCTATTTTTGGGCCATTTCAGAGGGAGTATGTAAAGTAAATGGAACAGCCAATGGGTATGTAATTTAACTGGAACAGCCTTAACGCTTCACGCTGGTATTTCCAATTATTATATTATGATACAAATCTGTCTGTTTAGATTAGTGTGGGTGTGTGGGTATGTGGGTGTTAGTAACAATTTAATTCTCAGGTGCTAACTGTGTACAAATTCTGAGCCTGGAAGCTGCTTTATTTGATGAGAAACAGCCGGCCCTTTGTTTTAACATTTTGGGCATGGGGCCCATAATATTTGACTTATGAGGCCCCTGTACATATATTGAAGTATAATTCTCTAGTGCTATCAGGCGACTCAAGCTGGGCACTGTAGCTGCTTTATTTATTGAGTAACGGCCGGCCCTATGTTTTAGCGTTTGGGGCCCTGGGGACCATATTATGTAATATATGGGGCTCACATGTACATATAACAATGTAATTCTCAGGTGCAATCTGTGTACAAACTCTGAGCCCTGAAGCTGCTTTATTTTATGAGAAACGGCCGGCCCTTTGTTTTAACATTTGGGGCCCTGGGGCCCATAATATTTGAATTATGGGGCTCATTTACATATAGTATGAAAAGAGGAAATGCGCCAGGAACAGACAATGTGATAATTGATACAATCGTGGAAGGAGGAGACTCCATCACAGGAGAGCTCGCCAAGCTTTTCACAGCTTGTATTAGGCAGGAAAAGGTACCACAACGATGGAAAGAGGCAAATATGGTCATTCTCTTCAAGAAAGGAGACAAACGAGACCTCAAAAACTACAGACCCATCAGCCTGCTCTCAAATGTGTACAAGCTTTTCACAAGAATCCTAACCAACAGATTGGAAAACACTCTAGATAATAACCAACCCAAAGAGCAAGCAGGGTTCAGAAGTGGCTATTCCACCATGGACCATATACATACCATCAATCAACTGAAGGAAAAATGTCATGAGTATAATCAACCTCTCTGCATGGTCTTTTTAGACTATGAAAAGGCATTTGATTCCGTGGAAACCCTGTCAGTGTTGGATGCATTACATCAACAAGGAGTAGAAAGTAAATACATAAACCTACTGAGAGATACACAAACTGCACAACCACAGTAACTCTTCGCAAAGAAAGTGCAAAGATCAACATAAAAAAAGGAGTGCGACAGGGAGATACAATCTCGCCAAAGTTATTTACAGCATGTCTCGAAAGCATATTCCAATCACTTCAGAGGGAGTATGTAAAATAAACAGAACAGCCTATTTTTGGGCCATTTCAGAGGGAGTATGTAAAGTAAATGGAACAGCCAATGGGTATGTAATTTAACTGGAACAGCCTTAACGCTTCACGCTGGTATTTCCAATTATTATATTATGATACAAATCTGTCTGTTTAGATTAGTGTGGGTGTGTGGGTATGTGGGTGTTAGTAACAATTTAATTCTCAGGTGCTAACTGTGTACAAATTCTGAGCCTGGAAGCTGCTTTATTTGATGAGAAACGGCCGGCCCTTTGTTTTAACATTTTGGGCATGGGGCCCATAATATTTGACTTATGAGGCCCCTGTACATAATTAAAGTATAATTCTCTAGTGCTATCAGGCGACTCAAGCTGGGCACTGTAGCTGCTTTATTTATTGAGTACCGGCCGGCCCTATGTTTTAGCGTTTGGGGCCCTGGGGCCCATATTATTTAATATATGGGGCTCACATGTACATATAACAATGTAATTCTCAGGTGCAATCTGTGTACAAACTCTGAGCCCTGAAGCTGCTTTATTTTATGAGAAACGGCCGGCCCTTTGTTTTAACATTTGGGGCCCTGGGGCCCATAATATTTGAATTATGGGGCTCATTTACATATGTTGAAGTATAATTCTCAAGTGTTATCAGTACACTTAAGCTGGGCATTGTAGCTGCTTTATTTACTGAGTAACGGTCGGCCCTATGTTTGAGCGTTTGGGGCCCTGGGGCCCATATTATGTGACATATGGGAGTTATATATACATATGACAATATAATACTAAAGATACTAATACTAAATCTGTGTACCAAATCTGAACCCTGTAGCTACTTTATTTGCTGAGAAACGGCCGGCCCTTTGTTTTAACATTTAGGCCCCTGGGGCCCTAGCCTTGTACATCTGAGACCAAAATTTGGCAAAAGGCACATCTACGACTTAGGGCCCATACATATGCAATTTATGAGCCCTAGTGATCTTGTACCTTTAGAGCTAGGCTTGTCAATCTGTTGCACCATATTTTAACATTTGTGCCCTTGGGGCCCACAATATATAACATATGTGGCTCTTGTATATTTGTAAATATAGAGTACACCTAGGGCTATCAGTGTACCAACTCAGGGCCCTGAGGCTGCTTCATTTGATGAGAAATGGCATGCTTTGTATTTTCACATTTGGGCCCCTGGGGCCCGTGACCTTTGACCTCTGGGGCCAAGATGGGCAAAAGGCACTTCTACGGGGTAGGGCCCATAAGTGTACCACGTACCACATATGGGCTCCAGGGCTTTTGTAGTTTTAGCGCTAGCCTTGACAGAATGATGTGTTTGATGGAGGAGGAAAAGGAGGAGGAGGAGGAGGAGGAGGAGGAGGAGGAGAAACCACAGGATGGGAAGATACCCTGCAGGCGGGTATAATAAAGAGAAGAATCAAGCTCGGATGGAGGCAATACGGAAAGCTTAGCAATATCATGAGAGGAGAGATACCAATATGCCTGAAAAGGAAAGTGTTCAACCAATGTATAATTCCAACTATTACATATGGGGCTGAGACATGGACGCTTACTGCAAAAATGGAAAAGAAGCTACAAGCGGCACAGCACAACATGGAACGGAACATGTTAGGGATCACCTACAAAGACAGTAAGACAAACAAATGGGTTAGAGATCAAACTAAGACTCAAGACATCTTGGAAACAGCCAAACACAGGAAATGGAATTGGGCAGGGCATATCAGCAGAAGAACAGACAACAGATGGACTACAGCAATAATTATTACTGTATGGAGACCGATGGTGGGAAACAGAAACCGGGGAAGACAGTGCAAGAGATGGAGAGACGAGATAGATCAGTACTGGGGAACAGTAAATTGGTTTAGCAAGGCAAGAGATAGAGCTACCTGGCGGAGACATGCTGAGGCTTTCGTCCAGCAGTGGACCGACAATGGCTGATGATGATGATGATTCATGGGGAGGGTTGTAGCAATTTTATCCTTGGTTTGATGAAGTCCCAGGTTCGAACCCCGGCTCTTCCAGTCCGTAAGCAATATGTTATTCACTCTCACAGGTTGTCTCCGGGTACTCGATCGGGTTTCCTCCTACACCTAAAACTTTAATTTCTTCTTATTTTGAATTAATACAATATATGATAAGTTTGGAACCTTATGATGCAAATGGTCTGAGTGCCTATAACGTCATAAATCCAAGCACCAAACCTGACTCGACGTTAGTCGGATAATTTTTTTAAAAACTGTGGATAACCCCTGAAATTTTGAGCATGCACGGTATACATGGTATACGCGGAGGCTATACAGTATAAGGCGCGTTTTCTCAACAAGAGGCCCAGACTCAGTATACCACATCCCGGGATATTGTTGTCCAAAACAGTCAAATGTTATTATAGACCTCCTAAATAAGATTTCGCTACCATATCCTAGTCCTATAAAATGTGGTACCAAACGGTTTGTATTCCTACTATAATGCACTTCTCCTAGGGTGGATCACCATATTGCGTAAGAAAGAGTATTTCCGTCCATTGGAAGTTTCTTTTAATGGGCAGCATCTCGTGGATTGGCTGGTCTCTATCCGCTCTGGAGAACCATTGAATATCCGAGATTTACCTGCTGGGTTTTAGCTTTTTTTAAATCTGAAACTAGAGAAATAGCGCTGTCAAACTTACACGAAATCAATGCTTTCTCAGGTGACATCATTCGTGAACATCAATTAATGTAATGTCCAAAACATTTATTTGGTAATTTGTGAAATTGCCGCTTTGCGGTGGGGGGGGGGTGTTTTGAATGATGCATTACATTATGGGGTCATGTAAACGGTCAAAAATGTCTTTTACCTTTCCAAATGTCCTGTGAGCTTGAGTCAACCAAGACTTCGACTACAGTTCCAGATTTCAAGAAACAAAAGAATGAAGAAGTATTGTGTACATTAAAATGTAAGTTGAGTCGACAGGTCGCTGGATTTAGCGGGGATCACAATGGCTGCCTACATGAGCAGCACGTTGAAAATCTGTTAAAAATTACATATTCAAGCACAATTTTTGACCAAGATTTAGGTTTTGAAAGTCAAAACACGAGTGTTCCTTAAAAAATATTTTTCGAAATGGCCTAAAGAGCATTGGAATCTACTCTTACAAAGAAGACCAGGGAGATTGACTATATCTACCAGTAGAGAAGTTTAATAATTATGATGAAGTCTAACATGCATTTCTTAAGGCCTATGAACTGATGCTTGAAGCTTAGAGACAAAAGTTCAGAGATTCGAGAAAGCAAACAGAACAAACTTGTGTAGAATTTGCTAGAGTAAAAGAATGTGTGATAGGTGGTATAGCTCAAAAGAAGTCGAAGTTGATTTTGGCCAACTCAGGCAATTGTTTCATGTAGAATTCAAACGACATGTCCATGCTGACATTAAAACTCTGACGCTGACATTACAGCGTATCCACGCTGGCATTAGGTTCCAAATTTTAAACCGAGATTTACCTGCATTTGTGTTTGTGCTTTTTAAAATCTGAAACTAGAGAAAAAGCGCTGAAAAACTTACACGAAATCGAAGCACCCACTCGACGTTAGTCGGATAATTTTTCTTATAAACTGTGTATAACCGCCTGGAAATTGTAGCATGCACGGCATACGAGAAGGCTATACAGTATAAGGTGCGTTTTCTCAACAAGAGGTCCAGACTCGGTATACTACATCCAGGGATATTGTTGTCCAAAATAGTCAAATGTAAAGCACATAGACCTTCTAAATACGATTTCGCTACCATATCCGAGTCCTATCAAATGTGGTACCAAATGGTTTGTATTCCTCTTAATTCACTTCTCCTAGGGTGGATCACCATATTGCGGAAGAAAGGGTATTTCCGTCCATTGGAATTTTCTTTTAGTGAGCAGCATCTCGTGGATTGGCTGGTCCCTATCCGTTCTGGAGAACCATTGAATATCCGAGATTTACCTGAAGATACCCGAGATATACGAGAAAGACTATACAGTATAAGGCGCGTTTTCTCAACAAGAGGCCCAGACTCAGTATACCACATCCCGGGATATTGTTGTCCAAAACAGTCAAATGTAAAGCACAGCAATTATAGACCTTCAAAATAAGATTTCGCTACCATATCCTAGTCCTATCAAATGTGGTACCAAACGGTTTGTATTCCTACTAATGCACTTCTCCTAGGATGGATCACCATATTGCGGAAGAAAGAGTATATCCGTCCATTGGAATTTTCTTTTAGTGGGCAGCATCTCGTGGATTGACTGGTCTCTATCCGTTCTGGAGAACCATTTAATATCAGAGATTTACCTGCCGGGTTTCGTAGCTACCGGGATGAAGACATTGAACCAGATAGAAAATCTTGCTGTGGTATCTGTTTTTATTGGACATGATAATGACTAATATGCGTTTTAACCGAGCAATTCTAGTGTCAAACGGTTAACGAACACTGTGTAGTGTCTCAGGAACTCAACAATCAAGTTGATTTTGATAAACAGAAAAAGACGGAACAGGGACAAATTTCACAAAGTTAGATGAGAAAGCATGAAGCACACTCTTCTATGGGGACTCGCCTATATGATCGCGCCTACCCGAAAGTGTAAATGCGAATTCAAGAAGAATTTGACGTTCAGTATAATCAGTGAGTGTATGTTGTACAAATGTATAGCCGTAAAGTAAAACGTTAAATACAATTGCTTTAGGTTTCACAGCAGATTTTACTGGTAAAATGTTTAGGCTAGTTAAGACCATTATTTTTCGAAGTGGCCTAAAGAGCATTGGAATCTACTGTTACAAAGAAGACCAGGGAGACTTACTATATCTACCAGTAGAGAAGTTTAATAATTATGATGAAGTCAAACATGCATTTCTTAAGGCCTATGATCTGGTGCCTGAAGTTTAGAGACAAAAGTTCAGAGATTCAAGAAAGCAAACAGACCAAACTCATATAGAACTTGCTAGAGTAAAGGAACAAATGTGTGACAGGTGGTTTGGCTCAAAAGAAGTCAAAGATGATTTTGGCCAACTGAGGTAATTGTTTCATTTAGAAGAATTGAAACGATTGCCCACGCTGATATTAAAACTCTGACGCTGACATTACAGCGTATCCACGCTGGCATTATGTTCCAATTTTTTAACCGACATTTGTGCATTTTAAAATATGAAACTAGAGAAAAGCGCTGAAAAACTTACACGAAATCCAAGCACCCACTCGACGTTAGTCGGATAATTTTTCTTATAAACTGTGTATAACCGCCTGGAAATTGTAGCATGTACGGCATACGAGAAGGCTATACAGTATAAGGCGCGTTTTCTCAAAAAGAGGCCCAAATGTGGTACCAAACGGTTTGTATTCCCACTAATGCACTTCTCCTAGGGTGGATCACCATATTGCGGAAGAAAGAGTATTTCCGTCCATTGGAATTTTCTTTTAGTGAGCAGCATCTCGTGGATTGGCTGGTCTCTATCCGTTCTGGAGAACCATTGAATGTCCGAGATTTACCTGCCGGGTTTGGTAGCTACCGTGATGAAGACATTGAACCAGATAGAAAATCTTGCTGTGGTATCTGTTTTTATTGGACATGATCTGACTAATAGGCGTTTTAACCGAGCAATTCTAGAGTCAAACGATTTAAGAACACTCTGGAGTGTCTCAGGAACTCAACAATCAAGTTGATTTTGATAAACAGAAAAAGACGGAACAGGGACAAATTTCACAAAGTTAGATGAGAAAGCATGAAGCACACTCTTCTATGGGGACTCGCCTATATGATCGCGCCTACCCGAAAGTGTAAATGCGAATTCAAGAAGAAATTGACGTTCAGTATAATCAGTGAGTGTATGTTGTACAAATGTATAGCCGTAAAGTAAAACGTTAAATACAATTGCTTTAGGTTTCACAGCAGATTTTACTGGTAAAATGTTTAGGCTAGTTAAGACCATTATTTTTCGAAGTGGCCTAAAGAGCATTGGAATCTACTGTTACAAAGAAGACCAGGGAGACTTACTATATCTACCAGTAGAGAAGTTTAATAATTATGATGAAGTCAAACATGCATTTCTTAAGGCCTATGATCTGGTGCCTGAAGTTTAGAGACAAAAGTTCAGAGATTCAAGAAAGCAAACAGACCAAACTCATATAGAACTTGCTAGAGTAAAAGAACAAATGTGTGACAGGTGGTTTGGCTCAAAAGAAGTCAAAGATGATTTTGGCCAACTGAGGTAATTGTTTCATTTAGAAGAATTGAAACGATATGTCCACGCTGATATTAAAACTCTGACGCTGACATTACAGCGTATCCACGCTGGCATTATGTTCCAATTTTTAACCGACATTTGTGCATTTTAAAATATGAAACTAGAGAAAAAGCGCTGAAAAACTTACACGAAATCCAAGCACCCACTCGACGTTAGTCGGATAATTTTTCTTATAAACTGTGTATAACCGCCTGGAAATTGTAGCATGTACGGCATACGAGAAGGCTATACAGTATAAGGCGCGTTTTCTCAAAAAGAGGCCCAAATGTGGTACCAAACGGTTTGTATTCCCACTAATGCACTTCTCCTAGGGTGGATCACCATATTGCGGAAGAAAGAGTATTTCCGTCCATTGGAATTTTCTTTTAGTGAGCAGCATCTCGTGGATTGGCTGGTCTCTATCCGTTCTGGAGAACCATTGAATGTCCGAGATTTACCTGCCGGGTTTGGTAGCTACCGTGATGAAGACATTGAACCAGATAGAAAATCTTGCTGTGGTATCTGTTTTTATTGGACATGATCTGACTAATAGGCGTTTTAACCGAGCAATTCTAGTGTCAAACGATTTAAGAACAGTCTGTAGTGTCTCAGGAATGCAACAATCAAGTTGATTTTGATAAACAGGAAAAAGACGGAACAGGGACCAATTTCACAAAGTTAGATGAGAAAGCATGAAGCACACTATTGCCCAAATATTTTCTGCAGGAACTGACACAGTTTCTGGAACTCTTCTATGGGGACTCGCCTATATGATCGCGCCTACCCGAAAGTGCAAATGCGAATTCAAGAAGAAATTGGCGTTCAGTATAATCAGTGAGTGTATGTTGTACAAATGTATAGCCGTAAAGTAAAACGTTAAATACAATTGCTTTAGGTTTCACAGCAGATTTTACTGGTAAAATGTTTAGGCTAGTTAAGACCATTACCAAGAAACAAATAATTTAGTATTAAAGCTTTGCATTTTGTTTGTCAGTTAATTGTAACATTCAGCATCGGTACAGTAAGGTGCTTGGGTACCACCGAGCACCACTATAATACTCTAGAGTGGACGTCTATGAGAGTGGAGACGCTACTGATTTGCCTGAAGCCACGCTCAATCAGCTGTTGCCATAGTTATACCCATAATGCAGTATAGTAGCGAATTGGTTCAATTGTACCAGTACGCATTCATGGTTGCGTGATGTTGCGTTTAAGCATCGGTCGTCGCGCTACGGACGTTTTGCCAAATCTGACCAATCTAAGGCCAAGGAAGAATGGCTTTAATTCTACCATTGTTTACGCCGAAAAAAGGTAGTAAAATATATATTTTTTACAAAGAGCAAAAAAAAAAAAGAAAAAAGAAAAGGGAGACGAATACATTTGTTATCTATGCCTTATCTATGCCCAAGCAACGGGGCATAGATATTGTATTTGTTGTGTTTAGTCTTCTCCTTATCTATGCCCGTGCAACGGGGCATAGATATTGTATTTGTTGTGTTTAGTCTTCGACTTCTTCTCCTTCTTAAGACCACTTTGCACCCCTCTAACTCAAGAACCTAGGTAGCCTCGGGGGGGTATAGTGATGGCCCGTGACCCCTAGCATCATCCTAGGGTACCCCCGACCCCAGAGGTCAAAGGTCATGGGCTACAGGGGGCAATATGTGTAAAATTTCAAACAGCTCTAGCTCAAGAACTATAGCGCCCTCAGGGTTCATACTTAGTATAATGATGACCCATGACCCCTTAATGTAACCTATGGTAGCCACGACCCCAGAGGTCAAAGGTCATAGGCTATAGGGAGGAATATGTGTAAACTTTTAAAACAGCTTATGCTCAAGAACTATAGCGCCCTCAGGGTTCATACTTGGT
This sequence comes from Amphiura filiformis, assembly GCF_039555335.1. Taxonomy (NCBI): domain Eukaryota; kingdom Metazoa; phylum Echinodermata; class Ophiuroidea; order Amphilepidida; family Amphiuridae; genus Amphiura; species Amphiura filiformis. The sequence continues at coordinate 12,875,196 of NC_092634.1, forward strand.
ACAACGATGGCCCATGACCCTTAAATATTTTCTGCAGTAACATCGACCCCAGAGGTCAAAGGTCATGGGCTACAGTGAGCAATATGTGTAAATTTTCAAACAGCTCTAGCTCAAGAACTACAGCGCCCTCAGGGTTCATACTTGGTACAATGATGACCCATGACCCTTGATGTATTCTATATTAGCCGCATCCCCAGAGGTCACAGTCTAAAGGCTTTAAAAAGCAAAATAGGTACGACCTATTAAAGGGGCATTTCGTGATCCACAGCCTCATCCCCCACTTTTCTCAAAAAAAAGTTGAGATTTTTATATCACTGGAATACTCTGGCTACATAATGTTTATGTACAAAATATTTCTTGCAGATTAATTCGTTTAGCAAAGATATCGCGAATTTGAATTTCGTTCTGGTGCACTAGAACGAAATTACAACGTATTGTCTATGGAGCAGTGTAATACACATAATCATGCATAACTCGCAAACGCAAAATCGGAATCAACTGAAATTTTTGGGAATATGCTTTTTTCGTGCATATGTACTGAAAAATGTCATAAAAAGTGGATGCTAGGATCACGAAATACTCCTTTAACACAGTGTAGCGCAATAGGTAGTATTTTGTTTACTCCCTGTGTTTGCAATGATAAAGGTCTGAATCGTACGTCAAGGAAACTAATCACTTGACAAAAAACTCCCTTAAAAGGAAATGTGTAGGCATTTTGATTTTTGATTTTGGACCACCTCAAAAGGTTGTCATGATGGGACAAGGGGTGTGGTTGGTTAATGGGTGGGATATTAGAGAGAGTATGGTCCAGTCTGGTGGTGTTTTAGAGAGAGTGACGGTCTGATGGGGTATAAGAGAGAGTGAAGGCTTGGTAGGGTATTAGAGAGAGTACGTGCCAGTCTGGTGGTGTGAGTTTAGAGCGAGTGAGTGTCTGGTGGAGTAGAAGAGAGAGTGAGGGTCTGGTGGGGTATAAGAGAGAGTGTGGTCTAGTCTGGTGGTGTTTTAGAGAGAGTGTGTGTATAGTGGAGTATAAGAGAGAGTGAAGGCTTGGTGGGGTATTAGGGGAGAGTATGTGTCAGTCTTGTGGTGTTTCAGAGAGAGTGATGGTGATGGTCTGAGAGAGTGAGGGTCTGATGGGGTATAAGAGAGAGTGTGGTCCAGTCTGGTGGTGTTTTAGAGAGAGTGTGTGTATAGTGGAGTATAAGAGAGAGTGAAGGCTTGGTGGGGTACTAGAGAGAGTATGGGTCAGTCTTGTGGTGTTTCAGAGAGAGTGATGGTCTGGTGGAGTATAAGAGAGAGTGAGGGTCTGATGGGGTATAAGAGAGAGTGTGGTCCAGTCTGGTGATGTTTTAGAGAGAGTGATGGTCTGATGGGGTATAAAAGTGAGTGAAGGCTTGGTAGGGTATTAGAGAGAGTGTGGGCCAGTACAGTGTTATGAGCATTACATGTATATCAAATGAAAGCTTAAAACAAGTGCTTTCACATGGTGCTCACCAAGTTTTCGTTTGTGAATAGGGGAAGGGGGTTAGGTGTGGTCACGAGCATAGATATTCGTGTTTGGTAAAACACATTACTGTGGCATCTAGTTCTCCTTCTCCTCCTTCTCCTCCTCCTCTTCCTCCTCCTCAAGACCACTTCTTTGCACCCCTCTAGCTCAGGAACTAAAGTAGCCCCTGGGCCCATACTTGGTACAATGATGGCCCATGACCCCTAGAAACATCTAGGGTACCCCCCGACCCCAGAGGGCTACAGGGGGCAATATGTGTAAAATTTCAAACAGCTCTAACTCAAAAACTATATGACCCTAGAAGTATGCTATGCTAGCCGCAACCCCAGAGGTCAAAGTTCATATGCTTTAAAAAGCAAAATAGGTACGACCGGTTAACACAGTGTATCGCAATAGGTAGCATTTTGGTAGCTACCTGTATTTGCAATGATGAAGGCTTCAAATATACGTCAAGACGTACAATGGGGTTAATAGGTTAACCGCTTAAAGGGACACAATGTTTTGGGATTTAAGGGGTATTCTCCAGTCTGGTGGTGTTTCAGAGAGAGTGAGGGTCTGATGGAGTATAAGAGAGAGTGTTGGCTTGGTGGGGTATTAGAGAGAGTTTGTGCCAGCCTGGTGGTGTTTTAGAGCGAGTGAGTGTCTGGTGGATTATAAGAGAGTGTGAGGGTCTGCTGAGGTATTAGAGAGAGTGTGCGCCAGTCTGGTGGTGTTTTAGAGAGAGTGATGGTCTGGTGGGGTATAAATGAGAGTGAAGGCTTGGTAGGGTATTAGAGAGAGTGTGGGCCAGTCTAGTGTTATGAGCATTACATGTATATCAAATGAAAGTTTAAAACAAGGGGTTTCACATGGTGCTCACCAAGTTTTCGTTTGTGAATACGGGAAGGGGGTTATTAGGTGTGGTCACGGGCATAGATATTCGTGTTTGGTCAAACACAACTGTGGTTTTTAGTTTGTTTATTCTTTTAGTTTTTTTCCTCTCAATTTTTTAACAAATAAAGGACATGGTAACAAAAGTCACCCATTCAAAACAAAAACAACACACACGCCTTTAAAACAATGCATTTATTATGAATGAATTTAATGTATTATTAATTTGTTATCTATTTTGAACGATTTTCAGCATTTCACTCGTTTGTTTTTTTACTGGTATCGTTATTTCACCATGTTCACTTGAAGTATATAGGCCTATGCCTTTGTTTTTTGGAAGATGACAAAGTGACGGGAAAACACCATTAAAGTTAGGCGCGAGTATAGACTATGCTATGCTATCTTCAGTAGATAGCAACGGTGCCCCTAATTTAGTCGGCGTGAAAGGTTAAATTAAATTGACCTTAAAGAATTCTGTTCTGTCTGTCATCAAAGTAACAGTTGTTAGTCAGTTCTTCTGTGGCGAAAACGTCTACCAGTTTTAATGCATTATTAATATGTTATCTATTTTGAACGATTTTCAGCATTTCACTCGCTTGTTTATTTTCTACTGGTATCGTTATTTTACTTGAAGTATATAGGCCTATGCCTTTGTTTTTTGGAAGATGACAAAGTGACGGGAAAACACCATTAAAGTTAGGCGCGAGTATAGACTATGCTATGCTATCTTGCCCCTAATTTAGTCGGTGTGAAAGGTTAAATTAAATTGACCTTAAAGAATTCTGTTCTGTTTGTCATCAAAGTAACAGTTGTTAGTCAGTTCTTCTGTGGCAAACTGGCCAAGTAGGGCTTCCTGTTTAAGTGTATGAATAAGACGAAAACGTCTACCAGTGTAATGAAGTGTGATTTACCTTCCATAGCAAACACAACGTATTGTAACTTTTTAAAACAGGGCGCAAATCGAATACGTTAAATTTTGGGTTATACGAAAGTTATGAAACGTTTTTATAACATTTCTTAAACAGAATCACAAAACTTAAG